>NC_134122.1:40401500-40712000 GCF_040939455.1 Microcebus murinus | reverse complement strand
TCTCATGCCCCATTTCTATCACCTCTCACTTGCCTCCGTGTCTACAATAAGGGTCAAATCCCAGAAGGGGCCTGAAGGTCAATTGCCAAGTCAAGCTCTAAAGGAGAAAGTTCATATAACAAAAGAATTTCGTTTATTTATATGGCAAGAACCTGAAGAATATCAATGATAATGCATTCTGAGAGTGTTAGACAAGGAAAAGTGGAATAATTTAAAATGGATCCCAACTTACTGATAGATGTTCAAATAGATGGGAGTTATTCTATGAGTTTGTGTACTCAGTTATCTGAAAACTTGACTCAATGGTGGCCAACACTAAATGGAATGAAGTTGCAAGAAATTTTTTTGTATTAAATACAGAAAGGAATATTGAAATGTTAGAATGGATTTATCAAATCCATCTACTCGGTCATCCTTTTAACTATGCTCAATAAGAGGACTCTGAATATATTCCCTTCATTACAACATTAAGAAGTACAAGGATGAGGGGTATGTAAAGTGCTATAGTGACTGTTTTCAGTAGCCTGAGGGTGCAGGTAGGTGATTCTGCCATTAAAATGGGCTCCTTAATTTCGGTGGGGTTTATGGGATGACCACTTAAAAAACAAGGTGGACATAGTTACTATAATAAACAGCAGGATAAGAGTAGTAATCAGAATGGTTCTAGATTACATAGACTCTAGGACCAAACTGTGCACTAAGTTCCTAGCAAATAGAGGCTTCATTTAACCCTCCATGGTTGAATGTCTCTTCCCCTAACCTAATTCCCATCCTGGATAAATTTATGGACTTGCAGCTCCTTGAAGAAAAGGGGAGGTAAGATAGACTTGAAGAGGACACCAGCAATAACATGACTAGTACTTTCTTTAAATTATCCTCCTAAGCTTCCCTTTAGGGACTTGTTGTTCATATACCAGAGTAATTATGGCAAAGAGTAGCTGGGATCCAGAAAGCTACTATGATCAACTGGTATGTATGGGGGTTTATCGAGACAGAGTTTTTTTATCTGAGTGTGCCTCATGGTGCACTTGATGGGACCATTAGCCCATCCCATAGTCATTTCCTGAATAAATAAATGTATAGTTAAAATACAAGTACTCAACGACTAGCAGAATTTTCACATTGACCTTCTGATCTGTGGAATATATACTATAATTGTAGGAAGGGCCAAGTGGAAGTCTTTGAAGCTCTTCCTACCAAAAGACAAAGCCAAAGCAATACTGCATTCCTAGAGAAATCTGAGACCAGTACCACCATCAAAGACTTACAAGAAACAGGAATGACTATTCTTAGCACATCCCTGTTTAACTTCCTTCTTTAGCCAGTGCAAAATGAGTCTTGGACAGTGAGACTATTAATTACGCAGTGATTCCAATTGCAGGTGGTATTCCAGATATAGTCTCTTTTCTCAAGTAAATCAGCACAGCTCCTGGCATCTGAAATTGTAGCCATTGATCTGACTGGTTTATTTTTCTTTCCCCAAATAAGGAAAGAGCACCAGAAGTAGTTTACTCTCCTCTCACAGGGACACTGGCACATACTCACTTTCTCACCTCAAGGCTCTGTCAGCTCAACACCTCTGTACAAGAATTCAGTCTGTAGAGATCTTGCTCATCTTACTATCGCCTAAGACTTTGCTCTGGTCCATTCATTGAGAGAATTATTCTAACTTAAAGTAACATTTTAAAATGTCTTCAGATGTTCAGGGCTCCATCATTTATATTAGTAAATTAAAAAATTGTCTAAATATCCAACAACAAGGGCATGAACCAAATCATGATCTACCTATAGTATAATAGGGAAAGAAATTTACCAAAAGTTTGAAATACATCAGCAAATTGTTTATATTACTATACTGAGTGAATAAATGATACAGCATAATCAAACCTATGTTTTTAACTATGCACAGAAAATTATATCAGCATAAAATTAATGATAAAGGTCCAACAACACATACACAGATTGATGATGCAAATGCAAATTCTACAACCATTTTGCAAAGTAATTTGTCAATATATGTCAGGAGCCTTTAAAAAATGTTCCTAGTACTTGTGCCAACCATTTCATTCCCAGGAATCGCTCCTAAAATTATTCACAGATGCAAATAAAGCTTTAAATACAGATATGTTCAATGCAGGATTACTTTTATCAACCAAACTTGGGAACAACTTAAAACTCTCAGATGTGGGAATCATTATGTTAAAGTATGATACTGAATGAAATGGAATATTATGTACATATTATGTTTAACTCAGAAATATTTTGATAAGATTTGAAAAGTTTATGAAATGCTAACTAATAAAGCAAGATATGAGGCTGCATATACTATCATGTCAATCTATTAAATATGCACATTTTTAAGAAAGACTCATTCAAAAACATAAGTCAGCATAACATATGGCCGAGGATTTTTCACTGAAATTTGTAATAGTGAAAAACCTGAAGCAACTGTCCATCAATAGGATTAGTTCATTAAATTATAGTGTATCCACTGAATAGAATGATATAGGGCTGTTGAAAAGAAATGAGGCTAAAATTGTATGTACTCATATAAAATAATTTGAAAATACAGAGTTAAGTGGCATAAGAGCAAGATAGTATTTAATGTAGGAAAAATAGAACCCAATTTTCATTAAAATAATAATATATATTAATATATGCATATAAAGAAATGTTGGAAAAAATCTCAAGCTTTTAACAGTCATTATCTCTGGGAGTCAAAATTATAGGAAATGTATGCTTTATGCAGAATATATTTCTGCAATGTAACCAGCATGTATTACGTTTATAGGTAGAAATAAATTTTAACTTTAAAATCTTTAATGAAGATGTGAATACCACCAAAATGTAAAGATTGTTTATATCTACATATTTATGGGCAATTTCAATCTTTTGTCACTTTCCTGATCTATTGAGGAAAATATTATGTAGAAAAAAAAACGGTGAATATCTTTTATTAATGGGACATGATAGGTTCTCATCCTTTCCCTTTTCTGGATTTTTTATATGTCCAAAAGTGTGCTTGTATGGGAATGTATTATTATAGCATGTTATTGTATTATTGAATTGTGTAATATGTTGTTTTGCCCTGCCCAATATTACTTCTTTAGGCATTTGTTCTTCTCTATACCATTTAATCCTAAATCAATCTATTCTCTCACATAGAATTTTGTTTTGAAACAGACACACCCCGGGAGGAAAGTGATTCTAGCTGAGTCATTTGCTTTACTTCCCAAAGATAAAATCCCCGAAACTGCACTGGTTCCTATTTTCCACAAGGACTCATTGTTTATCTTTTATTTGGATGCTGGCTGCTCTCCAGAATCTCAAATAAATTCTTTCTCCTTGCTTAAGTTAGAGTTTGTTTCTGTTGCTTGCCACATGGTAACTTTAACTGATTCAGAAATTATAACTACAGAGTAGTGGATTGAAGGGAACTGCAGAGAATACAGTATTGGTTATGAGGATAAGATGAAGCAAAAGAATCCTATTCTGCATTCCAAGATGAGAAGGTAGCAGCCCCATAGTTCCTAATGGCAAAATGTTATTATCTGTGGCCATCTGGAACCATGTGCCCTCTGTGAGTGAAGATGTATTGTTAATGGATCAAGCACTTTGTAAAACATTTTGGCACTATCTATTGATGTTGAACCTATGCATACCTTATAACCCAGCAATTTTACTCTTGGTACATTCATGCACCAAGAGTCTTATATAAGAATGTTCACAGCAGCATTACTTGCAGTAGCCAAAGATTAGAAAGAACTCAAATTTCCATTAAAAATTTAAAATATTTTCAATTTCCATTTGTGAAATAGTTGCAAAAATACTAAGAAAAACAATAGCAAAGCAAATACAGCTTTGTCTAAAAGGATAATGAACCCCAATAAATTGGTGTTTATTTCTGTAGTGAAAGTTTGTTTAATATTTGCTATACTAAATACTCAAGACTTAATATATAGTTATAGTAATTTAAACAGTATAGTATATGGACACATAATTTGTGGCAAGTCTTGATTTTTACATTTGTCTTTACAAGAGAGTGTGTCCTTTAATTTTTCTTTTTTTTTTTTTTTTTTGATGTCCTTATCAGGTTTTGGTATCAATGCAATGCTTACTTCATAAAGCAAGAAGTGGTTCTTATTTTCCTATTTTATTTCTCTGGAAGAATTTATGTAAAATTGACAATATTTATTCCTGAAACGTTGGTGGAATTTATCACCAAAATAATTAGTCCATAAATTGTGTGTGTATATATTTGTGTGTGTGAAGGTTAAATTATGGATTGGATTTTTAAAATAATTATAAGACTATTCCTAATTTTACATCATCTTGGGTCAGTTTTTGTTGTATTTTGACAAGAATTTTCCCATTGATCCAAATTTCCAACTTTTAGCACAAAATTCTTTATAGTTATCTTGTAATGTCTGTAGGGCTTTAGTTATAGCCTCTTTTCATTCTTGATATTAGTTATTGGGCTCTTATTTTTTGTTTCTTGATCTTTCTTTTTAGGTACTTATTAATTTTATAAGTCAATCTCTGGCTTGATTTTCTCCTATGTTTGTTTTCTGTTTCATTATTTTTTTGCTTTTTCTTATCTCATTTCTTCTGATTTTTTATGATTTGATTTTTTCCCCTTTTTTGAGATGAATTCTTAGATTGGTTATTCAAAAGTGTATTTGTCAAGTTTTTTTTTTTTTTTTTGAGACAGAGTCTCGCTTTGTTGTCCAGGCTAGAGTGAGTGCCGTGGCGTCAGCCTAGCTCACAGCAACCTCAAACTCCTGGGCTTGAGTGATCCTTCTGCCTCAGCCTCCCGAGTAGCTGGGACTACAGGCATGCGCCACCATGCCCGGCTAATTTTATATATATATATCAGTTGGCCAATTAATTTCTTTCTATTTATAGTAGAGACGGGTCTCGCTCTTGCTCAGGCTGGTTTTGAACTCCTGACCTTGAGCAATCCGCCCGCCTCGGCCTCCCAAGAGCTAGGATTACAGGCGTGAGCCACAGCGCCCGGCCATTTGTCAAGTTTTAAACGTGAAAATTTTTCATTTATCTTTTTGTTTTGGATTTCTAGCTTAATGCAACTGTGATCTGAAAACATACTCTGATTTCAATCCATTCAAAATTGTTAAGACTTGTTATTTTGACCCAGCACATGATCATATTAATGTTCCTTGTGTTTAAAAAAAAAAAAAATCTATGTTCTATAATTAAGTGTAATTTTCTATACATATATCATAGGTCAAGTTTGTTTATTGTGTTGTTCACATATTTTATATCCTTATTGATTTTTTTGTCTGCTTATTCTATCAGTTACTGACAAAAGTATATAGAAATCTTCTAATATTGTGGATTTGTTTATTTCTCCTAACTCTTGCAATTTTTGTGCATGCTCTCTCTCTCTCTCTCTCTGTATGTGTGCCTATATACTCTATGTGTATTGGAAAGACAGTCTGGCAGTTTCTCAGCTCAGTCCCTGCTCAGCTGCATAAGAATAAGCCTTGGGCCTGGAACATATCCTTGCTGGGAAATAAAGAGCCCTCACAGCCTGTGTTGGGCTAATTGCCTTGTGAGAAAATGTCTTTTCCTATTCTGGGCTTGATGTCTTTGTTCTGCTTAAGTGCCTGTGTTAATGGCCCTCAGGCACAGGTCCCATTGGTGGGGGGTGGGACTTGGGGTTCTTCCACTGCAGCAGGAAGCAAGGTTCATGCAGACACTTGGTCAGCTGCAGAACAGATCCACTGGCCATGGAAGGGCCAATGCACTGCAAGGGCCTGGATCTAGTACACAGATCCTTTCTCTCCTCGTGCTCTGTATCCAGCGGGGCCTTGTGTATGTTTGTTCTCAGCGACCTCAAATCATGCACTGGTCTCCTCCCTGGGTGGCACTTATCTGCCTTGGCCACAGTCATGTTACATTCCATCCTGTGGCACGCATGGCCCAACCACCCAGTGAACAGTAAAACTGTATATTCAGGGTAGTTACATACAAATTATATACATTCATATGCAAATTATACACACACATATATGTGTATATTCCTGTTAAGTTGAACTATTTTTCACCTAAAATAGGAACTTCTTTATCTTTAGTAAATGTTTTCATTTCATTTTATTTATTATTTGTTTATTTATCTGTTTATTTATTTATTTATTTTTAGAGATAAGGTCTCACTCTGTTGTCCAGGCTGGGGTGCAGTGGTGTGATCATAGCTCACTGCAACCTCCAGCTCCTGGGCTCAAGTGATCCTGCTGCCTCAGCCTCTCAAGCAGCCAGGACTATGGGCTCGTGTCACGACACCCAGCCAAAAAAAGTATTTGCTTTTTATTTGTTTCATCTGCTCTGTGTCTCTCATTTTTCTCCTTGCTTGCATTTTTTTGGATTTTCTCAATTTTTTAAAATTATTCTTCCCCCAACCATTGCTCTGTTTCTCAGCCTCGTAGTTATACTCTCTTTTACTATTCCATTAGTGGTTACCCTAAAGATTACCACATGCATCCTAGACTAATCAAGCTCTAATGTTATTTGGTACTGGTCCCAAGCAATACAAGTACCTCAGAGCATTTTAATTCCATTTTCCTCGTTTTGATCCATATGTTATTGTTGTTGTATTTTATATTTTTCTATATACTCTAAATTCCATAAGACATTATTATGGAATTATCACTTTATGTAATCAATATTGATTGGATTAACTCAGATATTTACCATTTCATTGCTCTTTAACTCCTTTTTAAATTTTTTAATTGACAAATAAAACTTGTATATATTTATGCTGTTCAACATGATGCTGTGATATATGTATACATTGTGGAATGGCTAAATGAAGCTAACATATCCATTACCTCACATACTTATCATTTTTTTGTGGTAGGAACACTAAAAATCTTAGTGATTTTCAAGTATACAGTATAATACATTGTTATTAACTATAGTCACTATGTTGTATGATAGATCTCTTGAGCTTATATATTTAAATATGTTTAAATCCACACATTCATAATTATACCCCACCTCACTCCACAAAAACAAACAAACAAACAAACCTCCTTATAGATCACTGCTGGAGAATGCTAGGAAACTAACCCATCATTTAGAAAACTGGTTAAGAGAAAGCATCAGGTATTTATTCTGCCCTTCCTATATACACTCTGCTACTAAGTAACCAAATAGCGTATGAGAGGAATTTTTTTAAGAGAAGTATTCCCGCTAATAAGCAAAGAGGAAATGATTGAATTTGAGTATCATTCATTTGCAGTAAGTTAATGGTTTAGTCACTTAGCGCATTCTATCCATTATAGAAAGGAACATTTCCCAAAAGAAATGGCAAATGAACCAACTCAAAATAAGGCAGTAAGAATCTGAGCATTTCATGAAAATCAGACCCTAGCCTAAGGCCCTCAAATACTTAATCAGTATCTAAGTATATTTTCCCCTCAATTCTTTAATTCTAAGAACCTCCCTCTCCACAGGTGTTATATTTGGTAATTCCACTGTTTCTTTTTAGCCCATCGTCCCTGTCTACAGGCATGTCTTCTATTGCAGTTGCCACTGTGGTGAAATTTTCCACGGATGGACGATTTCCTGGGAGACTTCTGTGAAGGGCAGTCCCCTTCTGGGGTGCTTGTGTTTCTCACCTCACATGGATCTGAAGAACCTACATTTTTCACCATGTCCATACCTTCTTCAAGGATTTTTCACTCTAGATCTACTTCTTCCTTTTCTGGAAGCTTCTTTATCTTCTCAGAACTTCTGCTGGGAAATAATCGTCATTGATTCACCTGTCCTCAACTTTCATTTTGTTTGCTTGTTTGTCCACATGTCTCAGAGACCATCGTTTACACCGGCAAAGTACTTTCCTCCATTAAAGAATGTCCACGCTGAGCGAAATGGAGCAGACTGCAAACACCACACAGCGCAGTAGCCCCCTTATCACACCTACTGGGAATTGCTTGCACTCTCTGTCCTTGAATTTTGGCCACTGTCGATTGAAACTTTGTCTCTACCACAGCCAGAATATGTAACTTCCAAAATGAAAGATTTTGATCAGAACTGGACCAGGCTATCCTGCATCAACGTCGACTTTGATTCTGTAGTATGTGACATTGGTTATGTCTTAAGCATATGCTGAAATCTGAAGTACTTCTTGAATTTTTGTACGGCAAGGCAACTGTTTTATAGTGACATGATTCTCTCAGTCCACAGATCTCTTTGTGGAATCTGAAGGTCCATGTTGTCTTCAGGCTCCTCAGAGCTAGATTTATTTTTTCTGTATCTATGAATTTTTACAGGTCCTCACAATATTGGGACAATTATTCTACCGTAAGTTTCTCTTTTTGCTTTCCCTAGTATCCCCTATTTCATTATTCAGAACTCTTTAGAAAGTCTTGAAAACGAATATTTTGATTATTAAAGAAATGTATAAGTTAGAATCAGTTCCAATTGTAAATGACAAAAATCTCAGAAAAATGGCTTCAACAACATGGACATTTATCTCTCATACACCTAAATATGATCTGAGAGGCTCTGTCTTTAATTGGTGAGTTTATCTCTGTTTTACTTATAATTATTGTAATACACAACTTATTTCCTAGTATATCCCGTACTTTCCATTAATATTACTTTCTTGTTTCTTTCTTTTTTTTTTCTTTCCTACATTTAATTGGCTGGACCACATTTTCTTCTGTTGGTTTAAAAGTTATCCATTCTGTATTTTTTTTTCTTATGATTATTGCCCTTTTTTTAACCAAACTTAATTGATTTCTTAGGCTTATCCATATCTATATCCATATCTATGTCTGATTGAGACAAATACTTTAGCCCTTCAGATGTCTTTGGTTACCTCTCTGTCACCCCCACATTGATATAGACACAATTTTAGTTCTGAGGGTTTAAAAAAAATATTCCTTTTTCTCTTCAAAAAAAACTCACCCTTCCTTTTATACTAAATTTTTTCTTCATATTTATTTTCTATATCTATTGCAGCATCTCTGAGTTTTTCTCATTTGGATTGTTTCTCCAATAATATTTTTTCCCCAGGGACAATACTGTGGAATCCAATAATATTTTTAAATAGGTTTTTGTGTAACAAATCTGAAGAGTTGTAGGCCTGAGAATATCTTTTATATTATTATTATACACATTTAAATGACAGTTTGGTTGAATATAAAATTCTAGGTACAAAATGCTTCTTCAGCACTTCAAACTATTACTTCATTATCTTCCTGTGTCCAAAGTTCCATTGAAATATATGATGTCAATCTAATTCTTGTTTTTTTGAAGAAGATTGGCACTTTATGTAAGCTTTTAAATGTTACCTTTGTCTTAGTTATTCTTATATTTTATTATAATATGTCTAGGTTATAGGTCTTTCCTTATGTGTCCTCTTTAGCCTTCTCTGAGCCCTTTGTTTTTATTTATTTATTTATTTATTTATTTATTTATTTATTTATTATTATTTGAGACAAAGTTTCACTCTTTCACCCAGGCTGAAGTGCAGTGGCATCATCACAGCTCACTAGAGCCTCAAACTCCTGGGGTCAAGGGATTCTCCTGCCTCAGCCTCCTGAGTAGCTGGGACTACAGGCACAAGCCATCATGTAGGACCAATTTTTTGTTGTTGTTGTTGTTGAGACAAGGGTGGTTTTGAACTCCTGCCTCAAGTGATCCTCTCACCTCAGCCTCCCAAAGTGCTAGTATTACAGACATGAGCCAAGGTACCAAGGCCTCTGAGCCCTTTAAATCTCAAGTCTTTCATTTTTAATTTTGTGGAATTTACCACCATGAGCTTCAAATATTTTATCCCTTCAGTTTCTTTGCTTTTTTCTCTACTTCATAGACTGTTATTTTCCAGATGTTGGCACTTCTACACTTCATTTCTCTTACCTTTATCATTTTTTCCTCCCTTCTATTTGATCTTATTTACTAATTCCTCTTTTGGCTATATCCATCTGCTATTTGTTTCATGAAACCAGATTATCTGTGTTTAAATCCTAGCTTAGGCCAGCTACAGTGGCTCATGCCTGTAATCCTAGCACTTTGGGAGGCGGAGGTGGGAGGATCACTTGAGCCCAGGAGTTCAAGACCAACCTGAGGAACATAGTGAGAACCCCATCTCTACAAAATAAAAACTAGCCAGGCATGGTGATGCATGCCTGGACTCCCAGCTACTCTGGAGGCCGAGGCAGGAAGATTGCTTAAGCCCAGAAGTTTGAGGTTGCTGTGAGCTATGATGATGCCACTGCACTATAGCCCAGGCAACAGAATGAGACCTCATCCCAATCAATCAATCCCGGTTTTACTTTGGATAATTACTTAACCTCTTTGTGCCTCAATTTCTTCATCTGTGAGGTAGAAATAATAACAGTACCTACCTCATAAGATTGTTGTGGGAACTAAATGTATTATACCATATATGGAACGCACATAGAGCAGTGCCTGGTATAAAATAAATAATAATATATAAATTCTAGCCATTATTATTATCTATGGTGTTATTATATTTTTTGTACCTATTATTTCTACTTGTTCTTTTTTTTTTTTTTTTATCTTTCATGCCAGCTTCATATTCCTGGTGTCTTCTGTGAGGATATTTGTTGCTTATTTTAAATGCGTGGCTCTTCTGTGCCAATAATTCTGCTTTCAGAATTCAGGTGGCAAATGCAATTCTGTTTTGTTGTTTTGTAAGTTAGCTATATATATATATATATATTAGGGAAGGTCCAAAGTCAAGGGCCTATTTTGTCTTTTTCTTTTTTTTTTTTTGAGACAGAGTCTCACTTTGTTGTCCAGGCTAGAGTGAGTGCCGTGGCGTCAGCCTAGCTCACAGCAACCTCAAACTCCTGGGCTCAAGTGATCCTTCTGCCTCAGCCTCCCGAGTAGCTGGGACTACAGGCATGCACCAACCACGCCAGGCTAATTTTTTTTTTCTATATATATTAGTTGGCCAATTAATTTCTTTCTATTTATAGCAGAGACGGGGTCTCGCTCTTGCTCAGGCTGGTTTCGAACTCCTGAACTCGAGCAATCTGCCACCTCGGCCTCCCAAGTGCTAGGATTACAGGCGTGAGCCACCACGCCTGGCCTTTGTCTTCTTCTTGGTGACTGTAAGGTAATAGGACAGAGCAGCCTCAAGGAGAGGCCCAGGGATCATGAAGGGACTGGCCACAGCCCTACTTCCTGCCACCGTGCTGGGAAACTCCTTTGGTCAGGGTTTGCTCTTGCAGTCTTGGAAAGATGCTGTGGCACTGGGAAGAGACAATCCTTTTAGAATATAATGCACAAGTCCTGATGGATGGGGGGCAGGGTGCAGGTGTGGGAGCTTGAGAAAGTCTGCCCAGGCAGCACCTGTCTTTGTCAGTGCCTCCCCTCAACTCAGCAGGCGTCAGCAGGCGTCTGGGCTGCCCTGATGTTATCCTGAGATACCAGATGGTCTGGCCATTGCTTCTGTGATGATCTTCCCTGAGCAGTAGGAGAAAGAAGCAAGGTTAGCATTTAAAAGCTTGTCCTTGGGTTTGCTCCTTTCCCTTCTGTCTGGCTGCCCTTGACCCCAGACCATGCTCCTCCCCAGGCTGGGGCCCCCGCTGACCAACCCCTCACTCATGCAAGGTAATGAATCCTTTCCTCTATACTGAGGTTTCTCACAATTTTTATGTTGGGTCCTCACACCCTTGCTTTGCTCTCATCTCCTATTTGGGGACATGGAGCTAGCAGCCTATACTGGTTCCCTTCTTGCCAGGAGACAGAAATTTTCTAGGACTTTTTCTCTTCTCCAGTTTCAAAGATAAACTTGGTTATCAAACCATGAGCCAAATAAACCTCTTTTCTTTATAAATGTATAGCAATGCACAACAAACTAACACAGAAAATATTTTCAGATTACATGCAGTAAATAAAACTATTCAAGCAGAAATATCTCTGTTGTGCATATTTCAAGATCTATAAGAGGTTTTCTTTATAAAGCTTTATTTTTTTTTTGAATGACAGAACACAGTGTGGGATTGTTTATTTGTTGAAAAAAACTATTGAGCTTCTTGGATGAAAGGTACTTGGAAAGATGTAGTCATTTGGAAGTTCAGTCTGGCTTCACTCACTCTCGGAAGAGCACCATGGATTGATGGTCTTTGAAACAGCGCTTCATGGAAACACCAGACACCCCACCAACCTGCCCCCATCCAGGAGATGTCTGTTTAATTTCTTTTGTCTAAAGTACAGTGCTTGTACATAATAGGCACTTGATAAGTATATGTTGACTTGATTTAGATCTATGTTTAACTCTATCATAAGATTTTTTAAAGATATCAATTAAACCATCTATAATAGAGAGAATCTGCCATTCTTTTCTTAATTTTAAATTGATGGAAGAGTCTGAGTAAGTACAAGTTCTGATGAAGGGTGTGTACAAGTGTAAAACAAATTCCTTACATGATTAGTCAAGCTACCTGACTTCAGAAAGTTTTATTTTTGTCTCTGCTACTGGTAAACTACATGGCCTATTTCTGCTGGGCTCAGATCGGGTTTGATCAACATGTTTAGCCAGGATAAGTCAATAAATCCCTAAATAAATCAACTTGTTTGGGCAAAACAAATGACTCTATTATGATAGGAGCCAAGCAGAAACTTCCCCTGCAACTTTTCTATGAATATGACACATTTAATGTCCAAAGATTCCGCCCAGTCCTGCAGGGAGCAGAGCTATTGTACCTGCTGCAGAGCACGTTGAAGTTTACACAAATTTAGGAGTCTGTGTCATACTGTTGCTTTGAGTCAGAACTGAATGACAGATTAATGTCACCTAGAGAGCATCCAGTCTTAATCTCAAATCTGCCTCTGGTTTTGGTGAAACTGTTGAGACCTCTGAGAAAGAAAACAGAAACACTCTCTTATCTGGCATATGAGAGATAAACGAAATGGGTGCCTTTAATTTTTAGCAGCACTCTTTTAAAAGTGCCTACACAAATCTGCGAAAGTGTGAGTTTCTGCCATATTTCTGCTGCTTTCAAGTCTACTGAAAAAATAGTTCCTCGCACCTGGTATTTCATAATGAATTCTCTTAGTTCTCAGTGATTAGCACGTACCCGTGTAACAAGAAAATCTGTGGCTCCTACGATCCACACATAGTCTCAGACAGTCTATATTCAGATATAGATATTTGAAATGATCACCAGCAGCCAAAGTATTTTCCCTGTATCGGAGTAGGAAATATTTAGAGGCAGGGCTGTGGAGTAAAGTAACATAGTTTTAGGAGTTAGATGAACCTGTTTGGAGCACTGGCTCTGCCACGGAATTAAAGCTTATGCGTTCAAGCACGTAATTTTATCTCTCTGGGCCTCATTTTCCTCATCTGTATAATGATGCTAATTAAGTGAGATGACAAATGGAAAGTGTCTGATGCATAGAGATGCTTAAATGATAGTTGCAATGAGCCATTAAAGTTGCAACATTCACTTAATAAGCATTTATTTCTTAATGTGTGCTGATTTTCAGGAAAAGATAAAACACAAATCTCTTTCAAACATATGCATCTCAATATGTAGATAATTTATGTTACATAAATATTGGATTAATATATAAGAATAAATATGTCACATACCTCCCATATAACTCTCAAAGTTAGAAATTAAAGAGTCAATGCAATGGCATTCCACTTCTTCTTGCCAAGATTTAAGTTATCCCAGATCCTTTGAATGACTATAATATCAATTAAAAACAAATTGCAGGATTATATAGCTACATATGCCTGATTTTTCACATTCACTCATTCAAGAATGCAATAAAATGTTCTGACACCTTATTTCATTTCCATTCATGCCCTTAGCTTCAGCATTCTTCATTTCAAATTTTAAAGTTAGTAAAGTGTTGGCATAAGAAAGGATACTTTCAATATTTTAATAAAATTAGGATATTTCTGTATCATATCAAAATTTGATAAATATTGCCCCAAAGAAAACCTTATAGCCCAATCTCAAAAATTGTAAATAATATTATATTTAATGAAACTCAGTAATTAATACATTCATCAAGTAATTCATAAATGTCAGGTAAATTTTACTATAGGAACATAAGGATGGTATAATAAGAATCCTAAAAATATAGTTAACCATATTAGTATGCAAAAACCATATAATATTATGGAGGCTTTGTAATGTGTCAACTTAGCTAGACTTAACCAAGTTCCACTGAATTCCCTGCCCATACAGAATAAGTTAGTTAAATGATGAAAATATTAACAACTATGAACAAGTTTGTCTATCTACACACAATGAGCACTACTTCAACTGACCGACAGCAATAATAAAATATTATTATATTTTAAGGCATATTCCGATTTGAGAGGTTTCAAAATGTCAAAAAGATGTGTGTCTAATAATCAATAAAATACAGACATATCTTGGAGATATTACAGGATCAGTTCGAGACCACCACAATAAAGCAAACATTGCAAAAAAAGTGAGTCACACATTTTTTGTTTTCCCAGTGCACATTAAAATTGTGTTTACACTGTACTGTAGTCTATTAAGTGTACAGTAGCATAGTGTCTAAAAAAATATGTACCTTAATTAAAAAAACTTTATTCCTAAAAAATGCTGATGATCAGCTGAGCCTTCAGCTAGTCATTATCTTTTTGCTGGTAGGAGGTCTTCCCTCAATATCGGTGGCTGCTGACTGATCAGGGTGGTGGTTGCTAAAGGTTGGGGTGGCTGTGGCAATTTCTTAAATTAAGGTAACAATGAAGTTTGCCACATCAATTGACTCTTCCTTTCATGAAAGATTTCTCTGCAGCTTGAGATGCTCTTTGATAGTATTTTACCCTCAATAGAACTTCTTTCAAAATTGGGATCAGTTCTCTCAAACCCTCCCATTGCTTTATCAGCTGAGTTTATGTAATATTCAGAATCCTTTGTTGTCATTTCAAAAATGTTCACAGCATCTTCGCCAGCAGTAGATTCCATTGTACATCCAAGCGTTATCACGAGACTGTAGCAGTTGAGTCACATCTTTAGGCTCCACTTTTAATTCTAGTTCTCTTGCTATTCCACCGTATGTGTAGTTACTTCCTCCACTAAAGTCTCAAAGTCATTCATGAGGGTTGAAATCAGCTTCTTCCAAACTCCTGTTAATGTTGATAGTTTGTCCTCCTCCCATGAATCACAAATGTTCTTAATGGCATCTAGAACAGTGAATCACTTCCATAAGGTTTTCAATGTACTTTGCCAAGATCCATCCCAGGAATCACTGTTGATGGCAGCTATAGACTTACAAAATGTATTTCTTAAATAATAAAAAATGAAAGTCAAAATTACTCCTTCATCCATGGCATACAGAGTGGAGGTTGTGTTAGCAAGCATGAAAACAACATTCATCTCCTGTTCATCTCCATCAGAGCTCTTGGGTGATCAGGTGCATTCTCAATGAGCAGTGATATTTTGAAAGAAATGTTTCTTAGTAGTAGGTCTCAACAGTGTGTTTAAAACATGCAGTAAATAGATGTACTGTCATCTAGGCTTTGTTGTTCCATTTATAGAGCACAGGTAAGGTAGATTTATTATAGCATAATTCTTACAGCTTCTCAGATTTTTTGAAATGATCAATGAGCATCACCTTCAATTCAAAGTAACTAGCTGCATTAGCTCCTGACAACAGAGTCAGACTGTCCTTTGAAGTTTGAAACCAGGTATTGTCTTCTCCTCTGTAGCTATGAAAGTATTAGATGGCATCTTCTTCCAATAGAAGGCTCTTTCATCTACACTGAAAATCTATTGTAGTGTAGCTACCTTCATCAATTATCTTAGCTAGATCTTCTGGATAATTTGCTGCGGCTTCTACATTAGCACTTGCTGCTCTTGCACTTTTATGTTATGGAGATGGCATCTTTCCTTAAAACTCATGAGCCAAATTCTGCTAGTTTCAAACCTTTCTACTGCAATTTCCTCACCTCTCTCAGAGGTCATAGAATTGAAGAGAGTTAGGGCCTTGGTCTGGATCAGGCTTTGGCTTAAAGGAATGTTGTGGCTGGTTTGATCTTTTGTCCAGACTACTAAAACTTTCTCAACATTAGTAATAAAGCTGTTTCGCTTTCTGTTCATGTGTTCACTGGGATGGCATTTTTATTTTCCTTCAGGAACTTTTCCTTGGCATTCACAATATGATTGTCTGGTCCAAGAGGCCTAGCTTTTGGTCTGTATTGGCTTTCAATATGCCCTCCTCATTAAGCTTAATCATTTGTAGCTTTTGATTTAAATGAGAAGTGAGACTCTTCCTTTTACTTGGACACATGGAAACCATTGCAGGGTTATTAATTGGTCTGATTTCAATATTGCTGTGTCTCAGGGAAAAGGCGGGCTTGCTTGAGGAGAGGGAGAGAGATGGAGGCACGGCTGGTCGGTGGAGCAGTCAGAACACAGACAACAGTCATCAATTACGTTTGCTGTCTTGCGTGAGTGCAGTTCGTGGTGCCCCAAAGCAATTGCAATAGGAACATCAAAGGTCACAGGTCACCAAAACAGATATAATAATAATTAAAAAGTGAGAATTACTAAAATGTGATACAGAGATATGATGTGAGCACGTGCTGTTAGAAAATATGGAGCTAGGCCAGGCGCGTTGGCTCACGCCTGTAATCCTAGCACTCAGGGAGGCCGAGGCGGGCGGATTGCTCAAGGTCAGGAGTTCAAAACCAGCCTGAGCAAGAGCGAGACCCCGTCTCTACTACAAATAGAAAGAAATTAATTGACCAACTGATATATATATATAAAAAATTAGCCGGGCGTGGTGGCGCATGCCTGTAGTCCCAGCTACTCGGGAGGCTGAGGCAGAAGGATCGCTTGAGCCCAGGAGTTTGAGGTTGCTGTGAGCTAGGCTGACGCCACGGCACTCACTCTAGCCTGGGCAACAAAGTGAGACTCTGTCTCAAAAAAAAAAAAAAAAAAAAAAAAAAAAAGAGGCTTGAGGGAGCTCTTTTGACTTTCCGTCATGGGAGAACACATAGCAAATGCCATCCGTGAAGAATAGGCCTGCATCTGTAGGCACCTTGATCTTGGACTTCTCACCCTCCAGAACTGTGAGTAATAAATTTCTGTTGTTCATAAATTACTCAGTCTAAGATATTTTGTTATACCAGCCTGAATGGACTAAGACAGCCTCTTCTCTTGTGGACATCCATGTGCTGTTCTTTTTGTTTTAGTTCTTGCTAAAATGTTCCCACGTCATATCTTCAGTCAACACTTAGTTACTGTTCTAGGACTCTCACTTGTTTTATGATGACTTTAGGTCAGGACACCCATGTGCAAAAATATCTTACATTTAATAATGGTTGAAGTTCTATGTTGAAGCCAAGTTGACAGAAGGGACAGTTAATCCCAAGGAATGTCACAGTTTGCTGGTTTTGGAGTCTATACTTGGAACCCTAGTAGCATCTATTCATAGCAATCCCATGGGTGACATTACATTTGTGTTTGGGAGATTATCTGAGAAGCCATTTATGTTTCTTTTTGAGTTGATAAAACTCCAGATCAAATCCAACTTCGGTAAAATTTTTATTTATTAAAAAATATAGTTGTACCTCACTTGAAATAAGAGAATCTGACATACCAAAGCCAAGTTTGAAGAGTGGACATTTGAGTGGACTAGATGAAAGACCTTACTTTGTACAAAGTCCTTGAACATGAAGTGATGTTTGTCCCTGGAATGTGTTCATGTTTATTGATAATGTGAATATGTCTTATTATAGAGAAAAGTGAGAGCTAAATTTTAAACACGTACATTGAGTTAATTATGTAAAGTTATTTTAACCATAGAATATCTGTTAGACCTAAAGCAGAAAGAGAAAGTTAATTGTTGCTGAATTAATAAGCCAAAAACTGCTCTGGAATAATTGGTATTAATGTATCTCAGAATCAGAAGGGGATGGTGAGATCAGAGGTGAGACAGTAGGAGGGAACGTCCAGCACCTCTAAGGCAAATTGATGAGCCATACTGATGCAGAAAATGTCGGGTGCCGGGGCACGGCCGATTGCCGCCTCCCCATAGTTCCGCATCTCCGGGGGCCAGTGCTACTCGTGGCCAGTTAAAGGCACGCCGCTGGGGCTGGACCCCCATGGCGCCCCGCCTCCCCGGTCCCCGCCCCCCGCCGCGTGCGGCTGGGACCCCCGCTGCCTGTTTCCGGCCACACTGCTTGCGTGATCCTGATTGGGTAATTTTTGAATCCCACTGTTTTTGATTGGATGAGAAGGCTTGTTGTTGATTGGATGTTAAAGCCTGTTGCTGATTGGATGTTAAAGCTTGTAGTTGATTGGACGCTTCTTGAGCCCTACCAAGGGTATAAAAGCAGGGGCAGAAGGGCAGGAAGTACATCAGGAGAACATTGGAAGAACATCGGAAGGCACGAAGAGGGCTGTAACACTAGGTGTGCTGAGTCTGCTGTAGAAAAATAAAGGCTGTTCTCCGACTCTTCATGTGCCGCTCAGGTTCTTTCCCCAGTCAAATGAATAAGAGCTGTACCAAGAGCTATAACGCTAGCTGTACACACTGCCGCAACAATACAATGAACACCTTTGTACTGATGGTTTGCTGTAGGTGGGAGATTCTCTTGGCCATAAGTAACAGAAATCTCCAACTGTCCTAAGTGTGAACTTAGGAATTTAAGTGTGAAGGAAAGGTATTATTTCCCAGAACAGGAAGTACAAATGTAGTACAGGCTCCAGGTACGAGATCATGGATGCTCCGCTCTGTTTCATTGTTATTAGGTCATTAAATATGAAATGTCTGATTTTGAATCAAAAGTTTAGTATATTATATCTCAAGCAAGAAGCAGTACAGTTAATCAAAGTGTGTGTCTAAACTATCGACACAGTTTTGCCATCTTAAAGGTAGCTTGTTTATGCCAGCAATGAAGAAGCCTAGAGAGCAAGTGGTGATGAAATCACAAAAGGCGTTTTCTACAGCTTGTTGAGAATTGAACATTTTTCCTGGCAAGAAGTGGTCCAAATCCTGGGAGAAGTGGTAGTCAGTTGGTGCAAGGTCTGGTGAATATGGTGGATGTCAGAGAATTTCCAAGTCCAGTATCTGTAGTTTGAGCAGCATTGTTTTTTGTGGCATGTGGTTTTGCAAGAGGATTGACCTGTGTCTATTGACCAATCTTGGCTGCTTAATCACAAGCACCCTCAATCATTTTGTCCAGTTGGTTGCAGTAGACATCTGCTGTGATCGACTAACCAGGTTACATGAAGCTGTAGTGGTTAATACCAGCTCTGAACCACCAAACAGATGCCATTAGCTTTTCATGATGAATATTTGGTTTTGGACTGTGTTTTGGTACTTCATCTTTATCCAGCCATTGTGCTGAATGCCTGCAATGGTCAAAAAGAATCTATTTTTCATCACTTGTAACAATACAGTGTAGAAATGGTTGGCATTTATGTCATGACAGCAAAGAAAAGCAAGCTTCAAGACGATTTCTCTTCTGACGCTCATTTAATTTATGTGGTACCCATCTGTCTAGCTTTTGTACTTTGCCAATTTGTTTCAAACAGTCCAATATTGTTGGAAAAGTAATGCCAAAACTTGCTGCTAATTCATGCATAGGCTGAGATGGATTGGCTTCCACTACAGCTTTCAGTTCATCATTATCCACCTTGGTCTCAAGTTACCCACATGGCTCACTTTCAAAATTAAAATCAACAGAACAGAACTTCCCAAACCATTGATGCACTTACTGTGCATTCATCAGCCACATCCTTCCAAAACACTTTGATGATGTTTTGAGCTGTATGTGCAGCATTGATCCCATGATGGAACTTGTAGTAAAAAATAACATGAGTTTTTGACTTCTCCATGTTTTCACAAAAATTGCTCTAAAAAACATGTGAAAGATAATCTCAAGTCAAAATGTGCATTTGAAAAACTGAGGATGGGCCAGGTGCGGTGGCTCACATCTGTAATCCTAGCACCCTGGGAGGTCGAGGTGGGTGGATTGTTTGAGCTCAGCAGTTCGAGACCAGCCTGAGCAAGAGCAAGATCCCATCTCTATTATAAATAGAAAGAAATTAATTGGCCAACTAAAAATATATAGAAAAAATTAGCTGGGCATGGTGGCACATGCCTGTAGTCCCAGCTACTTGGGAGGCTGAGGCAGGAGGATTGCTTGAGTCCAAGAGTTTAAGGTTGCTGTGAGATAGGCTGATGCCATAGCACTCTAACCCAGGCAGAGTGAGACTCTATCTCAAAAAAAAGCAAAAAACCAAAAACCCAAAAACTGAGGATGTTTATTCTTCACAAAGAAAAAAAATAAAACAATTAAGTGTCAAAGTGAAATGTCAGAGATATCAACTGTCAAACTTACACTTAAGGAAATCGGACACTTCATACTTAATGATCTAATATTATTTTATATATGTATGTATGTGTGTATATTTTTTTTCTTGGCTCTGCCCTACGTGTGCTAGCTTCATCCTCAGGCTGTCTTCCACCATGATTCTGAGAGGAGGGGAGGAGAGAGAGAAGAGAAGGGGAAGGGAAAGGAGAGGGAAGAGGAGGAGCAAAGAGAAACAAGAAATTTCCCATCAGTTTGATTAGGCTAGTAGAGGTCAGCTGCCCACTATTGCATCAATATTATCACCATGGACATGCCACGAGCTGATTGGCTTAATCCTCATCCCTGAGTCAATTACTTGACAAGGGGATACAATTAGTGTTATTGGCTTAGACCAGATAGAGCCTATTTCCTAATTTGGAGATGGAATCAGCTTCACCTAATCACATAAGCTGCATATGAACAAAATTGGAGCTCCATTAGGAAGTATAAATGGGGGCTGGGTGGGGAATGGATGACATGCAGGCAGCTAGCAGATCCTATTGCACATACTCATTAAGCAACCTTCCGACCAGAAACCAGGATTAGAAAATTCAGTCCACAGGCTGATCGTTAATAAATTACTATATTGTCATCCAGGTTTATATTATTCTTTTTTGAGATCTACGTGGAACTGAACCATGTCTCAATACGTTGACAGAATTCAGTGTATGGGCCCGTAGTGCTGAGGACCAACCACACCATAGAATATAATGATTTTGCCAAGGCAACACTACAATTATGGGATTTTAGTTGGCCTTTAATTGATGACTTCCTTCTTGTCATATTTCGTGCTTTTTTTTTTTTTTTTTTTAGAGATAGTGTCTCATTCTGTCGCCCAGAGGCTAGAGTAGTGCAGTAACACGATCATAGCTCATTGCAGCCTCCAACTCCCACCTCAGCCTCCTTAGTAGCTGGGACAACAGGTATGTGCCACCATGCCTGGCATATTTTATGCTTTTATTATTTACATTTTTATATTTCATCATTTACTAGTTCATCTTCTTTCAGTACAGAACTATTGAGTACAAGTAAAGGTCCAAAGTGATTTCCCTTTCTCTCTATTTATTATGTTCCTGTAATTCTTATATATTTTTATATATTGCACACTTGCTTATTTATTATCTGTTACACCTACTGGAATAGGTACATGAAGGCAAAGGCTTTGTCTCTTTTATGCACCATTGTAAGCAAGGGCCGAGAATAGTGCCAAGAATCTAGTTGGCCTTCAGTAAATTACAGGCAGTTCTTGCTTTGCACGGCTGGGTGGGACCATAAAAATGACTGTGCAAGCTGAAGCCAGACAAAGCCTTCTTAACAACCAGGGGGGAAAGTTACAGTTGTTCCATGACTATTATAATTTTTTGTCAAAATATTAAAAACTCTTTGATGTCAGTTATAAGTGCATAGCAAAGTGAAAGAATAGTAAACTTAATACTTAGTATATTGTAATTTAAAAATTAGAAACATGGAAAATATTCTATTTCTTTATAAAATATATCAAAAGGGCTTGAATAGCACTTGTCTTCTTACTGTATAACTTTTCATACGAAATGAGCAACTTTTCTATGCCTTGGCAAGTTGTCACATTCCTTTCTAAGTTTGGCTTGGCTTTCAACATTTTATCCTTTGAACTTTCAACATGATGAAGTATCTCCGAGAGTACCTTTAATGTCAAGTTGATTTGTTTTTGTTTTTGTTTTTCACCAATGTCACTTCCTCTGGAACATCTTCATCTTTTTGGTCACAATCACTTTCTTCATTTAGTTAGTTGGTGAAGTTTGCCTTCAGCAACTAGCTATAGTTGCATATCTTGAGTCTCTCAAACGGTGGTCATGGCAACATTCCCACAATCATGGTTCCTCTGTACCTCCACTTATGTGAAATTTGAATTTCCCTTCCAGTGTTATCGCTTTTCTTTCTTTGTTGCACTTTTAACTCTGTTTAGCCAATTTCTTCTTTCAATGATCCATTTTTGTAAAATATCACCTGGGTTTATCCTTGGAAAACAAGGAGGCAACACAGCTGCACATTTTGTTGTCTGTGCCTGAACCGAATAGCAGGTTCTCAGCAACTAATCTCAACAGTCTCTTGTACACTTTGAAAGAGGGTATGCAACTGGTCCTTATCATGGCTGTGCATCTGTTATTTACTTAATGATCTGAGGACTAAAGAGCTAGCAGCAAAGTTTATATTTTATGCAGTTACTCACAGTTAATATACTATAGTTACTGAAATTTGAACCAAGTTGCTGAAGGGCTGGTGTTATTTAACTAATCTAAATAACTGAAATTCATGTATATTGGAACTGTGCAAAATGAGGACTGCCTGTAGTTTAATGAATAAATGGTCATTATTACTCATGAATAAATAACCTCTTGATTATAGAGAAATATGTGTTATAGATAGTAATGTCTATATTACAAGGTTTATATACACAAAGTGGATATTAGAATAATATGATGACACTCTGGGAGGTCGAGATGGGCGGATTGCTCAAGGTTAGGAGTTCGAAACCAGCCTGAATAAGAGCGAGACCCCGTCTCTACTATAAATAGAAAGAAATTAATTGGCCAACTAATATATATAGAAAAAATTAGCCAGGCATAGTGGTGCATGCCTGTCGTCCCAGCTACTTGGGAGGCTGAGGCAGTAGGATTCTTTGAGCCCAGGAGTTTGAGGTTGCTGTGAGCTAGGCTGACGCCATGGCACTCACTCTAGCCTGGGCAACAAAGTGAGACCCTGTCTAAAAAAAATAATAATAATAATATGATGAGTAAAATGGACATGACTTTGACCTTCTGGAGCTTACAGTTTATCAGAGGGTGTGGGCAAATAAGTAGCCAATCACAACACAGCGTGATAAGCCTACACTGGGAAAAATAATCAAAAGCTACGAAGGCACACAATAGGAACCCTTAATTTTCTTTGTAATGATCTGAGAAAAAAATTCCCTGGGAGAAGTAACATTCTCATTTGGGGTGTGGGAGGAAACCAAAGGAAGAGGGAAGGAGTAAGAGTATTTCAGGTAGATGTAAGGGCCAAAGGTGAGAGGGAACTGGTGATCTCATGGAACTGAAAGAAATGTCTTATGCCCAAGGTGTAGAGAAGGGAGAAGGGGATGGAGAAAGATGAGAAGACTATAAACTCCATATCTAGGTGGGAGGATTACAGGACTTTTATGAAAAATAGGAAATAATCAAGTTAGAATGGATGGAAGTATCTTATACGTAACAAATTTACTTCCCCTGACAAAGGTCAAGGCACAATTTTCTTCACCAAAATTTTCTTCCTAATACATGATAGTGAATGGCCTACTAGCGGTTATCCCAGCGGGACTTTACTTATTCTATCTGCAATACGAAGTGAGTCATATCAGTTAATTAACGTAAAATTCAAAAATGATATCATTTCCACAGAAAATTGTGAGTTTTTCCCCAACAGTATTAGAGGTGGGAAGAAACTCTTTGTACTTAGACAAAAATCTTGCAGATCAATATGGCCTTAAGGAAATCATCTAAATGTTCTGGTCATATTTGAAATGTAAGAATGATAGTTGTTCTTTTCCAAGTTCATAGTCATACCAAGAGTATTCTTGTGATTCAAGTTCCTTGACTGAAACAAGAAACTAATTTCTTAACATTTTTATTATAATAATCACCAACTGTTGATAATGACCACACATTTTTATTTCTTTTCCCTCCTTAGTCTCTATTAAAATAAGTGTAATAGTAAAGGTATAAAAATGTATAAACTTATGAGAATAAAGAAAACAGGAAAGGAGATGGTAACAGATACAAGATTTCAACAGATTTTTGGAATCTGCATAGGTAATGTAAGAATGTAACTGATTTAGCACATTAAGGAAAGACACTACTTATAGTGTGTGCAGAGGAGATAGTGAACAAGTAAGAGTTTATTGAGAGGATCCTACAAAACCACTGGATTTCAAGGCAAAAGTAATGGTGAGGTGTGGAGCTGAAAATAGGAAGATGAGTTGAAAGTGTGTATGAAAGACCAATTTCCCCCCATAATATGCCAAAAAAAAAAAAATTAAAAAAAAAAAAAAAGAAAGACCAATTTCCTTTTTTTTCCTACCCCTTGACATACCTATAACCATAGACAATCCCTAGGAGGGACACAGAGTTTTGTTATCTGAGGAATTCAAATAGGAACAAATTCAATCACAGGGATATCAGGTGAAATTGATAGTAGAAATACAGTAATGACATACTGAATTTTGTTCTAGGCAGATTAGATTATAACATACGGTCAAGTTGAATCGAATTTATAGACTATAACTCCAATTGATGTCCCTTGTCTAATTGCATTGGCTAATGCCTCTAGTATAATGTTGAATAATAATAGAGATAGTGGGCATCCTGGCTTTGTTACTGATCTTAGTAGAAACATCTCTAATGTTTTCTCATTAAATAAAATACTGGCTAAAGGACTAGGCCATATATGTTACATCATGTTAAGAATGTATCCCTCTCTTGCCAATTGACATAGGCAAAAGAAAAAATAAATAAAGTATCCCTCAATTCCTGTTTTCTTGAGTATTTTTTTCCCCTATCATGAATGGGTGTTGATTTTTGTTAAAGGATTTTTCAGCATTGATAGAGGTAATTACGGTTTTTCGCCTTAGGCTTATTAATGTGGTATAGGTTTATGACAACTTTAAATGTCAACTTGAGTGAGCCACAGGGTGCCCAGACATTTAGTTAAACATTATTCTGGATGTGTCTGTAAGGGTGTTTCCAGAAGAGATTAGCATTCGAATTGGAAGACTAATGCTGATTGCCTTCTCCAATGTGGGTGGGCATCATCCAATCTGTTGAGAGCCTAGAGGAAGGCAGAATTCACTCTCTATGCCTGACTGCTTGAGTTGGGACATTGGTCTTCTTCTGCCTTAGATTGGGACTTAAATCATTGGTGCTCCTGGTCTCAGGCCTTCAGTGTTGGACTAGTACTTACACCATCAGTTCTTTTGGTTCTTGGGCCTTCAGACTTGGACTGGAACTATACCACTGGCTTCCTTGGTCTCTAGCCTACAGGTGGCAGATTATGGGATTTCTCAGCCTCCATAATCATGTCAGCCAATAGTTCATAATAAATATCTTTATATATACAGTCATGTATCACTTGATGATGGGCCTATGTTCTAAGAAATGTGTCATTAGGCAATTTCATCATTGCACAACCATCATAAAATATACTTAAACAAACCTAGATGGTATAGCCTACTACATACCTAAGCTTATATGGCATAACCTATTGCTCCTAGGCTATAAAGCTATACAGCATGTTACTGTACTGAATACTGTAGGCAGTTATAACACAATGGTAAATATTTGTGCATCTAAACAGAAAAGGTATAGTAAGAATACAGTATTATAATCGTATGGGACTACTATCAAATATGCAGTCCATCATTGACTGAAACTTCATTGTGTGGCATCATTGGTTCCATTTCTCTCGAAAACCCTAACACAGTGATACTAAAGGATTTCCTAATATTGAACCAATTTTGCGTTCCTGGAATAAACCCACTTAGCTGTGGTGTATTATTTTCTTAGTGTGGTGTTAAATTCTGTTTGCTAACAATTTGTTTAGAATTTTGCTGACAATGTTCATGAGTGATATAGATCTGTAACAGGTTTTTTTCTTTGTACGGTCTTTATCTGGATTAGGTATCAGCATTATACCTGCTTCATAACAAGAATTTGCAAATTTTCCATGCTCTGGAATAATTTATGAAGTGTTAGGACAGTTTGATCTTTAAAGACTTGGTAGAATTCACCTGTAAAACCATCCGGGCCTGGTGCTATCTTGTGGGGTGGTTTCTTAATAATTGTCTTAATTTCTTCTGTCTGGAAATTGGTTAAATTTTCTAAATTTAATGGAACCAATTTTAGTAATATGTAATTCCCTAGGAAATTATGTGTTTCATCTTGATTTTCCAATTTATTTGCACAGAGGTCAGCAAAATAGTTACTTCTGACTTTTAAAATTTCTTGTATTTGAAAGGTTTTTTCCTTGTCATGCCTTGCTCTTCTTTCTTGATCAATTAATTAGTAGTTTGCCTATTTTATTAATTTTTTCCCCAAAACAGGATTTTGATTTATTAATTAGAGCTACTATTTTTCTATTTTTCAATAATTTCTGCTTTCATCCTTACTGTTTTCTTCCACGTGCTTTCTTTTGTTCTACACTGTTCTTTTTCTAAGTGTTCGAACTGCAAATTTAATTCGTTACTTTTATCCTTTCACTTTTATTGAAAAGGTATTTAGTGCAATGAATTTTTCTCTAATTACTGTTTTAAATGCATTCCATAAATTCTGATACGTAGTGTCTATTATTTGTTTAAAATTATGTGTTTTAGCTTGTATTTCTCCTTTCAGCCAAGAGTTATTTAATAAGAGATTGGGTTTTTAGTTTTGTTTTGTTTTTTACATTTCCAGGTCTACTTTGTCTAATATCAGGTTTGCTCTTCCTGCTCTCTTTTTATGTCCATTTACCCAATATACTTTTTTTTTTTTGAAACAGGGTCTTACTGTGTTGCCCAGGGTGGTGTCAAACTCCTGGGCTCTAGCAGTCCTCCTACCTCAACCTCCCAAGTAGCTGGGACTACAGGTGCACACCACTGCAATGGGCAGCCTGGTTTACTTTTGTTCATCTTTTGATGCTTACCTTTCTGAATCACTTTGTCTTAGGTGTGTCTCCTGTACACAGCATATAGTTGGTTTAGTTTTGTGAGCCAAATTGAAAATCTTTGTTTTTATAGGTGCGATAAACACATTCACACTTACTGTTATGACTAACATGTTTGGTATTAATTCTCTCATAACATTTTATTATTTTTTGTTATACTTCCTGTGTTTCTCTATGAGATGTGCATTCTTTACTGTTTTATTTATAATTTTTAAGGAAAGTTTATATTTTGATTTTAGTGGTTACCTTTGTAGTTATACCTTTTTCAATGCCCTTGGTCCCCTGTTTTGTTAGTTAACCTTTTATTATTTGTTTTATCATGCTTTTTTTCCAAATATCTTTTTTTTTTAATTTAATTTAATTTTTTTATTTCAGCATATTATGGGGGTACAAATTTTAAGGTTTCAGAAAATGCCCTTTCCTCTCTCCCCCCACAAGTCTGAGTTTCCAGCGTGACCATCCCCCAGATGGTGCACATCTCACTCATTACCGAATATCTTTTAACATCTACCTATTACCTCTCTAACAATGAGTATTTTTATTTTCATTTTTTCCTCTCTTATACTTCCCTATTTTTAAGATATATTATTTCTACTTTGTCATAATATGTAATATTTGTATGCTAATGTTCCACTCTCAACTTCACCTTTGTTTTAGTCTTATGTGTACAGGTATAAATTATTAAATGCTCATCATGAGTTCTTTTACTCAGGTTTCCCCAGTCATAACTTAGTTGGATGAAGTTCATTCTCTGGTAAATTCCTCAAGAAGAGCTTACTGATGCAGAACTCCCTACATTTTTTTTTATGTTGAGACTGTTTTCCTATAATCTTAATATTTGAAGGACAGACAGCTCGGCTGGAAATAAAGTTGATTCATACTTTCTTTGAGTGAGTGCCTTAAAAATGCTCCTTAGTCGTTGTCTTGCTTTGTGTCTTGGTTTTGAAAAGTCTGATGCTAGCCTAATTTTTTTTCCTTTGCCTGGAGACTTTAAGGACTTTTTTCTTTATCTTTGGCTCTAATAATTATACCTGGGTATATCTCAGAGTTGGTCATTCTGTATTAATTTTCTCAGGTATCTAGTGAGCTCTTTCAATGTATAGTTTCAGCTCTATTTTATTTCTAGAAAGTTTTCTGGGATTATACTTCTAAATATTAGCTCTGTTCCATTACTTTGTTTGCTTTTTCAGGGATTCTGATAAAACAAATATTATTACTTTTTGCCTATCTTGCAGTCCCAGTTCCCTGACTTTCTCTTTGATCCTTTTTAAAGAAAAATTTGCCTTTTGCAAAATTGTGCACTAAAAATAACAGACTTACATGAAAAATAGGATTAAGACAGGTTGCTTAAAACCAATGCAACCTTATAAATTAGAGGACTAACAATTGTAATTAAATAACAATTATAATAAAAAGAAAGGATATTTTGACTTCTTAAAAATAAAGATATGCTACAATAAACATAGAGCATTACCTTAAAGAAAAAAGTAAAGCTAGGGACTTTTTATGAAATAGCTGGCTTGTAGTCTTCAAAAATATCAAGATCAGAAAAGACAAAGGAGGGCTAAGGAACTGATTCAGATTAAAGGTGACAAAAAAATACATGACCAAAAAAAAAAAAAAAGTGAGCATTCAAGCCCCCCAAAAGACATGGACGAACCTTAAATGCATTGCTAAGTATAAGCTGGTCTGCAAAGACTACGTACTGTATGGGAGGGAAGGATGAGTAAGTAGAGTACAGGGGATTTAGTGAGTAAAACCATCCTTTATGATCCTGAATTTAATGGTGGATACTTGTCACTAGACATTTATCAGAACCTATTGAATATACAACACAAGGGACAAACTGTAATGTCAACTGTGGACTTTAATTAATAATATGGTGTTAATATTAGCTCTTCAATTGTAACAAATGTGCCACACCAATGCATGATGTCAATAATAGGAGAAACTGTGGTGGGAAGAGGGGAGGGAGATACCTAGGAATTCTCTGTACTTTCCACTCATTTTTCTGTAAACTTGAATTGCTCTAAAAAATAAAGTCTATTGATAAAAAAAAATAAAAAAATTAAAAAAACCTGACAGCTAAATGCTGGCATGATCCTGGATCAGGAAAAACATTTTTTCCTTTGATACAAAGGACATTATTGGGACAATTTATTAAATTTAAATAAGGGCTATAGATTCAATAATAGTAAATAATAGTATTATATCAAAAATACATATTCTATCAGTGTATGTGTCCTGATTTTGATCATTATACTGTATTTATATAAGAGAATGTTCTTGTTTTTAGGAAATGCACAATTAAGGATTTAGGGATTAAAAGGGTATCATATGTACAACTCAAACAACTCAGAAGGAAACATAATGTGGCTAGACAGAGATAAAAACAAATGTGGTAAAATAACATTTAGGTGATCTTGGTGAAGAATACATGAGAACTTTTTGTACTATTATTGAAACTTATCTGTGAGTCTGAAGTTACTTCAAAATAAAAAGTCGAAATATTAAAACAGCTTAATGGAAGGGTGGGTAAGGAAAGGTTGATGTCTGTGAGTGATGGAGACAAGGTAAAAATGCACAAGAATCAGGGGAAGCAATGCACTAAGCAATTTCAAGAGAAACCCTGTGGTGGGACTGATTCCAGAGGAAACATGTGCAGAGAACGTGCATTGCTGACTTACCTGGCTTGGTGGCCTTTGCATTCAGCTGCTGTTATGTGGTGGCACCCAATGTTAACATGCAAAGAGAGAACTCAGATAGGAACCAACGCCACTTCTGTGTTCACCGATAGCATGTGCTGCTTTACCAATTGCATGTGGGCTAATTAGCCTTACAGAAACAAACGTATAGCATCTAGACTGTGTTTGTATTTCCATCTCATGGATCCCAAACTAAGGCTTAGAGAGGAAGAGAAATTTCGCCAAGGCCATACAGTAGCTAAGCAGCCGAGGTGGTTGTGCAACAGATGACAGTGTTCAGCATGGACTCAGGCTTTCTTCTGAAGTGTGGAGCTATTATTGCTGGAAGGTAATTCCCTCTCCACAAACTGCATAAGCCAGGCTTCCTTGCATCCTGGGGAAGTCCTGTGACTATGTTCTGTTTAGTAGAATATGGAGAAGTGATGCATACCTCTGTCCGAACTAGCCCACAAAAACGCCTTCACAATTTTCCAGGTGTTCTCTCTTTTGTAATCCACTAGCTGAATCTGAGGGAATACCGAGGACCCAGGTAGAAGAGGGAGGGAGCTGTGGTGCACTAAGGTTATGAGTCCTTGGATGAGCACGTGCAAAGCCACCTAACCAGGAACATTAGACTGCGATACAAGCAAGAAAACAAGCTTTGTTGTTATGTAGCCTCTGACAAATTGAAATTTAACTGTAATAGCAGCTAACATTACTTTAACAAAAACACTGGTGCTGGTCCCTGAAGTCAGAGCAATGCAAAGGTCCATGCTTTCAGCTACAATCCTGTACTGTTTCCAACCATAAAAACCCAAAGTAACAGGAAAAAGATGTATCTGATTCGCTGGGACAATGAGATTATCCAGCAACAGGTTTCACAGTTTACTTAACCATAGTCTCCCTGGAAGCCCAAAAGTGTATCTGTCTACACAATGCATGTCTGCCATTCTGGGAGTATATCCTGGGAGTGGGAACTCTAAGTCTGTCTGTTTGCCTAAGAAACAGTGACTTCACCTGAGAGTCTTCTGTTCACATTTTATCCTAGGTCACAGACTCAAGCCGAGCTCCAAGACTCCAGGTTCACGCCGTCTGTCCTGAACATCTTGGGCAGGAACCCACTGGGGAGGATGCTCTGAGACTATCAAGCTCCTACCCCCCTGTCACTCGACCCAGGTGGGCAATTCCTATATAATCACATTTCTTAAGCAACGTTCCTGAACTCTGCAAACCTTCTCTTTCAGATCCCATAACAAGGACTGTTCTATTACTATGTCTGTTCCATGTATTTTATGCAATAAACTGTGGTTAAGACGTTTTTCTTTTGTAGATATCTCAAAGCATTAAAAACTACAACCTGTCAGGTTTTGACCCAAAGTACAGAAAAACCCAAATCTTGATAACGAGAATTACTGTGACACATTGTTTCAAGCAAATCAAATTTCTCCATGGTTTCCTTGTTTATAAAGTTGCGTTAGCTCTCTGACATTTCAAGAATTGGAAGCCACAGAGAGTGGTGGGAAAGGCTGCAGCCAGGAGTCAGACCTCCTGCAATCTAATCTTGCTTCTACTGTAAACAGCAATGTGACCTTGAGCAAATCTCCTAAGCTGCAGATTCCGTATCTGTAAAATGAGAACATATAAGCTCTCTTTAATATAAGGTTGCTGTGGAAGATCAAATGAGAGATTCTGGTGAGTTGTAAACCATACCATTCTGGGCTGAGGGCTACACAGGTAAATAAATATCTTTTGGTTGTTGTGCCCATCATAATTCATGGCACATAATAGATCATAAAATCTTTGACTAAATAAATAAAGCAAGTTCCAAACTGTTTTAAGAGTTGATAACTTCTATGTTCTAAGTCTTTAAAATGCCTAGCGTTTGTTGTTGTTGTGATAGCATAGCGTAGTCAGGACCAGCTACATAGTTTGGAGAGCCCAGTGCAAAGTGGAAATGCAGAGCCTCATGTTGAAAAAACTATTAAAAATGTTAAAATGGCAACAGCAAACTATTAAACTAAGTGCAGAGCCCTTCTAAGCACAAGGCCCTCGGTGACTGCACAGGTCATATGCCTAAGGAGCTGACCCTGAGCATAGTTAAGAGGACAGACTCTGGAGCTAGATCACTCGGGTTCAAATTCCAGCTCCTCTGCTCACTGGCTGTGTGATCGTGTGGAAATTACAATTATTCAGCCTAAAGCGGAAGGAAATTCTGATACATGCTACAACATGGATGAACCTTTAAGACATTATACCGAGTGAAATAGGCCAATCACAGAAGGACAAATGCTGTATGATTCTATTTATATGAAATACCTAGAGTGGGATGGGGGCTGGAAGGAGAGGGAGGGCAATAGGAGAGTTATTGGTTGATAGGTACAAAGTTTCCGTTTTACAGAATGAAAAGAGTTCTGGAGACAGACGGTGGTGAGCTTTGCACAACAGTGTGAATGTACTTAGTGCCACTGAACTGTACACTGAAAAATGAGTGCCCTATACCTATAGTCCCAGCTACTTGGGAGGCTGAGATGGGAGGATTGCTTGAGCTCAGGAGTTCAAGACCAGTCTGGGCAACATAGTGAGATCCTGTTTCTAAAGATGATAAACTTTGGAAAAACAGGTTATCGGAGGAGGATCAAGATGGCGGATGAGAAACACCACCAGAAAGAGTGTCTTTGCAGAAAAGACAGATTCTAGCAGAAATTAGAAAAAAGAAGCAAGAAGGTGAGCATACAGCAGACGAGGGCTGGAAGGAGGGGTATCTGAGATCCCGGGAGACTCCACGGGAGGAGGCTGCGGAGGAGAACTGGAAACTGAGACCGCCGGAGCAGCCCGGAGACCAGCGGGAAGGGTAGGTGGATAAATCACCTTTCCCCTCCCCTGCATTTGGGACTGCTGGTGGGCTCCCCAGCGGGTGGAGAGACCTGCGGACACCAGCCCAGAGATGGCCGCCGCCAGCTAGCGGTGAGCCTGTAGCGGACACGGCACCAGACTCCCAAATCCCTCGGGGCACCTCCGTGTGCACAGACCCGAGCCGCGCGGCAGGCGCCATATTGCCTCCTTCTCCCCTCCACCAACCCTACCTGCGGCTGCCCAGAGAGACAATACAGCCACCAGCCGGAGGCACCTCCAGGGAACGGGACCTTCCCTTTTGGGACCCTACAGCTGACTAAGGGGAACTCAGACTGTGAGCTCCCTACCCGCCAGCCCTCCCAGGTGCTGCTGGCATGGTGTTCCCAGGAGAATGGTGCCGACTCAGAGGCTGAGAGACACAGACACAGCTTGGGCTCCCTGTGAGTGAATTGGGACCGGAACTCCTCTCCCTGGTGGGGATACAGTTTGAACTCTGGGAGCCAGAGGTTGGACCTGCAGACCAGATCCCGTGCACCAAGGTCTAGCATTCCCCGGGGCACAGAAGGGATATTTGTGAACAGCCCGCTGAGGTGTGTGTGCCTCCAGGGGCAGATCAGCGTCCTAGAGGGCAACCCTCCCACCAAAGGGAGGCTGTGCACCCAGCCCAGGCAGCGTTTCTGTGCGGGGAACCTCCCCGCCGGCATCACAATCTGGGGAGGCCTGGTGGCGTGTGGTCTGGCCTGCTGGCAGAGGCCCAGGAGTAGCTGCGGAGTTGGGGAGGGTGGAAAGAAGCAAGGCCTGCTCCAGACTGCTGGTCTCAGATAGCCCCACTCCCACAAGCAGACTTTCTGGCTGAGCTGGACCATTGCAGCCCCGCCCTGACACCTTTTCCTGGAAGCAGAGAACAGAACTTTGACCCCTGCTAACAGCATTGGTGGTGCCTGAGGGCAGGCTTACCCAACCCAGCTCCACCCAGAACAAGAGCTGATAACAGGACACAAAAACAACAGCACAGCCTGTTCCTCCAAGCAAGCGCCACCTACTGACAGGGACGGCATCCTGCACAGCCTTTCCACGGCACCCACTGACTCATTATACAGAGAGTAGTCGAATCTCACCCACAGACACCACCTAGCGGCTCAGAAACTAAACAAGGCGTGTGAATACCCAAACAAAAACCTAAAGGAAAGAAACAACAACTGATCGACATGGGAAGAAATCAGGGAAGGAACTCAGGAAATATGAAGAACCAAATGGAAAACACACCCCCAAAGAGGAGCACCAGCCCCCTAGAAATGGACACCAACCAAAATCAGGCACCCAAAATGACAGAAGAGGAATTTCGTATGTGGATCATAAGAACACTCACCGAGCTGCAACAACAACTCAATAAACAACATAATGGACTTAGTCATTGGTTCTTAAAAAAATAAATAAATAAAATAAACAACACAAAGAAACCACAGAAAGCTTCCAGGATCTGGAAAAAGAAATGGACACAATGAAGAAAAGTTTAACCGAACTCCTGGAAATGAAGAATCAAATCAGGGAACTACAAAATACAGTGGAAAGTCTCAAGAATAGGGTAGATCAAACAGAAGAAAAAATCTCAGAGATTGAAGATAACACCCTCCAACTAAATAAAACCATCACAGAGATAGAGCAGAGAAACTAGAGAAAAGAGCAAAGCCTACAAGAAATGTGGGATTATGTGAAGAAGGGTCATAGGGTTACCAGAAGGGGAAGAGGACAACACCCAAGGGTTGGACAAGCTATTTGAAGATATAATAGAGGAAAATTTCCCAGGCCTTGCTCAAAATCTCGATATACAAGTTCAAGAAGCTTAGAGGACCCCTGGGAGATTCAATGCAAACAGGAAGACGTCACGACATGCAGTCATCAGACTGACCAAAATATCAACTAAAGAGGCCCTTCTAAGAGCTGTAAGATGAAAGAAGCAAGTGACATACAAGGGAAAGCCAATTCGAATAACACCAGATTTCTCTAATGAGACTTTACACGCAAGGACAGACTGGGGTCCCATTCTCACTCTTCTGAAACAAAACAATGCCCACCCTAGAATCTTTTTCCCTGCAAAACTAAGCTTCATATATGAAGGAGAAATAAAGACATTCTCAGACAAGCAAAGTCTCAGAGAATTCACCAAGACAAGACCAGTCCTACAAGAAGTACTCAAAACAGCGTTACGCACAGAACACCATAATAAAAACTCACGAATATAAATACAACCAAAACCCAAAGATTAAAGGCCAGATAGTACAATGGCTCAAGAGAGAAATCAAAGCAACAACATCCAACCCAACAGAATGAACAGTAATCTACCTTACCTATCAGTTCTCTCAATAAATGTGAATGGCTTAAACTCTCCACTCAAGAGACATAGGCTGGCTGAATGGATAAGAAAATACAGGCCAAGTCTATGCTGTCTTCAGGAAACACATCTAACCTGCAAGGATGCATATAGACTAAAAGTAAAAGGGTGGAGATCAGTATTCCAAGCAAGTGGAAGCCAAAAGAAGGCTGGCGTGGCAGTTCTAATTTCAGACGATTTAGTTTTTAAACGAACAAAAGTAGTGAAAGACAAAGAGGGTCATTATATAATGGTGAAGGGCACACTTCAACAAGAAGAGATAACAATTTTAAATATATATGCACCCAACTTAGGTGCACCCAGATTCATAAAGCAAACCTTACTGGACCTAAGCAAATGGATTAATAGCAACTTCATAATCACCGGAGATTTCAACACCCCACTGACGGCACAAGACAGATCCTCCAAACAGAAAATTAATAAAGAAATAATGGGCTTAAACAAAACTCTAGAACAATTGGGTCTGACTGACATCTACAGAACATTCTACCCAAAATCCACTGATTATACGTTCTTCTCATCAGCTCACGGGACATCTCTAAGATTGACCATATCCTAGGACACAAAGTAAACCTCAAGAAATTTAAAAAAATAGAAATCATACCATGTATCTTCTCAGATCACAGTGGAATAAAAGTAAAAATCAACCATAACAGAAACTCACATTTCTACACAAAAACGTGGAAATTAAACAACCTCCTACTAAATGATTACTTCATAAATGAAGAAATCAAGATGGAAATAAAAAAAATTCTATACTCCTACACTGCTGGTGGGACTGCAAATTAGTTCAACCTCTGTGGAAAGCAATATGGAGATACCTTAAAGCGATACAAGTGAATCTACCATTTGATCCAGCAATCCCATTGCTGGGCATCTACCCAAATGATCCAATGACACTCTACAAAAAAGACACCTGCACTCGAATGTTTATAGCAGCACAATTCATAATTGCAAGGCTGTGGAAACAGCCCAAGTGCCCATCAATCCAAGAATGGATTAATAAAATGTGGTATATGTATACCATGGAGTACTATTCAGCTCTAAGAAACAATGGTGATATAGCACATCTTATATTTTCCTGGTTAGAGCTGGAACCCATACTATTAAGTGAAGTTTCCCAAGAATGGAAAAACAAGCACCACATATACTCACCAGCAAATTGGTATTAACTGAACAGCACCTAAGTGGTCACATAGGTACTGCAGTAATAGGGTATTGGGCAGGGGGGAGGGGGAGGGTATATACATATATAATGAGTGAGATGTGCACCATCTGGGAGATGGTCATGCTGGAGACTCAGACTTGTGGGGGGAGGGGGGGAAATGGGCATTTATTGAAACCTTAAAATCTGTACCCCCATAATATGCCAAAATAAAGAAAAAAAAAGATGATAAACTTTATGTTATGTGTGTTAACATTAAACCTATTAGCAATTTTTAAAGTAAAAGAATATATGACTCTTGTGAAAGTGCTTTATGTATATCCATTGCAATTAATTCCATATCCATTTAACCTAAACCCTTTTGAAAAATAAATATATTTTTTTCTTAAGCCTTCTTTGTATCGTGGCCTTGGGTTGAATCTCTCAGATCTGCTTAAGACGCCAAGAGAATTAATACTAATTAATACTAAACCTCTCGGCAGCTTTAGCCGTAGCTGATCACTCCCTTCTGGAAAAATTCTCCACTGTCTATGGCATGACACTCTTTTGGTTGTCCTTCTACCTTATTGGCAATTATTTTTCAAACTTCTCTGCTGGTTTTCCTCCTCTATTTGATCTCTAATATTTCCAGTTAATTTAAACTCTGCCCTGGGCTCTGTTCCTCCTGGGTGTTCGAATCCATTCCATTGCGATAAATTCCATTGAGAAATTCTGAGCGGGAAATGATACGGATCTGGTGACATGCAACTGAAAGGACACTGGTGGACATTCCTCAGATAGTTGGTCATGTACACTCCATAGATAAACCCTCAAGGGGTGTTGGAGAATCCATAAACAACTGAAATTATGTTCTCTGATATCCCTAGGATGCTAAATAACAGACTGTTCAGACCAACTCTTGGCTAGCTTCCAGATAATCATTTTACCAAAAGAAAACCAAAGTGCAAAACAAAACAAAACAAAATGCAAATGTATTGAGGCTGTCTAAATTGGTTTTTTCCTTTCCCCTTTACTCCTCTCTCTTATCAATCCTGTTTTTGTCTTTGTTCTTTAATACCAATGGTCTAATTACTGTGCCCCTCACACGAATTTTCTTTGAAGCTATCTGTCTCCTGCTATTTCTCAAAATTGTCTGGATTGAATCTGTGTCCTGAGTTTCAGAAATGTATGGAGGTTCATAGGAAGGCATGGTAACTTGATATCACGGGATTCTTGAATTATCTCTCAGGAATCTGAATTCCCAAGCATCCTCAACTCTCTTCCTCTCTTGGCCTGCCCCTCCCCAATAAACAGCACACAAGTTATAGCTCGTTTAGAATTTGTCTCGAAGGTTTTTACTGGAAACCTATACATGCATAGAAAGAAGCAAAGAGAGCATACAGGGAAGGAAGGAAGGAAGGAAGGAAGGAAGGAAGGAAGGAAGGAAGGAAGGAAGGAAGGAAGGAAGGAAGGAAGGAAGGAAGGAAGGAAGGAAGGAAGGAAGGAAGGAAGGAAGGAAGGAAGGAAGGAAGGAAGGAAGGAAGGAAAGAAGGAAAGAAGAAGGAAAGAAGGAAAAAGAAAGAGTGGGTACAAATACCCGTCCAGTTGCTCAGGCAGAAGCTGGGAAGAAGGGGGGCATCCTTCAGTCTTCTTTTCACTCCCTATTCTGTCTCCCACAGGAGTAAACATTTTGCTGAGGAATGAATGAAATTAATCTTTAGATTCTTTTCTAGCTCAAAATTCAATAATTCTGTGACTCCCTTATTACTGAAAAAAACTGATGAATATTTGTGGGATATCCGTGCCCACTCCCCAGACTCCACTCCTGATTCCATAATGATACTGTTGTTTTTCTTTCTTTCTTTTTTTTTTTTTTTGAAACAGAGTCTTACTCTATTGTCCAGGCTAGAGTGCTGTGGCGTCAGCCTAACTCACAGCAACCTCAAACTTCTGGGCTCAGGTGATACTCCTGCCTCAGCCTCCCAAGTAGAGAGTACAGGCATGCACCACCATGCCCGGCTAATTTTTTCTATATATTTTAAGTTGTCCAGCTAATTTCATTTGATTTTTTAGTAGAGACAGGGTCTCGCTCTTGCTCAGGCTGGTCTTGAACTCCTGACCTCAAGCGATCCTCCCGCCTCGGCCTCCCAGAGTGCTAGGATTACAGGTGTGAGTCACCACGCCCGACCCATAATGATGTTTTTGAAACCTGCTGCATGGATGGACCTTTAATTTTGGACTGATGGACCTTTAATTTTGGACAGGAAGGATTTTTTGTGCTTAGGCACTTCGGTGGAAACACAAAGTCAAGAGAAAGTCTGGAAGAGGTGGCTTGTGCACTTTGGAGGTGCAGGGCAGTGCCAGCGGGAGCCGGGTGTTGGCAGAGACAGGCAGGAGGGCTGAGCGGTGTCCTTAAAGGCATTGCTGAAATCAGACCTCCAAGAGAGGCAGCTGGAGAGGAGAGGAACGTCTAGGCCTGGCACTAAACACACGGCCGAGGACCCTGCCTCTAGAGGCAGGGGGCTCATGGGTCAGCAAAATGCGAATATCAATTGATACTATCTCAGTTAAACCCACAGGTTGGTGAGAAAGGGTTTCTGAGAGAGTAAAATCTGAGCAGGACCTGGAGGAGGTGAGGGAGGGAGCCACGTGGTTATCTGGGAAGGAGCATTCTGGGCAGACCTGTTGAGCTGCTGTGACCCAAGTGATGCCAGGGAGAGTAAGAGCCTTAGGAAACGAGGCAGAGTGGTGAGAGTTTGGGAGGTAGATCACATTGACTTTTAGAGACCATGGCAAATGTTTAAATTTTATTTTTCTGAATGATGAGGCAATCCATAGAAGAGTTTTAAGCGAGGAAAGAACATGACCTAACAACATTTTAGGATGGATCTCTTTGGCTGCTTTACGGAGCCTCTATTATAGGGCATAAGGGAAGAAGCAGGGAGATAATGAGGATGTTATTGTAAGGATCTCAGCAAGAGGGAAACGTATCATAGTAGCAATGGAGGTGGGGAGAAGTGTTAGATTTGAGATATAATTCAAAAGTAAAGTTGACAGAATATACTTGTAGATTGGGTATAATGTGTAAAACCCAGGTTATTGGCCTAAACAACTAGAAATAAAAGGAGAGGGATAAGCTTGAGAGAGGTAGAATGAAGAATTTAACTTTTAACATGTTAAATTTGAAGTGCCTGCTATATTTATACATAGAAATGTAGAGTGGGGCATTGAATATAGGAAACTGAAGTTCCAGGGAGAAATCTAAGCTAAAGACACAATTGTGGGAGGTATCGGTGTGTAGATGTCATTGAGAGCCACAGAACTAGAAGAAATCATAGATAATGAGTGTTGGTAGGGAAGAGTAAAGGCAGACTGGCTGGCTGCTCGCTGCTCTGTGAGAAGGCCATTTTCTATTAGCCACGAATTTCTGCAGCCACCAGAGCAGAAATATGTTTGTGAATTTTGCGAATTTTGTAAATATACCAAGGATCATTTAATTGAATTTGTTCCCAAACATATCATGCCAGTTGATTTATTCCTATAAGTATAACATTTAAGTCAACATTAGAAAAACTAATGAATACAAATCTAAAATAAGGTCTGTTTCTTTGCAAACAAATTCGAAGTCATTAGACACATTCAAGAATGGCAAATTGCTGGCTGGGTGCGGTGGCTCAGACCTATAATCCCAGCACTCTGGGAGGCCAAGGTGGGAGGATTGCTTGAGGTCAAGAGTTTGAGACCAGCTTGAGCAAGAGGAAGACTCCATCTTTACGAAACATAGAAAAACTTAACCAGGTGTGGTGGGACTATGCCTGTAGTCCCAGCTACTCGGGAGGCTGAGGCAGGAGGATCGCTTGAACCCAGGAGTTTGAGGTTGCTGTGAGCTACGATGATGCTACTGCACTCTAGTCAGGGTGACAAAGTGAGACTGTGTCTCAAAAAAATAAAAAAATAAAAAATAATAATAGCAAATTACTAAAAAAAATCTGTAATTTAAATGTAGGTAGGGCAGTAGGACAGCTATAAGAGATTAGGGAAAATAAAAAACCGGATAAATTCTGCACTCAAAATGGTTCGCTTCACAGCGTCTTTATTTCTTGCTATACAGAGCTAAAACTGGAAAGAAAAAATGATGAATTGTGGATGTAGTCTGTGCAAGAAAAATGACAGGGGACTCCAATCTGTCGACCTATATCCAAAGGAAAGGCCTTGACCTTCCATCAGTATCTGAAATGTTAGTATCCACTGCTTTTATGGGATGAAAAGAAAGCTAATAACAAACTATTGGGGATTGTCGCCCATTCCCCCCTACCTACTTGGCCTCAGTTTGCAAGACAGTGAAGAGCAAAATCCAGGACAGTGTTAATGCTACCGAAAAATCTAGCACCTCGTTAGAGGAAAGGTGACTCAGGAATACACAGTTGGAGGCACAGGAAGGCAGATGGTAAGATGTTCCTCTCCCACCATGCCTCCTTTCAGAAGCCAGGCTGCTTGGCACAGTCACATGCCTGGGCTGCTCTTAGGAATTTGGGAGCTGTGGGCAGGGTCAAATTCCTGCACTTGGACATTCAGAAACAGACAGATCAAAGCAGGTGTGGGCAGCCCACTGGCTTCATTATTTGCAGCTGGATTTATACCTTTTATTTTGGCTTGTCTTTGCATCCATTTTTTTAATGTAGTCTAATCAGAGGGAATTGATATTTACAATTTTTGTTAATCCTAACCTCAGCATGTCTACAATATCAAAAATTCAGAATATCATGTTTAGTCATCTAATATAAAGAGTTTCTCCTAACAGCCTCACTGGAAATCCCCAAGATGTGAATTTACATTCATGACTTTGTTATGAAACCCTACTATCACCTACCGAGGGCTACTGGGGAAAGCAGATTTGGCAAACCTCCCAGAGCACTAACAAACTTTTGCAAAATTTCCTCATGTTCCTTTTGTTATTATAATTTTTTACTGTGGCAAAATACACAGAATGCGAAGTTTACCATTTGAAATATTTTAAGTGTACAGTTCAGCAGTGTTAAGTATATTCACGTTGTTGTGCAATCCATCTCCAGGACTTTTCCATACCCTTTAAATAATTCCACATTTTCCCCTTTCCCCAGCCCCTGGCAGCCACCATTCTACTTTCCTTCTCTGAATTAGACTACTCCCGTCTAGTGAAAGTGGAATTATGTGATATTTGTCCTTTTGTGACTGGCTTGTTTCACTTAGCATATCCTTAAGGTTCATATCTGTGTTGTAGCAAGTGACAGGATTTCCTTCCTTTTGAAGGCTCAATAATATTCTATTGTAGTGGTCCCCAACCTTTCTGGCACCAGGGACCAGTTTCACGGAAGACAATTTTTCCACAAACCGAGGATGGGGGAGTTGTTTCGGGATGATTCAAGAACATCACATTTATTGTGCACTGTACTTCTATTATTATTGCATTGTAAGATATAATGAAATAATTATACAAACCGCTCTGCTAATGAGAATCTGTATTTGCAGCTGCTCCCCAGAGCTAGCATCACCGCCTCAGCTCCACCTGGGATCATCAGGCATTAGGTTCTCATAAGGAGCATGCAACCCAGGTCCCTTGCATGGCCAGGGTTCACGCTCCTATGAGACTCTAATGCCGCAACTGATCTGACAGGAGGCGGAGCTTATGCGGCGATGCGAGTGATGGGGAGCAGCTGTAAACACAGATGAAGCTTCACTCACTTGCCTGCTGCTCACCTTCTGCTGTGCAGCCGCGTTCCTAACTGGCCACGGACTGGTACCCATCCGCAGCCCAGGGGTTGGGGACCACAGTTCTATTTGTATGCATATACCACATTTTGTTTATCTGTTCATCCACTGATGGACACTTTGGTAGCTTCCGCCTCATGGCTGTTGTGAACAAAGCTGCTATGAACATGAATGTACAAACACCTGCTCAAGACCCAGCTGTCAATACTTTTAGGGTACATACTATCATTATAATTTTTGCATAATTTTTGTTTATCATTTTAAAACTCATCCCATTATTACCCTCTGTACTATTTTGTATAATTTAAATGATAGAGCTGTGAGGGAACTTACAGACGATCTGGCCCAACTCTCTTATTTTTTCAGATGAAGAAACTCACGCCCAGCAGGCTTTAGCGGATGTGATCTCATAATTAGCTAGCCTGTGGCAAGATTGAGGCTAGAACCTGAGCCTCTAAACTCCTAGGGAGTTTGCTATCTTACAGGCTATCATACCTGTGGCCACCTGATCGTGACATCCACCCCCTCTTCTGCTTCAGTCTAAAAGGCCATCAACTTTATGCTCTCCTAGCTACTGTCTTAACTTGATACTTTGAAAAACTGGACAAAGGTTTACTGTCTGTGCCTAAATTAACTTTTATCTCTGCAAGAGAATTAACTAGCAACTAGCAGTGTGCACACGTCCTAAAACTAGGTTTAGCATCAAAATCAAGATTTCCAAAAGCAGATACGCTGTAACACACAGCTCTGTGGCTGTGGTTATTTGTTATGTCAAATGCTCATGGAAGAGAAATTAACTCTAAACTGCTCGCACTAGGTGCCAGGCAGAGGTGCGCTGGAGCTGGCTCATACAGGCTTGCAAGAGATGATTGTGCACAGCTCGTCACAGTTCCACACTCAGTGACATCACACTGGCAGTTTTAACCACTTCCGTACTGCGCTCACCGGAAGCGAAACCTTGCCCACAGCCGGCACTCATGGCCCGTTTTGCTCTTGTGTGATGAGGAAAACTTTAAAGCTCTGAAAACTTATTTTCCTTTACAGACAGCTTTACTTGTAATGTAAATCAGAATCGGTAACATATACATATATGCTTTTATTATGTTATTTTTAAATGTTCACAATTTTGATATATGAAAAATTAGAATTAATTCTAATGAAAGCTATAAAAGTAAAAAGCTTTTGGCTGTCGACTAAAGTCAATGCTTGGTCATATCACGGCTGTCGGCTACAGTTGGCTACAGTCGCCGCTGGGCTGTGCACGTTTATCTGTGGCTATCGGCTAGAGTCAACGCTCCTACCGGAAGTGGCTAAATTAGCCCTGTTGGAAGAATTTACACCATGGGAACTGGCAAATGCTACAAATTATATTCTCCGCCCTTGCAGAGAGCCAGTTCTTTAGCTGTGTTGCCAGGGACTGTGCTCAGAATTAGGGGGCAGGGGGTAGTAGTAGGGTAATGTAGTTAAGCTTATAACCTTACTCATTTGGTTGTGTTAGGTAAATCATTTATTATTATATTTTTTTCTTCAGAACTAAAAACAACAACAAAAATATTGTCCATTTCTAGGAATGTTTTATTTAAGTAACTTGTTAAGCACGAGTCCAAAAGGGAACCTAACCTATAATACTTATCTGATTATATCCAATTTGCGTGAAATATAAGAATCTTCAAAAAACAAGAAGTCAACAAATGTAGCATATAGAGAGTAGAAAACTTAGAGGAGAAAAAAATTTTAGCCGGGCGTGGTGGCTCACGCCTGTAATCCTAGCACTCTGGGAGGCCGAGGCGGGCGGATTGCTCGAGGTCAGGAGTTCAAAACCAGCCTGAGCAAGACCCCGTCTCTACTAAAAATAGAAAGAAATTAATTGACCAACTAAAAATATATATATACAAAATATTAGCCGGGCATGGTGGTGCATGCCTGTAGTCCCAGCTACTTGGGAGGCTGAGGCAGGAGGATCACTTGAGCCAGGAGATTGAGGTTGCTGTGAGCTAGGCTGACGCCACGGCACTCACTGTAGCCTGGGCAACAAAGTGAGACTCTGTCTCAAAAAAAAAAAAAATTTTTACATACCTAGGGCAAAGACTGATTACTGAGCTGAGGGATGTTTTGGAATATGATTTTGCCATGCCACTTAAATACCTTTCTATAAAGGCCCAGAGAAATTACAAAGAAGTTGAAGAATGTAGTGATCCTTTTTCAGAGTCTAGTAACATCATTATAGTCCAGGTGGAGAGAGAACCCAGGGAAAGTTGTGGGAGGAGTCGCAGAGTGGGCAGACTGTGGGACGGAAGCAGCATCAACAAACTGTGGCCATAGGGGCCGAGGCTGGGGGGAGAGATAAAATACCAAGAAAACTCCAATGCAGCCAATTAGAACTTGCAAGTTACTTGGGACAAACCAGATAAGAAAACATCGTGTCTAGACAAGTTGCTGGGTCCCAGGACTCTGATGCACATGGAATCTGAACCAAGCACTGTATTTGTTATCAGTGAAATTGTTGCCTACACCCTTGTTTGTTTCTCCAGGATGGATGGTTTAGGAAACCAAGGTTTATAATGATTAAAAGAGACGGTAAGTGACAAACTTTTTACTAGATATACCCCATTTGATGTCCATAATGTGCAAGAACATAAGTGTCCTTTGTTCCCACCCTCAATATTCTTCACTCCTGTTGACCATCTTTTGTAATAATTCTTTTTTTTTTTTTTTTTTTTTGAGACAGAGTCTTACTCTGTTGCCGTGGCATCAGCCTAGCTCACAGCAACCTCAAACTCCTGGGCTCAAGCAATCCTCTGCCTCAGCCTCCCGAGTAGCTGGGACTACAGGCATGCACCACCACGCCTGGCTCAATTTTTTTCTATATATTTTTAGTTGTCCAAGTAATTTCTTTTCTATTTTTAGTAGAGACAGGGTCTCGCTGTTACTCAGGCTGGTCTAGAACTCCTGACCTTGAGCGATTCTCCCACCTCGGCCTCCCAGAGTGCTGGGATTACAGGCATGAGCCACCAGGCCCGGCCATTGTAATAATTCTTATACAGTGCCAGGAATATAGTCACCCCTACTTAGAGATTGCTTAGTAAATAAATTAATTAATTCCCTTTCTTTCTATTCCTACTACCACTAACGAAGATCAGGAATAAATAAACATATATTTAATACCTAAGATGTCCGGTTAAGAGTTGAAAAGACAAAGATGGAACTCCTCTCCTCAAGGAGTTTAAGGTCAATCAATAAAAGGAAATGAACATACTAGAGCAACAGCCTTTTAATTGGTCTCCATCCACATCGTTCTACTCCAATTCATACTGTTTGTGCGAGTAGTTGCATTGTTCTGGAACACCATTTTGATCCCATCACTCACCCAATTGCCTCTATGACACTCCTGTGTTGGCAATGCATAGTCCAAATTCCTCAGGCCAGAGTTGAAGTCAGCTAGTCCAGGAAAATTCCCTTGACATTCAAAGCTCCTTGGTATTGGCCACAACTCTAAACTAATTGTATCGTTGTTCATCAAACATACCCTGTGCTTCTACCCCTTGAAAATATACCTCTTTCCCTACAAATGACCTTCCCATTCATTTTTCATATCCAAATCCTTTCTACCTTTCAAAAGCCTATTCAAATTCAACCATATCCATAGAGTCTTGTCTCTACTTCATAGGTGAGACTCATCTATTTATTCAATAACACATGTTAATTGAGCCTTTACTGAGTGCAAAGGACTATATACTCATTGGTAAAATGCATTTCCTTCTCTGAACTCTATTTTTTTTTTTTTTGAGACTTGCTGCATTGCCCTGGGTAGAGTACAATGCATCTTTGCATTGTACTCTACTCTGTGATAGAGAGTCATCACAACTCACTGCAACCTCAAAGTCCTAGGCTCACGTGATCCTTCCGTCTCAGTTTCCCAAGTAACTGGGACTACAGGCACACACCACCATGCCCAGCTAATTTATTCTATTTTTGGTAGGGATGAGTCTTGCTCTTGCTCAGGCTGCTTTCAAACTGACCTTAAGCGAGCCTCCTACCTTGGCCTCTAGAGTGCTAGGATTATAGGCACGAGGCCTGGCCTATGCCTGGCCCCTTCTCTGAAATTTTATCATCTTTTTTGTATTCATAACATTCCTTTAACAGTAATTGTCTACTGCCTTACAGCATCAATTTTATTATTTTATTTTAAGAGAGAAGTTGAATCTTTATTATTGGATTCTGCATAGCACCTATAACAGTGCCGTTCATGTAATAAATTCTTAAATTTTATTGACTTGATATGAAATAAAAAATATGATTCTATTTCATCTTGTTCTCACCTAATGAATATCTATAAACCCATCAACAACTTAATGGAGTGATTGAAACTTCCCAAATTAGAGAATTGTATGTCTTGTTTTAATAATTCAAGGAAGATTATTTATAGTGTCTATGGAAAGAATTAATATCTGCTCTTTCCCAAAGTGAGCAAAACATTCTTTAGGTTGAAAAAGCCTATCCTTGTCTTCATAGAGGCCAGCTTGAAGTCCTTAAAGCACGGGATTTTAGCACCTACCATAATTATCACTTATTGCCTTGTGCCTTGTGAGCCCTGTATTCTATGTCATCTTATAAAAGAGTGTGTTTATTTATTTTCAGAATTTAATCACTTACTTAGAAGGTGAATATACTATAAAACTTTAAAAGTATAACTAGACATGTGTAGTGGGTCTGTAAATTTCATTCACACTGCAACTTGCATGGGCAGAGAAAATGTTAATTTTTCTCCGTAACTGATTGGGTTTTCCTCACCAGCCTCTGTTGTCTGGGTAGTACGAAATAAACTTTCGATTTTTGCCTGATACAGTTGACTGGTGTAATAACTTACAGAGTAAATCTTCATCTCTATAGGTTAAAAATAACCAGTCTCAGGTTTCCTCTCTACCCTTCCCTTGCTCCTCTCCAAAAAAAGGAAAGGTGTGGCTTGCTGTGGCCTTGTGGCCACAAAGGAAAAACTTCCTTGGAAACCAGAGTGCTTGTATTGTGCTCTTTCCTCTGACCTCCGCCACAATGCCCACGTCCTCCTGGTCACATCTTGTCTTCACAGCATCCTGGGGTGAGGTTCGCAGTGAGTGTAATTTGTAGCTGGGGGTCTCTCAGCTTGGACGGAGGCTAGTGGAGCTCCCTGTGTAATTTGGCGTTACTGATAATGAAGATCCTTCTGCATTTTCACTCTGTCTTCCTTTCTGTTCTGGCCCAGATGGTCCACTTCTCAGCTCTGACCGCTTTTCCTATACTAGGCCCCAACTAACAGACCACTAGTTCCCAACTCAGCTATCTGACGTTTCCTCTCTTAGGGGCTTTGCAGGAACTCCCTGATCTTTCCCAAGCCATCCAGGAACTAAAGTTAGCTAAAGAAAGTTAAAGGGCTGCCTCCAAATTCATCCATCAATTTTAATGTGATGTGGCCTTGACCAGGTTGGGTGGAGGAAGGGCTATCGGAACCCATTATCTCCCTACCTCTGACCCTCTCCTTTTTTCCACAATGCCCTCGACCAAAAGGCCACTTCCACTTTTCCCTTCCTAAAATTCTGTGGTGCCTTTCCCTCAGGCCAGGATCTAGATATACAAAGTGGAAGATAAAGGAATTTGAAAAATCCTCTATCTTGACAAAGCCTGTCTTGCAAGATTATTGTCTTTGTGTAAAATCTCATCTTAAATGTCCCAAGCTGAATATTAACTCTTTGTTTTCTTTTTGCATTCCTGTGTAACAGTCCTAATTGCCATTCCTTAACTTCCTGCAGACTGGCCTCTTGAACTGACTAAGGAGAAAGGTCATGAAGGCAGAAAAGTAAGAGAAAAAATGTACATCAATATGTTCTAAGGTATTATTCCTATTAATGGTTGTATTAAGATAGTATAAAGTATAAAGATAGTATAAAGTATAAAGATAGTATAAAGACTATAAATAATATTGTAAATAAAATATTATAAAATAAGATACAGTTCTAAATCTGGGGTCGGTAATATAGACTCCAGAAAATATTCTATGTACTAATCTATGAGTATTGTAGGTTTTCACATGGGGGAATGCAAGCTGGGCTAAATATCACTTTGGAAAGTTAAGAGATAAACCTGTGAATTCTGACAATCCCACTGGTGTTACCCTAGGCCAGTTATTTTTAATAGTCCGAAATATGGGCTATCAGTTATAAGGAATAACTAAGACCCCACCCCCACAAAAGCAAAATAAGAAGCTATAGAATTTACCAAAAAAATATTAATTTACAACATGCAATTAATTTTCACTTTCTTATAAGTGGATTTTTATTTTGTGGACGATCTGAGTCAAACCAGTGCACTTTTCCTGATTATGACTTTCTCTCTACCCAGGCTGGCAGCTGTCCAGGCCCTCCTATCTCTAGGTTACTGTTTCTAACTTTGGACTATTGAGAATAAGACAAAGCCAAGACTGTGGCTTTAGTGAGACAAAAAGAAAAACTAGTTTGCATGATAGAGGAAGGGGGTAGGGAAGATGTGTGCCAACATTTCAAAGTTAGATATCAACTATTTAATATTGTTTCCTTAATTTTTCAAAATAGATATCAACTATTTAATACTGGTTTATTGATTTAGCGATTCTTTATTCAGCCAACAGTTTAAGCATCTGTCATAAAGTAAGGATAGTGTCAGATCCTTGGTAAATATAGATGAATAAAAAACAGATCCTTTTGTAGTTCATAAGCGTGATGATTGGGTCTTCACGCGCATGCGTGAGATGTGCCTCCCTCAAACCTTGTTACGATATCAGCACATTACCCGTCTGACGTGAAGAAAAAAATAAATAAATAAATAAATAAAAATAAAAAAACCCACAAAAACAAAGAACTCACAACCTGGAAGGAAAGACCAATTATAAACTAAGTTTATAAATACAATAACTAATACTAAAACTAATATCTTACTAATGGTAAGGTTCATCTGGTGACACGCATGGTGGATTGGAGGAGACAGGGGCTTAAAGAGGTGAGTATCATAATAATCCAAGTCACAAGTAACAAAGACTTAAACTAGAGCACTAGGACTAATAAAGACAGGAGAGAATTTGTTTGAGGGAGGGAGCCTTCTGAAGTAGATGCAGACCAGAAGTGCAGCTGCCTATGTCCTTAATCTACAAAAAGTTGCTAAAACATCATTGGAAAAAAATTAGAACTATTGTGTCAATTACTCCAGGTTTCTACAAGCAGTTTCTTCCACAACTGGCAAAATATATACTAGGATTGCTCTTATCAAAGGAGATGGTTTCTTAGAGACAAATTTTAAAACATTTCTTGCCTTTACCAGCCTAATCTTAATTCTGTTATCTCTGCAATAAACACATGCCAAGTTTACATTATGACTGTGAGGCTGGCTGCTAATTCCAAGACAACGCACCTGATGATCACGTGCACTTAATAGTCAATTACAATAAAAAATTCTAGAACCAAATAATACATGAAGTCGTCCTGTTCATTAGGAATGAGAGATTTTATTTCATCTAAGCTTTAAATGTTTTTATATGCCTCCCGAGGTGTTATCTGGTTTCTAAAAATTATCTATAAATGCATATAATGTATGTACACACTAACAAATGTTTAATAACACTTAAGCAATATCAGTTGAATAGACAGTATGAGATTGCTAGAACCCTCACATATCTCAATCTGGCCCTAGGAAGAACCAATAGGACTTGGAGACTGAGCACATAAAAGCAGGGAAAAGCAGGAAGGGCTAAGATGACAGTTTTGCCTTAAATGTATGGACTTGAAAAACCATTGATGAAGAGCATAACATCCCAACCTAATCTAACTATTAGTTCATGCTTCCTTCTTAGTAAGATATTAATATTATATGTTCTACATTTTCAAATGTTGAATGTACTTTTATTATTTTCAAACATGTGAAGTCACTACTCTATGAAGATACCTGCAAAGACCCACATTCTATTTAAGTACAGCAATTCTGGGGTAAGTGTTTTTGACCATGTAATGGTCATGGACTTGTTGGATAATTAATGAATGTTATGGAGTCTCTCCAAGAAAAATGCAAATACACTCATATTGTGTGTGTGCTCTTTTAGGGAATTTATGAACCTTCTGAAATCCATACATGGACTGCAGGTTAAATTTGACATTCTTTATTTTTATTTCTTTATTTTTTATTTATTTTGTTTAGAAAGAGTCTCACTCTGTTGCCCAGGCTAGAGTGCCATGGCGTCAGTCTAGCTCACAGCAACCTCAAACTCCTGCGCTCAAGCAATCCTTCTGCCTCAGCCTTTCGAGTATCCGGGATTACAAGGATGTGCCACCATGCTCGGCTAATTTTTTCTATATAATTTTAGTTGGCCAGTTAATTTCTTTCTATTTTTAGCAGAGATGGGGTTTCACTCTTGCTCAGGCTGGTTTCAAACTCCTGACCTTGAGCAATCCTCCCGCCTCAGCCTCCCAGAGTACTAGGATTACAGGCGTGAGCCACCACGCCCGGCCAGAAAACACAATCTTGTTGCAAATGGGACATCTTGTCCACCAAGCATCTTCCCTCCCTGCTTCTGGTATATTTATGTAGTGCTTTACAGTTTACAGGAATGCACATAAAATTAATAAAATGTAGTATATTTTGTCAGCATCATCATGAATATTTTTGTTCAGAAAAGCTTTGATAAGCTGCATTTACTAAGCATCTAGTTTCTGCTCCCCCAGAATATGTTACTGAATTTTCAGTACAATGCAGTTCTCTTGGTACACCACCATGCATGATTAGGATGGTTGATTAAAAATGGTGTTTTCTTTGGTTGTCCATGGAAACATCATTTTTAAGAAAGAAAAACTGGAAACCAATGAAATGTCTAACAGCAAAAGAGTAATTAGCCTATTCACTGAAATACTTTGCAACCATTAAAAATGATGGTTAGCAAGAGTTTATAATAACATGGGGAAGTGTTTACATTTTGATGTTAAGTGGAAAAAGGAGGCTACAGACTTCCTATTAGGATGAAGAAAGTCACAAGAGACTAGCACCTCATCCTAACAACTAAAACAAGACAGATTAATAGATATAAAATAATATTTTTAAAACTTACCAGAGAGCCGAGGATGCAAAGAAACCTAAGTGAACTAAACTTCAGAAAGCAACAAGCCTGCACAGAAGAGGAAGGGTTCATGTTTGCTCTTCTCCCTGCTGACACTGGGAATAAGAGGACTCTGTCTTACAGGGCAGGTGGCTCTGATGGAAAATTAAACAAGAACTTTACAATGATTATTTTAAAATGCTAGATGATCTAGTAAAAAAAATGCGGACATCATGCAGCAAAGATAGAAAAATTTAGCAGAGATATGAAATCTATTTTATTTATTTATTTATTTTGAGACAGAGTCTCACTCTGTTGCCCAGGCTAGAGTGCCGTGGCATCAGCCTAGCTCACAGCAACCTCAAACTCCTGGGCTCAAGCAATCCTCCTGCCTCAGCCTCCCGAGTAGCTGGGATTACAGGCATGCCCCACCATGCTCGGCTAATTTTTTCTATATACATTAGTTGGCCAATTAATTTCTTTCTATTTATAGTAGAGATGGGGTCTCGCTCTTGCTCAGAGCTGGTTTCGAACTCCTGACCTTGAGCAATCCGCCTGCCTCAGCCTCCCAGAGAGCTAGGATTACAGGCGTGAGCCACCGCACCTGGCCTATTTTTTTTTTTTTTTAAAAGAACCAAATGGAAAAGTTAGAACTTTAAACAGTATGATATCAGAAAAGAAAAAACTAACCAAACAGAAGCCAGCCAAAACTTAACAAATATAACAGTCCTATGTGGTTGGGCATGGCGGTCAGAATTCAAAGGAGCCCCGGACACATAGTGTGTACCAATCTACCGACTCCTTTAATGAGTCTTCACAGATGCTGGAGGGTAGCACACCTGTGACTGGGCAGGATAGGAGAACTGAGAAAGGTACCTTTCAGGTGTACAAAGCTTCTGCCATTTCAAAGTAGCTGCCCTTGGAATGAGAGGAGTAGAGCAGGAGAGCTAATGGAAGTCCAACCTAAATACCTGCATTTTCCAGTTCCAAATGCTGGAGGAGGAGAAAGAGAGCTGAGAGAAGCCCTGCTCAAGCAATCCAGGTTTTCACAGAGCGGTAGGCAACCGTCCTTGAAAAACTGTTAGCAGTACAGTAAGACAGACAGATACCGTGTTTTCCCAAAAATAAGACAGGGTCTTATGTTTATTTTTCCTCAAGAAGACACCCTAGGGCTTATTTTCGGGGGATGTGTTATTTTCCCCTCAAAGCCTCAGCTTGCAGCACGCACAGGATGGCCGGGACCTGACAGGGGGAACCAACCTTGTTGGTGGGGCTGCCCGCACTTTTCCGGTCACCTCTGGGATAGTAGCTGTCATGATGGGGCAGATGAGAAGGGTTCTCATCTTCTTTACCACTCCTCGATGGAACACATGGGTTGTGCAGATACGCTGCGTAGCCACGGCCATCACTAGGGCTTATTTTCGGGGCTTATATTGTGCAAATGCTTAGAAATCCTGCTAGGGCTTATTTTATGGGTAGGTCTTGTTTTCGGGGAAACATGATACCTCCTAAGGTACAGAAATCTGAGGCTAGTACTGGCAAACAAAGAGGAGAACTCAATAGCTCCAAAAGTTGACAGACAAACTGTGAAACAGAAAGAGATCACCCATCATTTACAGAACTAATAACCCAGCTGTAAAGTACAAAGAGATATCTGGAAACTTCCTATTGCACAGATCTCCAGCCCTGCAGAAGAGAAAGTCCTACTTCCACCATCAAAACATTTAGAGACAATGGCGAACTAGGTCAAACTAAAGATGAGACAAAGCCCCGTCCCAGCTCAACTATTTTTTTTTTTTTTTGAGACAGAGTCTCGCTTTGTTGCCCAGGCTAAAGTGAGTGCCGTGGTGTCAGCCTAGCTCACAGCAACCTCAAACTACTGGGCTCAAGTGATCCTCCTGCCTCAGCCTCCCAAGTAGCTGGGACTACAGGCATGCAACACCATGCCCGGCTAATTTTTTCTATGTATATTAGTTGGCCAATTAATTTGTTTCTATTTATAGTAGAGACGGGGTCTCGCTCTTGCTCAGGTTGGTTTCGAACTCCTGAACTCAAACGATCCACCCACCTCAGCCTCCCAGAGAGCTAGGATTACAGGCATGAGCCACCGCGCCCGGCTCCAGCTCAACTATTGAACACATTGATTCAGCCCCCAGCTCTAGTGGCCTGACACAAAAAGGGGCATTCATTTTTCTAGAGAAAAATATTGTTTATTTCATTTGTCACTGTTTTTATACATACCGTCCAATATGCAATCAAAGAGAGAAAAATTGGAAGCCAACTAAATGTCTAACAACAAAAGAATGATCAAATAAAATATTTTGCAACCATTAGAAATGATGATTAGCAAGAGTTTATAATAGCATGGAAAAGTGTTTATGTTTTACTGGTAAATAAAAAAAAAGGGAAGCTACAGACTTCTTCCTGTTAAGATATAGAAAGTCACAAGAGAGCAATCAAAAATTACAAGACACATCAAGAAGCAAGAAAATATGACTGATGGAAAGGAAAGAAAGGAAACGGGCAGTAAGAACAGACCCAGAGATGGCTGTGATGTTAAAGTGATCAGGAAAGAAATTCAAAATGATTGTTTTAAAAAGCTAGACAATCTAGTAAAAAAAGGTAGAGAAATTTAGCAGAGACATGGAGTCTACTATTTGTAAAAGAGAATCAAATGGAAAAGTTAGAAATAAGCAGTATCATATCAGAAAAAAAGAAGTCATTAGATATGCTGTACAGCAAACTGGACATGTCAGGGAAAAAAGAGTCAATGAACTTGAATATAGGAAATAGAAACTATTCAACTGAGGAAAAAATAGTAAAGAAAAAAAAAAAACTAAAACAGAACAATGTCCAAGATCTATAGAACAATATCGAATTGTCTAATATATGTGTAGTTGAAGTCTGAGAAGGAAGGGAGAAAGAGAGACTGGAGAAGAAATGTATAAAGTGGTAATGACTGAGAATGTTATACAAATTGATGAAAGACATCAACCTATAAGCCCAAAAAGTTGAGCAAACCCCAATGGAAAACATTGGAGCCCATAATAATCAAAGAACTGAGAAACAAAGATAAACAGCAAATTTTAAAAGGCAGTTAGGGAAGAAAAAGAGACACACTAAATATAGGAAGCCATGGATAACTTTTCATAGAAACAATGGACAACAGATAAAAATGGAACACAAAATACTAAAAAAAGAAACTAAATCTAGAATTCTATATCCAGTGAAAACATCCTTCAAAAATTAGGGCAAAATAAAGACATTTTCAGACAAACAATAGCTGAGAGATTTGTCTCCAGCAGGCCTATATTATAAGTTGTGTTTTTTGTTTTTTTTTTTTTTGAGACAGAGTCTCGCTTTGTTGTCCAGGCTAGAGTGAGTGCCGTGGCGTCAGCCTGGCTCACAGCAACCTCAAACTCCTGGGCTCAAGCAATCCTCCTGCCTCAGCCTCCTGAGTAGCTGGGACTACGGGCATGCACCACCATGCCTGGCTAATTTTTTCTATATATATGTTAGTTGGCCAATTAATTTGTTTCTATTTATAGTAGAGACGGGGTCTCACTCTTGCTCAGGCTGGTTTTGAACTCCTGGCCTCGAGCAATCCGTCCACCTCGGCCTCCCAGAGTGCTAGGATTACAGGTGTGAGCCACCGTGCCCGGTCTGTATTATAAGTTTTTCAGGCTCAGGGGAAATGATATCAGATGAAACCCAACATGTGCAGGAAGGAATGGAGAGTGCTAGAAAGGGTAAATATGTAGTTTAAAGAAAAGCTTTCCAAAAAACTTCACATTTTAAGCATATTTAAAATTTTATTTTAAATTATTGATGTTTTAAAATAAAACTTAACAATGTATTACAGCGTTTATAGTATATATAAAGGAAAAATATAAGTTAATGAGAACACAAAGGGTGGAAGTGGCTAATGAAAGTAGACCATTGTAAGGTTCTTACATTTTTCATAAAGTTGAATATTATTTGAAGGTAGACCACGATAACTGAAAAAAAAAAAAAAACATACTAAGCTCTCTAGAGCAACCTCTAAAACTAACATAAAGAGGAATTAAAATAAACTTCTAAAAATAGCACACGAATCACACAAAAGAACGACAGGAGGAACAGAGAAACAAAGAACAAATGGGAAAATAAAAACTAAACAAGATAATATACTTAAACCCAATCATATCAATAATTACATTAATTGCAGATGGAATAAACACCTCATTAAAAGACAGTGTTTATCAGATGAACAAAAAGCAAGATTTATTTATATGTTGCTCATAAGTAATATACTTTGAATATAAAATAACAGAGAGATTGGAAAGATATGCCACCCAAAATGGAAAAACTGGTGAAATCCAAATCAGATCTATAGTTTAATTAGTAATATTGTACTAATGTCAATTTCAAGTTTTGAAAATTGTGCTTTGGTTATATAATATGTTATTGGGATCTGGATGAAGGATACATGTTAATTCTCTGTACTATTTTTGCAACTTCTATGTGAATCACCCTTTCTTTTATATAAAAAATCGCTGGTGTTTGCAGCTGAGTGTTTTTTTCTTTTTTTTCAGCTTGTTTCTACTCATAATAATTCAGAGATCTAAATCCCTTCTTTCATTTTGTAATGTCTCTGTCCTTCTTAGTCCAAGCTGGGTATGTTTCCACCAATGCAATTCTCTAGAAATGTGGTAGGTTTCCTATGAATATTATGGGAGTTTGTTCCATTCAACAAGAGCCACACCCACAAATATCACAAAAATAAACTCTGTTTGCCTTAGGATTCCTGTAAGATTGCTGTGGGACACCATTAAGATTCTTGGAAGCCCTAGTGTTTAATTTGAAGGACCTCCAGGGCATGCTCTTAAGATTCTAATAGAAGGCTGGGTTAAAATTTTATTTTAAATTATTGATGTTTTAAATTATTTTAAATTATTGATTATGCGCCTATAATCCTAGCACTCTGGGAGGCAGAGGCGGGATGATCGCTCAAGCACAGGAGTTTGAGACCGGTCTGAGCAAGTGCGAGACCTCATCTCTACTAAAAAATAGAAAAAGTTTTTCTATTTTTTAGTAGAGCAACTAAAAATAGGAAAAAAATTTAGCCGGGCATGGTGGTGCACACTGTAGTCCCAGCTACTAGGGAGGCTGAAGCAGAAGGATTGCTTGAGCCCAGGAGTTTGAGGTTGCTGTGAGCTAGGCTGACGCCATGGCACTCTAGCCTGGGCAATAGAACAAGAGCAAGACTCTGTCTCAAAAAAAAAAAGATTCTAATGGAAACTTTTGTCTACTTGAAAAGGTCTATGATGTATTTTTGAGAGATGTTAACAAAGATTTTAACAGTCACATTCTTGGCTTTATCTCTAGACCACGTTTTCTTGAACGTGCACTTGATTCGATCTCTGTCTAAAAGCCGTTTCTTTTTTTTTTTGAGACAGAGTCTCGCTTGTTGCCCAGGCTAGAGTGAGTGCCGTGGCGTCAGCCTAGCTCACAGCAACCTCAGACTCCTGGGCTCAAGCAATCCTGCTGCCTCAGCCTCCCGAGTAGCTGGGACTACAGGCATGCGCCACCATGCCCGGCTAATTTTCTATATATATTAGTTGGCCAATTAATTTATTTCTATTTATAGTAGAGATGGGGGTCTTGCTCTTGCTCAGGCTGGTTTCGAACTCCTGACCTCGAGCAATCCGCCCGCCTCAGCCTCCCAGAGTGCTAGGATTACAGGCATGAGCCACCGCGCCCAGCTTAAAAGCCGTTTCTTAATTTCAACATTGCTTTTCACTTGGAGGGTCTGAAAATAAGAAACAGTGCTGTATTCGGAACCCAGGAAGTTCTGGACCCTCTATATATCTTTTATAGCAGAAAAAAATCCCATGTAATATTAAAATTCACCCTCCCAACAATTTTTTAGTATATAGCACAATGTTGTCAACCACACACACATTGTTGTGCAAGGGATCCCCATGATCTCCCCATTCTGCATGGCTGAAACTCTCCATCTGCCAAATCATGACGCCCCACTTCCACCTCCCACCAGCCTCTGGCATCCACCATTCTGCTGTTGCTATGATTTTGACTAATTTATATATCTCATGTAAGTGGAATCATGCAGTATTTCTTTGTTACTGACTGATTCCACTCAGTATAATGTTCTTAAGGTTTATTTCTGTTGTAGCATATGACAGCATTTCCTTCCTTTTTAAGACTGAATAATATTTCATTGTATGTATATACCACATTTTGTTTATCCACTCATTTGTCAGTGGGTATTTAAGTTGCTTCCACCCCTTGGCTATTGGGAACAGTGCTGCAATGAACATGGGTGTGCAGTATCTCTTTTGGATATATACTTAGATGTGAGATCACTGGATTATATAGTAGTTCTATTTTTAGTTTTGCTGATCCTTAACAGGTAACAACTCTTTCTTTTGCTCATCTCTATCTGTACCTTACGATAAGCAGCTTAAAGAAACTAGGTGACGCTTCTGACATCTCTCTGGAAATCCCCTTAGCTGGACCCATCAGTTCATCAGACACATTATCTATTTTCCATGTTACCAGAGGTCACAACTCTGCTAAACTTCCCTCCACTATATAACAAGAGTCTCCTTTTCTCCAACTTCCAAAGACATTTTCCTCACTTTTCTTGAAGCCTCACAAACAGCCACCTTGAGGGCCATCAGGCTTCAGCTAACAATGTCTTCAAGGCCCTTCAACTTCCTCCCCCTGCTGCTCTGAAAGCCACTGCCTTGTGTTTTATTATGGCAGCACCCCAACTTCAGTTACCCAAATATGTTCCAGTTCTATATCCTGCATAATGAACCACCCCGATCTTAATGGGTTAAAACAACGATAATCATGTTATTATTATTTCTTATGGTTTGGGAGCATTGAATGAGCTCAGGTGGTTCTTGCTCAGTTGTAAGACTGAGCAAGAGTCATCTCGAAACTTTCCTTACTTACGTATCTCTGGTTGATGGTGGCTGTCAGCTGGGATCTTACCTGGGCTATTGACTGCAACACTTACACGTGGCCTAGGTCTCTTATTCACGGCAATGAATTTCAAGGGCAGTATCCCCCCCCCCAAAAAAAAAAGACAGAGCATGCTAGATAAGAGCTGTATTGCCTTGCATGACTTAGTCTTGGAAGTCTTATTTTTGATGACATCACAAAGAATCACCACATTCAAGGGTGAAAGATCACCTCTTGACTGACGGAGAGGAAAGTTTCTGGGAGAGCAGTTAAGACTGGAAATAGTGTTGCAGTCATTTTGGGGAAAGAAAAAAAAAATAGGCTACATCTGAAGAGGTGGTGCCTTGGTCAGTTTCCAGGTTCCAGCCCATTAGTAGATGCTTCTCTTCAATTACAAATAGGCCAGATAGATCACATCTGGACCACAGATGGTCAAGTTATCTCCATGATGAATGGTAGGTAAGATTTTCCAACTCTCATAGGTGTGGACTGAAGAGAATGTTTTGATCACTGCTCCTAAATTAAGTAGCACCAAGGTCTAGCTCTGAAGCAAAATTTTTGTCAGATAAATCAGGGCTCAGCAAACTATTGCTTGAGGGCCAAATCTAGCCCACTGTGTGATATATAAATAAAGTTTTATTGGAACACAGCCGTGCCCATTCATTTACCTATTGTCCGTTACTTGTCTTTTCACATTACAATGGCAGAGTAGAACAGTTACAACAGAGGTCATATGGCCCACAAAGCCAACAATATTTCCTATCTGGTCCTTGTAGAAAAAGTTTGATGACCCCTGAAATAAATCACATAAATTTCATCGTAGGAACAGGTAGATGCACTTTCTCTGTCTCAGGGTCTCAGGTTCAGAAAAGAGATTTCTCAGCCTTCTTCAGTCTCATCTGACTGATTAAGGTGCACTGGAGGAGGGGCTGGTAGAGTGCTGTACCACTCAGGTGGGAGGGCAGTGGACATCCTGGCCAAGTTCACAGATGAAAGAGACCACAGATCAGAAGTAGATATTTATACAGATATTTCTTAAGAAGCTCTCAGTTTAGGTAGAGGCCTATCCACAGTCTCAAGTTCACTTTTGACACATCTATTTAATTAAGAGTAGATGAGAGAGTCAATGAAACAGTCTTTAATGGGTTGGGGTAGGCTGGCATGGGAATGAGTCAACAGAATCATCTCAGAAAATCCCTGTGTAGGGATTTGATGATCAACTCATCCTAATCACTGCTCTTTGAAGCATAGTTATTTTTTGGTTTTTATCTTATACTGATTACTTTTTTCTTTTCTCTAGTAAGTTCTCTTTTCGTAGCATAAGCAAGGAGTCAGTTGCCATGTTTTTTCTCTTGATAATAATAGCAAATCGCTATTTGTGGAAACTGTTTCTGAAATCCATCCTCCATTTCTTGAATTCTGTGCCTATAAATGTTGGTTTTCTCTACATCTGAACATTTTCTGTTCAGTCCTTACATTCTTACTGAATCAGTTTCTTTTGAAGAATGTTAATCTGCTCAGGGAGTTTTTTAATAGCCTCTATTTTCATCTACAGGGCTTTGTATTTATTTTCCAGTTGTACTTGGGTTAATTGCAGTGATCAAAAGCTAAGTTTTAACTTTTTTTTATTCTTCCCGTTCATGCCTCGTTCACACTCCAATCCTTATTTTGGATTCTAGACTGTCTCTTAACATTCTCAACTAATATTAATATAGAGTCTACAAACAGGATATAAATCACCTCTCTTTTCTGATCTTACGGCTCCTCATTCCAATGATGTACCTGTTACCCATTAGCTAATTTACACCTTTCATTCTCTTTTTCATTATATTGTATTTGACATCTGATTCAGAATAAAGATCTGACTGTTTCAGTTGCACGATGCAATGATTACAATTTGCAGTTTCATTTTCCTTGCAACATGAGTTCTTCTATGTCTTTCTGAGACGGGAATTAATTAGGTTTGTCACCTCAGTTAGTAAATTCCTAATTCTAAGCTGCTACTTTTTCCTACATGCTCTTCTGTCTTTTTTTTTTTTCTTTTTAAATAAATCTTCTTGTGTATATTTAAAGTTTACATCATGATGTTATAGGATACAAATAGGTAGTAAAATGGTTACTATAGTGGAACAAATAATATATCTATCATCTCACGTAGTTATTATTATTATTTTTTTTTTGAGACATAGTCTCACTCTGTTGCCCGGACTTGAGTGCTGTGGCATCAGCCTAGTTCACAGCAACCTCAAACTCCTGGGCTCAAGTGAACTTCCTGCCTCAGCCTCCCGAGTAGCTGGGATTACAGGCATGCGCCACTATGCCCAGCTAATTTTTTAAATATATATATATATATATATATATATATATATATATAAATTGTCTAGCTAATTTCTTTCTATTTATTTTTATTTTTTATTTTTTTGAGACAGAGTCTCGCTTTGTTGCCCAGGCTAGAGTGAGTGCCATGGCATTAGCCTAGCTCACAGCAACCTCAAACTCCTGGGCTCAAGCAATCCTCCTGCCTCAGCCTCCTGAGTAGCTGGGACTACAGGCATGCGCCACCATACCTGGCTAATTTTTTTTCTATATATACTAGTTGGCCAATTAATTTCTTTCTATTTATAGTAGAGATGGGGTCTCGCTGTTGCTCAGGCTGGTTTTGAACTCCTGACCTTGAGCAATTCGCCTGCCTCGGCCTCCCAGAGTGCTAGGATTACAGGCGTGAGCCACCGCGCCCGGCCTCTATTTTTTTTTTTAGTAGAGACAGGGTCTCACTCTTGTTCAGGCTGGTCTCAAACTCCTAAGCTCAAACAATCCTCCCGCCTCGGCCTCCCAGAGTGCTAGGATTACAGGCCTGAGCCACCAGGCCAGGCCAATGTATTATTATTTTTTTTTACAAGAAGCAGCTAAAATTTACTTATTTAACAAAAATTCCTAATATGATATAATTTTATTTACTATAGTCTTCCTTTTGTACACTAGTTCTCTAGATATGTTCATCTTACATATTTACTACTTCGTATTCTTTTACCTAATTTTCTCTATTTCCCTTTTCCTGCCTCAGGTAGCCATTGTTTTATTGTCTATCTCTGTATATCTGATCTCTTTTTCTAAGAGTCTATATACAAGTGAGATCATGCAAGTTTTTCTTTCTTGTGTCTGGCTTATTCCACTTAGCATAATGTTTTCTAGGTCATAAAGTTGTGGCAAGTGGGAGGATCTCATTCTCTTTAAAAAAATTTTTTTTTACATTTTTACTCTTTTTTTCTTTTTCTTTTTTTTTTTCTTGTATGTTATTTATCATAGATTTCTTTGATTTTTTACTTTTATTTCTTGGAGAAGGGGGTCTTGCTATTTCGCCCAGGCAGGAGTGCAATGGCACCATCATACCTGGTGCCTTGAACTCCTGGGCTCAAGGGATCTTCCCACCTCAGCCTTCTGAGTAGCTGGGGCTACAGGCATGCACCACCCTGACCAGGATCTCATTCTTTTCTGAGGCTGAATGATATTCCATGTGTGTATATACCACATTCTCTTCATTCATTTGTCTGTTGAGGGACACGTAGGTTGTTTCCATATCTTGACTATTATAAATAATGCTTCTATGAACATGAAACTATAGATACCTTCATGAAGCGGTGATTGCATCCCTGGAACAGATTTTGCTCAGTCATGTGGTGATTCTATTTTTATAGGAAGCAGGAGTTTAAATTTTACCTTCTCTTCATTGCCTCTACCTTCATTAGGAATATTTTTATATTTTTGAAAACTGTAGCCTTCCTTAGAATTACTTCTAACATCTGTATAGATTTCTATCTTTCCAAAATCTTATCCCATTTCTTCACATAATGTTTTTATCTGATTACAGCATGACAAGCAGATATTTCAACATGTTTTGGCAGACTTCTTCAAGCCCATAGATCGTATCTTTAACCCAGTCCTTTCATCAGAGATATTTGGGTTGTTATTAGTTTCTTTAAATATTTGTTCTTAATATTTCATCTGGGTTTTATTTATTTATTAATTTTGTCTTCCAGAATGTTAATTAAAGCCCCGGATCTTGACTTGCAAGTATTTCGGAGTCCAAAATTTTCTTCATACATTTCCAGGATGTGCATCTTTAAGAACTGACATTCTTGTCAAGGGTTATTTCCCACATTATTGGCTAGACTTTCTGGAGCTAGACTTTCTGGACCAAATTTAACTTCGACTCTATGGCATGTAGCATGACTTTAATCGGGAGAAAGGTTGAGAACCAATGTACTTCTTGAACTGCCCTACAGTCCATTGTATCAACATGAGATCTCTTTATTGTAAGGAACGATTTCACGAATTTACCTGTTTTCCCACCCCTGTAGAGGAAGAATAATCAGGTTATATTTAAGTTTCTTCAAGTTTATTAATTTTCTCTATGAATTTCTTCCACCCCTCATAACATGTTTAGTAAGATTTTTGTTTTGTTTTCAATGGGGCCCTCATTTTTCACTCTATGGAAACTTTTTGATTTTATTAATTTCTCTCTCTCCCCCAAGCAGAAAAAAGTGAAGAGAATGCAGACAAAGGAAAGAATGTAACCATAGGCATGGACATGAAGAGAACTGCACTTATCTGTAGAGAGAAGAACTGATGTGGAGATAATGGGAGAGGTGGCAGGAGCAGAGGCCGGAAGAGTGGAGTGGGGCTAGTGTGGGGGTGTCCCGTGGGGGGGAGTGTGGGGGCTAGTATGGGACCCTGAGGAGTCTGCCTTCATCCTGTGGTTGTGAATGGAGACCCACCTAAGTTTACTACTATCATGGAGCACAGGAGCAGTCCATAATTCCTATACTGAGAAAGGTAATTCTGGAATGGTAGTTTTGCATGGTGAACTGAAAGTGGGAGGTAGATACTGGAAGCAGGGAAACCATCAGGAGATAGCTACAATAGTCTAGAAAGAGATGGGGGAGGCCAGTTGTATCCCAGACCAAGCAGCATCTTTGAAACACTGAAGGGGAAAGCTCCTAAGATCCTCATGTGATTGGCCCCAGCTCAAGACTGAGGAGGAGGGGGACGGGATTAGAAAGATCTATGAGGTGGGGGAGGAATGGCAGGGGCAATATATGTAACCCTAACAATATTTGTACCCCCATAATATGAAAAAATAAAAAATTTAAAAATAAAAAAATAAACAAAAATAGCTTTATGGGCATAGGCATATTTAGAGACAGGAGGCTAAACCAGATGACTCTTTCAAGAATCTTCCAGAAAATAAAAATGTATAGATAACAAAAAAAAAAGAAAGAAAAAGAAAGATCTGTGAGCATGGGTTGACTTCTTGGTAGCCTGACTAGTGCCTGAGTGTTCTTCAAGACTCTGTCCTGATTGGATTAGATCTTTTGGACTTTCTTGACTTATCCAGAGCCCCCTTTGATCACTTGTTACCAGCTGTTGCTACCACCCTGCACCACTGCAAAGTGGATTGGATGTGCCTATTTGCAAGCTCCCAGAACTATGTGCACACTTCATTTTAGCACTCCTTCTATGACACGTAATGTGACCACCTGTTAGTCACACATGATCTGGCCCTTGTCTACTCCTTCAACTCCATTTTCTATCCCTTTCCCACATATTATGTATATTCTAAGTTGTCACTTTTATAAGCCACCTAGATGTTTTATGTGGTGCGATGAGCTCAAAGACTATTAGAGCTGGAATGGAATTCTGGGTTTCCAACTATCTACATTACACATATAGCAATGTATAATACATAGCACCCATTATAGCTGTGTGTGTTTGTGTATATACATATATATGTGTATATACATAATATATACATATATAATATGATATATACATATATACATAATATATACATATATAATATAATATATACATAATATATACACACGTATATATATATTTAGGCATACCTTGTATTATTGTGTTTGCTTTATTACACCTTGCAGATACTGCATTTTTTTGCAAATTGAAGGTTTGTGGCAACCTTGCATCAAGCAAGTCTATTGGTGCCATATTTCCAATAGCATATGCTCACTTTGTGTCTCTATGTCACATTTTTATAATTCTTGCAATATTCCAAACTTTTTCATTATATAAATCTGTTATGGTGATCTGTGGTCAAGGATCTTTGAAGTTACAATTACGGTTGTTTTGGGACATCATGAATCATGCCTATAGAATATGGCAAACTTAATATATAAATGTTGTGTGTGTTCTGAATACTCCAACTCACTGAAGGCTCAAATGATCATTAGCATTTTTAACAAGAAAGTCTTTTAAAATTAAGATATGTACGTTTTTAGACATAATGCTATTGGGCACTGAATATAGTATGGTGTAAATATAAGTTTTTGTTCATTTTTTTCTTTTGTTTTCTAATTTGCGTGTAAATATAACTTTTATGTGCCCTAGAAAACCAGACAATCTGTGTGACTCACAATTTTATTACAATATTTGCTTTATTGTTGTGGCATTGAACTGAACCCAGAGTCTCTCTGAGGTATGTCTATATAAATATACACACACTATATGTAAATATTTATGTAAATATACACAGATTATATATATATATATATACACACAGTATACACACACACATACACACATCACCTACTATCGTAATGTATAATAACCTCCACTGTGGATGAGATGCAAGCATTGCTGCTTTGTCTGATACATAGCTATAGAAGTAATGGCTGAACATTAAGCATTATGTAGTGTGCTGATGAGGCTCTTTAACAAATAACTAGCCCGTGATTAATTGTGAGGGAAATCTCTATCCAACCACAACCACAACCACAGCTCCTTTGTAGTACAAATTGTGGCTACCCTCAAGAGATGACTTGCACTTTAATTCTCTTCCCCTGCCTTTACTGTCATCCTAACATTTCAAAGAAGTTCACAGGTCATTATCAGATAATCTTTTTTATAAGGATTCCCTATCAGCAGACAAACCAGTTTTTTCTCCTGTCTTTCAAAAAAATCCTTGCTTGACCCCACTACTCCTTCAGTTACTGCCCTATTTCTGTCCTCATTAGAGTAAAAGTGCTACACTCATTGTCTTCAATTCTCTCCTCTCATTCTTTCTCTTTTTGTAGGTTTTATTTTTAATTAACAATAATTGCATATATTTTATGGGGTACAATATGATATTTTGATAAATGTATTCATTGCGGAATGATCCAATCAGGCTAATCAGTATTTCCAGAACCTCAAATATGTATCATTTCTTTGTGGTTAGAACATTTAAAATCCTCTTTTAGCTATTTTTAAATGTATGGTACATTATTATTAACTATAATCACCATGCTGTGCAGTAGAACACCAGAACTTACTCTTGTATAACTGAAGTTTTGTACCCATTGACTGATGTCTTCCCTATTCCTGTCCCTCACCCCTCACGGCCTCTGGTAACCACTATTTTATCATCTACTTCTATGAGTTGGGTTTTTTTTTAGATTCCACATATAAGTGAGAATCTGAGGTACTTATCTCTCTGTGCTTGCTTTATTTCACTTAACATAATGTCCTTTAGGTTTATCCATGTTGTTGCAAATGACAAAATTTTCTGGGTTTTTTTTTTAAGACTGATTGTGAGTATATACTACATTTTTAAATTCATTCATCCATTGATGGGCACATAGGTTGTTTCCATATCTTTGCTATTATCAATAATGCTGCAATAAACATGGGAGTGCAGGCATTTCCTTAATGTACTGATTTCAATTTCTTTGGGTATATACCCAGTAGTAGGATTGTTGTATGGTAATTATATTTTTAGTTTTTTTACATTCAAGTCTTTAATCCATTTGGAGTTGATTCTTGTATAAGAGATAAGCATCCATTTTCATTCTTCTATGTGTGGATATTCTGTTTTCCCAACACCATTTATTGATAAAACTGTCCTTTCTCCATTGTCTGTTCTTGGTGCCCTGGTCAAAAACTATATTGAACATAGATGTGTGGGTTTATTTCTTGGTTCTCTATCCTATTCCATCAGTCAATGTGTCTGTTTTTATTCTAGTACCATGCTATTTTGATTACTATAGCTTTGTAATATATTTTGAAATTTGGTAGTATGATGCCTCTCTTTGTTCTTATTGGTCAAGATTTCTCTGGCTGTTTAGAGTCTTTTGTGATTCCATGCAAATTTTAGGATTGGTTTTTCTATTTCTGTAAGAATGACATTGGAATTTAATAGGGATTACATTGAATCTGTAGGACACTTTGAGTAGTATGGACATTTTCACAAAATTAATTCTTCCAATTAATGAACAAGGGGTACTTTTTATTTGTTTGTGTAATCTCCAATTTCTTTCATCAATGATTTATAATTTTTCAGTATACAGATCTTTCACTTCCTTAGTTTAATTTACTCCTAAGTATTTTTTTATGCTATTATATATAAATGGGATTGCTGTCTGAATTTCTTTTTCAGACAGTTCATTGTTAGTATATAGAAACACTATAGGCCAGGTTCTATGGCTCATGCTTGTAAATCTAGCACTCTAGGAGGATTGCTTGAGGCAGGGAGTTTGAGACAAGCCTGAGCAACAGCAAGACTCTGTCTCTACAAAATCTAGAAAATTTTCCTGGAAGTGGTGGTGTGCACCTATAATTTCAGCTATGTGGGAGGCTGAGGCAGGACAATTGCTTGGGCCCAGGATTTTGAGGTTGCAGTGAGGTATGATGATGCCACTACACTCTAGCCTGGGCAACAGAGTGAGACTTCGTCTCAAAAAAAAAAGAAAAGAAATGAAACACAACTGATTTTTGTAAGTTGATTTTGTATCCTGCAACCTTACTGAATTTATCAGTTCTAATAGATTTTTGGTGGATTCTTTAGGATTTTGTATACATAAGATTGTTGTTGCGATAGACACAATTTCACTTCATTCTTTCCTATTTGATACCTTTTATTTCTCTTGCCAAATTGCTTGGGCTAGGACTTCTAATAATACATTTAACAGAAGTGGAAAGTGGGTATCCTTGTCTGGTTCCTGATATTAGAGGACAGCTTTCAACTTTTCACCTTTGGGTATGATGTTAGCAGTGGGCTTGTCATATATGGCCTTTATTGAGGAATGTTTCTTCTATCCTTAATTTGTTGAGAATTTTTATGAAATGATGTTGAATTTTCTCAAGTGCTTTTCCTACATCTGTCAAGATAATCATATGACTTTTGTCCTTTATTCTGCTAGTATAATGAATCACGTTTATTGATTTGAGCCAAATGTGCATCCCAGGAATAAATCCCATCTGATAATGGTGAATGATACTATTAATGTCCTGTTGAATATGGTTTGCTCATATTTTGTTGAGAATTTTTATATCTATGTTCATCATAGAAATTGGCCTGCAGTTTTCTTTTCTTGTAGTGTTTATCTGGCTTTGGTATCAGGATAATGCTGGATTTGTAAAATGAATTTAGGAGTATGGAAGTATTCCTTCCTCTTTAATTTTGTGGAAGGGTTTGAGAATAACTGGTATTAGTTCTTCTTTACATGTTTCATAGAATTCAGCTATGAAGCTGGTCATGGGTTTTTCTTTGATGGGAGACTTTTAATTAGTATTCATTCTCCTTACTCATTATTGATCACTCATTATTGATTTCTAATTTCTTCATGATTTCAGTCTAGGTAGGTTATATGTTTCTAGGAATTTATCCATTTCTTCTATGTTATCTAATTTATTGGTATATAATTGTTCATAGTAGTCTCTTATAATCCTTTGTAATTCTGCGTTGTCAGTTGTAATGTCTCCTCTTTCTTTTTCTGATTTTTTAAAATTTATTTTTAATTTCAGAATAATATAGGGGTACAAACACTTTGGTTACATGTATTGCCTTTGCACTGCCTGAGTCAGAGCTACAAGTGTACCCATCCCCCAGACAGTGTACACCACACCCATGAGGTGTGAATTTACCCATCTGCTACACTCCCCTGCCACCTGCCCAACATTCAATGAATGTTATTTCCAAATGTACACATAAGTATTGTAAACGTCTATTAGGCCCGTTTGTTCTAGAGCTCTGTTTAAGTCCATTGTTTCTTTGTTTACCTTCTGCTGTATGCCTCTTATACCAGGATATCTAGATTTCTGGCTAGGCCAGGGAAATTTTCCACAATTATTCCTTTGAATAGATTTTACAGCCCTTGTGTATTTTCTTCTTCACCCTCAGGGATGTCTATGATTCTTATGTTTTGCCTCTTTACATAATCCCACATTTCTTATATGCTTTGTTCATGCCACTTATTTCTGTCGTGTCAGAACTATTTCTGTGTTCTTTCTCTTTGACTGATTTGTTTAGCTCATAGGCATTATCTTCAAGCTCTGAGATTCTTTCTTCTGCATGATCCATTCTATTCTTAAGGCTTTCCACTGTGTTTTGTAATTCCTTGAATGCATCTTTCATCTCCAGAATTTCTGTTTGGTTTTTCCATAATACTTTGACTTCTTTAGAGAACTTTTTATTCATTTCCTGCATTGTTTTTGTGGCTTCTTTGTGCTGGGTTTCTATTTTCTCTTGAATTTCATTGAGCTTTCTTAAAATCCATATTAAAAATTCCTCATCTGTCATTTTACCCATTTCATTTAAGTTGGTATCTGTTGCTGAGGAGTTAATGATTTCTTATGGGGATGACTTTTTGCTCTGATTTTTCATGTTTCCTGAGTTCTTTCACTGTTTTTTTCTCATCTGGCCTCTTGGTTGAGAGCTGGCGATGCTAAAGGCTATTTATGGCCCTGTCTCCAAGACCCCAAGGATTGTTCCCTGACAGTGCCAGGGAGAGGAGAGCTGGTCCTGAATTGCCTTAGGGTTGTTTTAGGAAGTTTGATGAACCTCTTGGGTTACCGTTGCCCTGTTGTCTTCACCTATTCCCAATGCAGTGTGGTGAGTTTGGTCCCCCAGCTTAAGTTCCAAGCTGGTGGATTGTACTTGTGGGTAGACACTGCTTCCTAATAGTTTGACATGGAAGATACTATATTTAGCTATGGGGTTGTTCCCTCGGTTGTTGATTGTAGTTTGCATGAAGAAGCCAGTTACTGAGATAATCTATTATACCCATGGTAGGCTTTGGTCCCTCTGGTGGAGTATACACATGCCCTAAGCTTTGGGAGGAGCCCTGTAGCTCCCTGGGGTTGCTTGGACCTTTCTCCCCCCCTGAGGTGGGGGGAAGAGCAAGATTGATCGTAGCTGGGGTGCCAGAGCCTGGGTGTGTGGGCTCCTATGGGGCTCAGAGGTTGCCTATCCAGCCACTAGGGGGAGCCACTGATATGGGGTTCAGGGCTATCTCTCTAAGTTTGAAGGGATGGGCCTACTCATGTGATTGCTAAGGATTTTAGTAACGTTTTTTCAGTTCCTGCCCACAAACCCGGGCACTTTCCCCTCCCATAGGTCCACTTGGGTTTCCTCTCCATGCACAATGGGCTTTCGAGCTTCCACACAGTTTGTGTGTCTGGCCCACTGGCGTGCATCTCTGGATGTCGCCATCAGATAAGGAGATCTCCAATTGTGCACCCTTTTGCACCACTAGATCCCAAGGTGAGGCAGGTAGATCTCTCTATCCCCAGAAGTCTCCACCAGGGGGACACTTCCACTGGGGAATAGTGGCAGCTCTTAGAACTCTTGGTTCCAGCTGAACTCCCTATTAAAGTGAGTGGGGGTGGGGGCAACTGCTCCAATTCAGCCTGCAGTACCTGAGGAATTCAGTTGTCATGGGAACTAGTACTTATACAAATTGAGTCATAATGGCACAGCAAACTCCATTATGGCAGTTCTGGGGCTGGAGGGGGAGATGGGGCTCACCCACAGAACCCTGCACTCTTGTTCTCCTCCACACTCTCCTGATGGGTACGGACTCTCACTTGCTGCCCGACCCTGGAACCAGGATCTCTCCCCCACGCCTCCCTATCCCGCCGCCTGTGCTGTCAGCAGGCGAATGCACCAAGCACCTGTGTGCAGGAAGATCATAGTCTGAGGTTGCCCTGCCCACTGGGGATGGAAATATGCCCCCAGCACTAAAAGCAGGTCACTCAGCACAGAGAACTCTAGTGGCTGCTATGGTTTGGGGCTGCAGACTTCCTGCACTGCTCTTGTTGCGGCAATGTGTACAGCTAATGTTACAGCTCTTGACCGGGGAAAGAACCGAGTGTCACACGAAGATTCGGAGAACAGTCTTTATTCTTCTACAGCAGGCTCAGCACACCTATTGTTACAGCTGTCTTCCGATCTTCTGGTCCTTCCTGCCCTTCTCCACTCCTGTTTTTATACCCTTGGTAGGGCTCAAAAAGCGTCCAATCAACTACAAGCTTTAACATCCAATCAATAATAAGCTTGAACATCCAATCAAAAACAGTGGGATTCAAAAATTACCCAATCAGGATCACACAAGCAGCGTGGCTGGAAACAGGCAGGGCGGGGAAACAGGTGGCGCCAGAAATAGGCAGCGGCTCAGGGCCCAGTCGGCTCTCTGCCACGGGCCAGCCTCAGCTGCGTGCACTTCAACTGGCCACACGCGGTGCTGGTCCGCAGAAATGTGGAGACAGGGAGGTAGCAAGCTGCCGCATCCCAGCGCCCGAATTTTCCGTATCACTCTCAAGTTGCCTGGGCACCCGCGCACCCTCTTCTCCAAGCCGTGGCCGCATCAGCATGACCACCCTCCTGTCCAAGCCACGGTGGTAGCAGCCATGCTGCCCAATGCAGGCTAGGCTAGCAGTGCGCTCTTGTTGCAGGGAGCCAAGTCATTCAGTGCAAGATGCTTCGGTGGTTGCTATGGGGTGGTTGCAGCCACAGGGCTATGAGTGGCTTAAGCCAAAATTACTTCCTGCCATGCCAGGATTGGAGTAGAGGAGGTAGAGAGGAGGAGGCATCCAGATGGAGGGATGCTGACTCTCTGGTCTCTTGTGGCACTCCCCCTGTGTCCTGTTGCTGGCCTGATGAACCTGCAAGGGGAGGAGAAAAACCCTTTACTCTTTCCCTGGGTTCCAGAACTCCCTGGAATTAGTTCATGCCAATTATTACTCCCTTCTATCTTCCTCTCTCTCAGCTGCTCAGTTCTTCCTGGTGGTATTCCTGGACTCCACTGGTGTCTATCTCTGGGGTCCACTTCTGAGCAGTAATCACACTCTGCTCTCCTCGGTCCAATCCACAGCTCTTCTGCCCGGACAGTCCTACAAGCTTTGTCTCTAGTGAGCCATCTTGGCTTCTCCTCTTTCATTTCTGATTTTATTTATCTGAGTAAGTTCTCTTTTTTTCTTAGTTAATCTAGCTGAGGGCTTGTCAATTTATTCAAAAGAGCAACTCTTAGTTTTGTTGATTTTTCTATCACTTTGCTAGTCTCTGTTTCATTTATTTCTACTCTGATCTTTGTTATTTCCTTCTTTCTGCTAATTCTGGGATTAGTTTATTCTTTTTGTTTGTTTGTTTGTTTTCTTTTCTGGTTCCTTAAGATATAACTTCAGGTCACTTATTTGTCTTCTTTCTTCTTTTTCGATGCATACATTTATTGCTGTAAATGTCCCTCTTAGAACTGCTTTTGCTGCACTCTGTAAGTTTTTGTATGTTTATTCCCATTTTCATTTGTCTCATGATATTTTTAAATTCCTCTTTAATTTCTTTGACCTAATAGTTGTTCAAGAGCTTATTGTTTAATTTTCAAATATTTGTTAATTTTCTATGATTCTTATTATTGATTTCTAGTTTCCTAACATTATAGTCAGAAAGATACTTGATATGATTAGATCTTCTTAAATGTATTAAAACTTGTTTTGTGGCCTAACATATGATCTATCCTGGAGAATGTTACATGTGCACTTGAAAAAAAACGGTATTCTATTGCTGTTGGGTGGAATGTTCTGTATATGCCTATTTGGTCCATTTAGTCTAAAGTATAGTTCAAGTCCAATATTTCCTTATTGATTTTCTGTCTAGATGATCTATTCAAAGTTTAATGTGAATCCTCTATTAATTAAAATCCTCTATTATTATCATGTAGCAGTCTATGTCTCCCTTTAAATCTTTTAATATTTGCTTTATATATTTAGGTGTTCCCATATTAGGTGCATATATGATTACAATTTTTATATACTCTTCATGAATTGAGCCCTTTACAACTATATAATGACCTTCTTTGTCTCTTTACAGTTTTTGACCTAAAGTTTATATTGTTGAAATAAGTATAGCTATCTTTGTTCTCTTTTTGTTTCCACTTGCATTCCTATTAGTCTATGAGTGTCCTTTAAGGTACAGTAAGTCTCTGGTAGGCGTTATATAGTTGAGTCTTGTTTTTTTCATCCATTTAACCATTCTGTGAGCATTGATTGGAAAATTTAATCCATTTATATTCAAAGTAATTATTGATAGTTAAATATTTTCTAGTGCCATTTTAAAAATTGTTTTCTGGTTGTTTTGTAGATCCTTTGTTTCTTTCTTCCTCTATTAGTTTATTCTTTTGTGGTTTGATAATTTTCTGTAGTTGTATGCTTTGGATCTTTTTATCTTTTCAGTATCTGTTATAGGCTTCTGCTTCATGGTTAACCTGAGGATTACATCAAACATCTTATCTTATAACTGACTACTTTAAACCGATAATAACTTAACTTTGATCACATACACAAACTGTACACTTTTACTTCCCTTCTGCCCACATTTTAGTTTTTAATGTTGAAATTTATATATATTTTTTACAATTTATATTCTTAAGAAATTATTGTACCTGTAGTTGTATTTAATAGTTTTGCCTTTTAACCTTTACACTAGAGATATAATTAGTTCACTATTAGAGTATTAGAATGCTTTGGATTTGACAATGTACTTACCTTACCAGTGAGTTTTATACTTTCACATGTTTGCATGTTATTAATTAGCATCCTCTTCTTCCTTCAGCTTGAGGAACTTCCTTTCACATTTCTTGTAAGTCAGGTCTAGTGGTGATAAACTCTTTTAGCTTTTGTTTGTCTGAGAAAGTCTTTATCACCCCTTCATGTTTGAAAGACAGTGCTGTTGGGTATAGTATTCTTGGTGAGAATTTTTTTTTTTTATTTCAGGATTTTGAGTATATCATCCTTCTTTCTTATGGCCTGCAGGGTTTCTGCTGAAAAATCCACTGATAATCTTATGGTGCCTCCCTTGTACATAACAATTTATTATTATTATTATTATTTTAATTTCAGGATATTATTAGGGTACAAACATTTTGGTTACATTTTATGACTTTGCCTCACCCAAGCGAGGATTACAGGCATGCCCTTCCCCTCTACAATGCTCACTGCATCCATTAGTTGTGAGTTTACCCTCCCCGACCCTCTGCACGTAACAATTTGATCTTCCCTTGCTGCTTTAAAAACTCTCTTTTTAACATTTGACTATTTGATTATAATGTGTCTCATTGTGGGACTATATAGTTTATCTTATTTGGTGTCCTTTGGGCTTCTGGATCTGGATTTCTATTTCCTTACCCAGCCTTGGAAGTTTTCTGCCATTATTTCTTTGAATATGTTGTCTGTCCCTTTCTCTTCTTTTTCTTCTGTACATTAATAGTGCACAAGTTGTTACACTTGATGGTGTTCCATAAGTCACTTAAATTATCCTCACTATTTTTTATTCTTTTTTCTTCTCAGATTGTATGATTTCTAGAGAGTTGTCTTTGAGTTCACTGATCCTTTCTTCTGCTTGATCCAGTCTGCTATTGAACCCCTCTATTTATTTCAGTACAGTTATAACATTCTTAAGTTCTATGATTTCTGTTTTGTACTTTTTTATACTTTCTCTTTGTTGAAATTCTCAGTTTGTTCTTGCATTGCTTTCCTGATCTCAGTCAGTATATTTATGACCATTATTTTGAATTCCCTGTTGGGTAAATCACATATACCACTTCACTCATGCTGGTTTCTGGAGATTTATCTTATTCTTTTACTTGGAATGTATTATCCTATTTCTTCATTTTCCTTCATTCTCTGTTAGTTTCTGTGCATTAGATAAAACAACTATCTCTCCTAGTCTTGTCAGACTAGTCCTGTGTAGGAGAAGTCTCTCACCGATCCATCCTTCTAGAGATTTTAAGGTGCTTCTCAAAGCTCAAAAACAGACTGCTAGGCCGGGCGCTGTGGCTCACGCCTGTAATCCTAGCTCTTGGGAGGCCGAGGCGGGCGGATTGCTCAAGGTCAGGAGTTCAAAACCAGCCTGAGCAAGAGCGAGACCCCGTCTCTACTATAAACAGAAAGAAATTAATTGGCCAACTGATATATATATGTATAAAAAATTAGCCGGGCATAGTGGCACATGCCTGTAGTCCCAGCTACTCGGGAGGCTGAGGCAGAAGGATCACTCGAGCCCAGGAGTTTGAGGTTGCTGTGAGCTAGGCGGACGCCACGGCACTCACTCTAGCCTGGACAACAAAGTGAGACTCTGTCTCAAAAAAAACAAAACAAACAAAAAAAAAACCAGACTGCTGTTTCTGGTTTTGGTGGCTCTTTGGAGCTAAGGATGTACCACATCCTATCATTATATCCATGACCAGTAAGGTAGGAGCAAGACTCTCTAGATATAGCTGGAAAGGTTAGGGTGTCTAATGGGTGTTCCAGTTCCTTCTATCTTCACGGTGAGATTTAGTCTGGGTGTTTATCTCCCACTGTCTCTGCACTAAGCCAGGGAGAGGATCTGTGGCAAATGCCTGTATTTATATTCAAGCTGCACCATCTGATCCTGGAGAGAAAGCTGCTGACAGTGGGCCTATTGTCTGTCCACCCCTTTGTTATCTGTGGTATAGGGCCACTCAGGAATGCAATGCCCTCCTAGAGCTAAATTGTCAAGAAGACAGTTTCTTGGGTGAGAGCTATAGAACTTGTGACACTCCGTGAGTAGACAAACTCCTTCCAAGAAGAATGGGTAGACCCAGCTTTGTCACTGGGGTGAGCCACGGGGGCGTTTCATGAGGTCGTGAGCTCTGGTTCTGGCTGCTAGAGGGCTACTGCTTATTTGCCTCCTTAGCTTCCTTATGCAAGTTGGCTTGAAGTCAGACCATCAGGTGGACACTGGAAGTGTGTTCTGTAAGCCCTTTCCAGAAAGAAAATGGGAACTGCATGTTCCTGTTTCTTTTCTGCACTGCTTCAAGAGTATGTAGTCCCAGGAAGTGCTTGTATGATCATTTAAGACCATCTCTTTTTTCTGTAATCTGGGAAGACTCACATATGTCTAATCCCTTCTGCTCCTGGAGCTAAGAGGAGTCCTTTGGGAAGTAGCTATAAAAGTTGGGGTACTCAATATGTGGCATAAACCCCTTCTGGGGAGAAACAGGGAGCTACATTTTTAAAGCACCTTCTCTGCACTGTTCCTAGGGGATGAAGCTCTTGGAAATGCTCACATGCCTATATAGAACTGACACTTTTTCTATGGTCTAGATGGACTCACGTATACTTAGTTTCCTCTGATCCCAGGGCTAGGAGTTGAGTAAATTTTCTCATTATATAAATGATCTCTTTTAATTTTTACTGCAATATTGAGGTAGAGACTATTATTTCCTCTTTATAGACTGATGAACTGAGGATGAGGAAGGCATCTGGCTTTCAGAGCTCAGATGAATATTAAGGAGCTTGAATTTGAACTCAGTTCTTTCTCTGAGTTCCATGCTCTTTCCACTGGAGCATATTGCAACAGAATGAAATTAAATTAGAGGACACCCAGCTGGTGACTCGGTGTGTGTGGAAAAACCCTTACACATTTGTTCAAAGAAGTCTTTTGTGTTGATTGTTGTTGTTGTTGTAGGAAAAGCACAGTTTGAGTTGGTTTTTCCAAATGCATCACCCCAGCAAGAAAATGTCCAACACTCTGTTAAAAAGAGGTGTGGGATGTGATCAATCATAGTAGCAGGTACATGGGGGAGGCCTGAAAGTGAGGAGGACTGGAGGCAACAGCTTCAAAAAAGCATTTCTTCTGAGAGAGAATCAGATGAACAGAGAAGGAATGGTACCCCTTGGAGACACTACAGTGAAGGGAAAGAGGGAAGTTAAATTAAGGATCCTGAGAAATAAGATAAACCACCACTTCCACTCTCCAACACAACCACTACCTCATTTTTTAAAGAAACTGTACTTTCATATCCTGGCTGAAGTGGACATTCATAATGTTCACAAAATGCCTAGGAATAGCAAAATCAAACCAACTCCATACAAAGCAACCAGGAAAACAATACAAAAAAGATATGAATCAAACTTTTAGCTGATGAAAATTCCTCCCCCAAAGCAACCAAGAAGTAAAACAGCATAACACAAAATTCTACACTGAATTAAATATTCTCAAACTAGCATGTGAAAATAATTTTTAAAAACCACTTAGAATCATAAATTCAAAACCAAGAAGAGGCCGGGCGCTGTGGCTCACGCCTGTAATCCTAGCTCTTGGGAGGCCGAGGCGGGCGGATTGCTCAAGGTCAGGAGTTCAAAACCAGCCTGAGCAAGAGCGAGACCCCGTCTCTACTATAAATAGAAAGAAATTAATTGGCCAACTGATATATATATAAAAAAAAAAAATTAGCCGGGCATGGTGGCGCATGCCTGTAGTCCCAGCTACCCGGGAGGCTGAGGCAGAAGGATCACTCGAGCCCAGGAGTTTGAGGTTGCTGTGAGCTAGGCTGACGCCACGGCACTCACTCTAGCCTGGGCAACAAAGTGAGACTCTGTCTCAAAAAAAAAAAAAAAAAAAAAAAAAAAAACCAAGAAGAGCTATGACCTTACCCCTACCCCAAAACAGGGAGAAATGCAACAAGAGTTGATAAACCTCAGTAAAGTCATTGAATAAAAAAGCATAAGCATCTAAAAAATGAAGGATAAAATACAAGGTACCCAAGGAAGAAGAAATTCAAATAAAAATCTAATAAGAAACATTCAAAAAAGTCAGTAAACCATACAAGAGAATGAAACTGAGATAAACACATTTAAAAACATGTCAGACAGAATGTGACAGGAATGAACAACAAGGGAGAACAAGTACTCACACAGAATACAACATACATGTAATTGGAGTCTCTGAGGGAGAGAAATGAAACAATGGAACAGAACTAGTGTTTAAATTAAAAAAAAAAAAAAAACTTTCCAGAAATGAGAAAAAGCAAATATAAACATTGAAAGAGACCACCATATTCATGGTGAAAGTGACCTGTTATGATTAAATATGAGATATATTTTAGAAAAACAACTATAAAGGCAAATGAAAAAATCCTCAGAGTCTTCAGCCATAAAGATCAAATTACTTATAAGCCTTCTTAGGAGCAACATACAAAGCTTTTAAAAAGCTTAAAAATACATATATAACTTCCTACCAGAATAAATCCAACCCTCTTTAAGGAAAGACAGAAAATCTAGTACTCAACAACCAAACATTCACAAAATTCAACATCTAATTAAAAATTATCAAACATGCAGAGAAGCAGAAAAATGTGATCCATAAGCAAAGAAAAAATCCTCTATTTGCAACAGACCCAGAAATGGTATGGAATTAGCAGACAATCCTTTAAAATATTTTTATAAATATACTCAAGGATGTAAAGAAAAATATGGACAAAATGAGGTGAGATATGAAAGATATAAAAAGAAAAAGCCAAATGGAATTTCCAGAGCTGAAAAAGATAATATCTGAAATGAAAAAATTTACTGGATGGGATTATGAGCAGATTAGGCACTACAGAAGAAAAGATCATGAACCTGAATATATAGCAATAGAAATACTTTCAAATGGAAGCAAAGAAGGAAAAAAGACTGAACAACAACAACAAAAACTGCACTTCAATGACCTGTGGGATAATATGAAGTTGTCTAATATATGTATATTAGAGGTATCTGTATGTATCATGATTTCCTACCACTGTCAGCTGCAAGGGCCTAGAAATAATGACCTTCTAGTTATAATAAGCACACTTAACATCCAGATCTTGGTTTCCCAGATATATTTACCCACTAAAAGGCTCCTTGATGAAATGACTAATCCCAGGTTTGTGGCATGGAAGGTACAAGATGAGCCTAAAACATCTTGTTGTGCCAGAGAGTAATAAACTTCTCAAAAAAATATGGTTTACACACACACACAGCATATATATGTGTGTGTGTGTGTGTGTGTGTACTGTATATGGAGCATGAAAAAAAGACACAGAAGTCTGTTTGAAGTGGCTCTCACCATACAACTCTGGGACAATTTGGGCATCAAAATAAATAAGGATGGTAATGACTAATAATCCATTGAATTCAATAGGATCCATGATGATTAAATAAACAAACAAGAAAAGGCCCTTTCTTATAGTAAAATTCTAATTGGAATTTTGGAATGAGTGGTGGAGGTGGATAGTAAAATTCTAATTGGAATTTTGGAATGAGTGGTGGAGGTGGATAGTAAAATTCTAATTGGAATTTTGGAATGAGTGGTGGAGGTGGATAAATATCATTCTGGTTTGGGCGAGAATTGTCAAGAAATGATACATCTATTTTGATAAGGTCTTAAAGTATCTTCCCACAGATTACTTATTAGTTGCAGAGTTGAAAATAGTAACTATACAGTGGAGAAACAAGGCAATATCTTGACCAGGTCATCAAAATTAATATTAGCAACCAAGGGTAGATGGACATCATGTGCCTCCAAATCTGATACCTTGGGAAGAACATGACATTACTTATATAGTATTTTGCCCAGAGAATACATAATCTGAATTTGAATCTAATCATGAGTAAATATTAGACAAACTCAAACTGAAGAATATCCGTTAAAATAACTGATATATATTCTTCAAAAATTACAATGTCATGAAAGACAAAGAAAGGCTGAGGAATTATTCCATATTAGAGAAGACAAAAGAGAGAAGATACACTATCCAAAGCAATCTATAGATTCAATGGCATCCCTATCAAAATGCCAATGACATTTTTCAAAGAAATAGAAAAAGCAACGCTAAAATTTATATGGAACCAAAAAAGAGACCAAATAGCCAAAGCAATCCTGAGCAAAAAGAACAAAGCTGGAGGAATCACACAACCTGACTTCACAATATACTAAAAAACTATGGTAACCAAAATGGCATCATCCTGACATAAAAACAGACAAAGACTAATAGAACAGAATAGAGAACCCAGAAATAAATCCATATATATGCAGCCAACTGATTCTTGACAAAGCCTCCAAGAACATTCATTGGGGAAAGGACAGTCTCTTCAATAAATGGGGCTGAGAAAACTGGATATCCATATGCAGAAGAATGAAACTAGACCCTTATCTCTCACCCTGTACAAAAATCAATTCTAACCCGATTAAAAACTTAAATGTACGATCTGAAACTATGAAACTACTAGAAGAAAACATAGGAGAAATGCTTCAGGACAATGGTCTGGGCAAAGAATTTATGGCTAAGACCTCAAAAGCACAGGCAACAAAAGCAAAAATAGACAAATAGGATTATATCTGACTAAAAGCTTCTGCACAGCAAAGGAAACAATCAGTAGAGTGAAGAGACAACCTTCTGAATGGATACTTGTAAACTATTCATCCGACAAAGGATTAATATCTAGAACATACAAGGAATTCAACTCAATGGCAGAAAAACCAAATAAGTCTATTAAAAAATAGGCAAACCCTCTAAATAGATGTCTCTCAAAAGAAGACATAAAAATTGCCAACAAGTATGTGAAAAGACATTCAACATCACTAATCATCAAGAAAATGCAAATCAAAACCATAATGCAAATCAAAACCATAAACATAATCATCTTATCCCAGTTAGAATGGCTATCATCAAAAAGAAAAAAAAAGAAAAAAATGTTAGCAAGGATGTGGAGAAAGGGACTCTTATACACTGTTGATGGAATGTAAATTGGTACAGCCATTTTGGAAAACAAACAACTAAAAAGAAAACTACCATATAATCCAGCAAAGAAAATAACACATTTCCTGACTAATTTTAGATTGAACATGACTAACTCCATTTGAATGCTAAGAAGCCACATGTCATTTGGTATAATATGACTTTATATGGCTGTATGCTATTCCCCTGTATGTCTCTATAAATTGTTTCCAACTTTTTGCTCTCATCACAGGTATTTAATAATAAAATGAAAATGGTCCATTTGAGGAAGTTTATATGACCATTTAAAAATGCCCTTCTTTCATAAGTTCCTTTTTCTGGTCCCTGTTACTGGATGCAATTTTTCCTTTTTGGATCCCCCATATTAATTTGCTTTTATTTTTCTCATGGAATTCACCATATTCTGCCATGGGATTATAAATCAGATCCCTCCATTTAAATCTGCATGTGCCACTTGTGACCTTGGAAACTATGGAAATTCTTTGTACCTCAGTCTTCCAAAATGTAAACCAGAGGTAATACTCAGATTTGCTGTAAGGGTTAAATTTCGTGATACATGTAAAGAATTTAGAACAATGCCTGGCTATATTCTACATACTGCAAAATTAAAGGACAATTATCCCAAAAAGGAAAAGGAAATCAAGCCCATGAAAATTAAAAACAAACTTTGAACTGAACTATGTCTCAAGTTGATGGCATAGCCACACAAAGAACAGAATTAGATGACTTTAAAACACAGTATTTGACTGTCCATCCCTAATGAGACATATTACATAGTCAAAAAGAATGCAATAAGATCTTAAATTGCATTTAATAGTCTTATTGATAGTAGTAACATTGACACTGTTATTGTGAAACTGTCATAGGTATTTTGTAGGACATAGCAGATAAGTAATTATGTAAATGTCATTGGGAAACAAGATTTCTAATACAGGTTGAGCATCCTTAATCCAAAAATCCAAAATCAGAAATGCTCCAAAATCTAAAACTTTTTGAGGCCAACATGATGGCTCAAGTGGAAGAGTCCACACCTGACCTCATATGGTAGGTTGCAGTCAAAACACAATCAAAACTTTGTTGCATGTATGAAATTATTGAAAAATATTGTATAAAATTATCTTCATATTTTGTGCATAAGGTATATATGAAGCATAAATGAATTTTGTGTTTAGACTTGCATCTCATCCACAAAATATCTCATTATATATATGTAAACATTCCAAAATCTGAAAAACAATCTGAAATACTTCTCGCCCCAAGCATTTCAGATAAGGGAGAAATGCCTGTATAGGAGAAAAAAAAAAAACAAATATAAAATCAAAGAAATTAAGTCAAAACCTTGTAATCTTGAATTTGAACTGGAAATATAAGCAAGGATTCAAGATTTTTTTTCTTTTGAAAAAATTAACCTTTTTCCTAGTTCTATTAGAAAGACCTAGAAGTAATGACAACCCAGTAGCAATTAGTATTCCTGATTATGGTTTCTAACTACCATTTTCCTACTAAAAGGAACCAGGGCTATTTGTAGTAATGAGTAATTCCATTTCAGGGGCAGGAAATGAACAGGTTGAGTCTGGGCCATCTTGTGCCAGAAAGCATGAAAACTATCAAAGATTAATGTGACTATATCTATTAATAAAATAATTCATAGGAACCAACTTGAATATTTCCTTACTGGCCAAAAGTGGGACAATTTGAGTATCAGAAAGAATAATTAAAGCACTTCAAATACATGGAAAATCCATACATTCATAATAACTTTTTTTAAAAAACCTCATTAGAAGTTGCTAGGGCACCAACTTACTATTCTCAAAATTCATAAATAAAAGGAAGCAAACATTGACCCTATCTTCTATCTATAAATTGCATTTTAGGGTAATAAAAGAGTTAATAAAAAAAAGTTCTTTATGGTATAATCCCAACTTATGAATTCAGAAGGAATGATAGAATCAGAAATTCATTATTTTGCAACCTCTAATGAAATATTGGATGGAGTCACAATCATCAATTGATGCTAAAGCAATTAGGTGAAGGTTGACAGAAAATCTTTTTTTTTTTTTTTTTTTTTTTTTGAGACAGAGTCTCATTCTGTTGCCTGGCCTAGAGTGCCATGGCATCAGCCTAGCTCACAGCAACCTTAAACTCCTGGGCTCAGGTGATCCTCCAGCCTCAGCCTCCCGAGTAGCTGGGACTACAGGCATGCACCACCATGCCTGGCTAATTTTTTCTATATATTTTTAGTTGTCCAGCTAATTTCTTTGTTTTTTTTTTTTTCTTTTTCTTTTTTTTTTTAGTAGAGACAGGTCTTGCTCTTGCTCAGGCTGGTCTCGAACTCCTGAATTCAAACGATCTGCCTGCCTTGGCCTCCCAGAGTGCTAGGATTACAGGCATGAGCCACTGCACCTGAAAATCTTTATAACATAGGAATCAAGCTGACACCACCTGAACCCAAAAGCAATATTTCATCATTAAAAATGGAACTACCAGGACACAGTGGCAAGCCTGTAGTCCCAGCTACTGCAGAGGCTAAGGAATGAGGATTGCTTGATCCTGGGAGTTCAAGGCCACAGTGCCCTATGATCATGCCTGTAAATGGCCATTGCACTCTGGTCTGGGCAACACAGGGAGACCAGAACTCTAAAAAAATTAATAAAATAAATAAAAACAAAAATGGAACTACCAGACATATGTGCCTCATGATGTGATGTAATATGAAGAACATGGCAAACACTATGAAGTATTTATACATAAAATATAGAACCTTAGGCTGAGGCAGAAGGAACGCTTGAGCTCAGGAGTTTGAGGTTGCTGTGAGCTAGGCTGACACCACGGCACTCTAGCCCGGGCAACAGAGTGAGACTCTGTCTCAAAAAAAAAAAAAAAAAAAAAAAAATATATATATATATATATATATATATATAACCTGAATCTAACAAAAATTCTAGATTTCTCCACCTGTCTACAGAAACAAGATGAATATCACAAGGAAGTAATCAGCTAAATCCAGAGTATGCAATATTCTATAGTACAAATGGCCTACTTTCTCCAGTAAATCAATAGTATGAAAAAAGGGTAGGGTACTGGTAAAATACAGTAAAAGGGACTTCAGAAACATGACAGCCAAGTGCTATGTATGGACCTTGTTTAAATCTTGAATTGAATAAAACAACTATAAACAGAATCTTTGAGACAATTAGGAAAATTTTAATACTTGCTGGATGATGGATAGTTATTGAGATTTTTCTTAATTTTGTGTGATAGTGGTATAGTGGATAGGATTTCTTTTAAAGTCTTTTATGGAAATTGGGATATACTTTCTAAATAGTTTGCTTAGCTAATAAAAAAGACAGAATTGTGGGAAGGGCGGAGAACAAGAATGTACAAATGTTGATTGTTGTTTAAGTTGATAACCATTGAACTTAGGGTTGAGGTTGATTGATTAAACTGTCTCTATTTTTATGTATGTTAAATTTTCCCACAGGAAACTGTTCAACATTAAGGTAATGTTTGTTAGGAAAAAACATTCATAGTATAACTACATTAACCCATAACATATAGCATCCCACGTTTGGGAGCAATCAAAAAATTCACTATAACGAGTGATGATTGTAAATTTTTATGTTATTTCTGAGATGATTAATTTTTAAATGGATTGGTAATTTTAAAATCTTAAACTAATAAAGTTTGGTGATTGATAAATTTTGCCTAGTATATAGAAAGTTTATTTAATTATTTTATTTTCGTAAGGAAACAACCTTAATAGAAAGTGCAGCTGGCTCCATGTACGTGGGGAAGCACACAGCTCACGTGTGCATTGGCAGAACCCTCAGCACAGAGATGAGCAGGTGCTATTTCCAACAACGCGGACTTGTGCGTGTCCCAATACTATAGTTAGAAAATGGCTTGGATTCTTAGTTGCTTTTCCCAGAACTCAAAGATTGTCTTCCTGTTTATCTTGGTGGAATGCCTATGTTATACTTGTGATTTTTCTGTTCTCTGTAACATATTAAAACAAGATTGTCACAGATGGGGAAACAAGAGGTCATTAGTTAACAATCAGATGTTTGATTTCCTGAGCAAAAAAGATATTCTGTTGTGTATTTTTAACATTTTAAAAGGAGAAACAGGGCTGGTCCCAGGACGATAGATTCTGGTCACTGGGCTTTCCACAAGAGTCAACACAGTCATATCTAAATTCATTTCCTCATTCAACTCTGTCCTTGCATTTAATGTCAGCTTTGCCTCTGTCTTTTAGTTCTTAGTTCACAGTGGCTACTTCTTTATATTAATTGTTAAAGTAAACACTGCCAGAAGAGCAAAGGGAAGCCAAATAGGTAGCCTATTAGTTTTGGTCTAAGTTGGTATGATATGGGGATGATAGCACTCTTTAATTCATTCTCCAATTTCTAGAACAGTTGCTCTTGATTACGTTGGGGCAGAAAAAAATTTGAAATAATTCCTGGCTTTGAGAAACATAAGCCTTTGTTCACCCCAGAGTATTAGGTAGCCCACCTAGTGCTACTAATCATATAATGTTAAGCACTGGTAGGGACACTCAGTGTCTCACTCTGTATTTGTTTCTCCTTTTGTAAAATTGGCATAATAATGGCACTAATTTCATAGCATTGTATGAAGATTAAATTAGTTAATATTTGTAAAATGCTTAGAACAGAGATCAGCACATATCGTAAGCACCATATGTATTTATAAAATAAATTCCTGCACGGCACTGTGAATCTTCTCTGTAACATTTGAATTAGTGGTAACTGCTATAATGCTCATGCAGTTCCAGAATCTTGTTGGTGAACTTACCATTGGCTATTGCACTGCCAGCAAATGGTATGGTGAAACCTCACTAATTTGGAATGAGTTCACAAATTATTAAGCCTGAATAAATGAAAATTCTGAAATCATGGATCTTCGGAAATATTTTGAAATCAATATTTTAAATTTTACTATTCTGTTTGTGAAAACTTGGTGTTATATTTGACTAAGTATGTTCAAGACATACATGTTCAATTTGTGATTTTGCACACTTAATTGGAACAAAAAGCAAATAAAGGTTTTGATATGGACATCTATGCTTGTCAGTAGATTTCAATAGAGATATATGAGTAGAGCACATAGATATATAAGTAATTTGTTTGCACACCAGAGACCTAGTGATTTTGAAAGAAATTGTTGGAAGAATCAAGTGTTTGTGGAATGAATGTTCCTAGTGAAGTTCCTATTCCTGTGAATAGTTAAGAATTATTTATAATTACTACAGCAAAAGTAGGAATACTATACATAATTTATATTTATCAAAAATGTTTTAAAAGTTTGCTTTCAAAAGCCATGATGAAAGCCAAGGCTTTCATATAAGCCTTTATATTTTTAAGAATTCCTGAATTAATTTGCTTGGAATTTTATTAGTCCAAAAGGCAGAGGTAGCAATTCCTTTTTCTGTGTTCCCATTCCATCCTATTCATTCCTCTCCCAACTCTGGATTGTCATTATTTGTTTACATAGCTGACTCTTGCACTGGACTATATGTCTCTGAGCGTAGTATGACTAATTCATTTGTCTGCCAAGGATAGTCTGGCACGTAGTATGTTGTTAATACTTTTGTTGAACAGCCTAATTAGTAATGTCTACAACAATGACATTACTAATTGTTAATAAAGCTCTGGGAAGGTAGGAGACAATTGTTAATAAAGCTCTGGGAAGGTAGGAGACACATTTGAGATAGATATAGGTTTTAATTCTTTACAGAACGTTGGATTTTTAGTTTGGTTTGGAATTTGAAGCTGTGAGTATAACACTTCTCAGTTTCCCAAAGAGTAAGCTAATTGGAGTTAATGGTCCTCTTTCACCAGGTTGGATACCCAGAATGCCATTTATACATGTAGCAGAATTTTATAACAGTTTTAAATTCTGTATAGTTGATGAACTTTTATGATTTTGGATTCAAACTGTTTCTTCATTTAAAATATTTTTTCCTTTCATTGATATGCAATAAGTACATATTTATGGAGTGTGTTACATGCATAGGATATGTAATGATCAAATCAGGATATTTGAGGTCTCTATCACCAAACTGTTTTTTTTTTTAATTATTCTGCAAAGTGGTTCATAATAATTACTTATATTCGTCTGCTTTTGACGCACATATTGCAGTTTTTGTAAGTCTTGTAAGGCTTAAGGACTGAAATTACCTGTAGTCTATTCAGATGATACTCAAGTGGTAGCACAGCATTTTCCACATTAGGTGTTCAATAAAGAGTGTGAAAATCTAAATCACAGGCCTTTTATTAAGACAAATGACAGGTGGAGAGAAACACCCTCGGCTTATTTCCGGTAACGTTTTTATATTCTGTAAAACAAAGAATTGTATTTCATCAGTGTAGCAAATTTTAGTAATGAAAGATTTTTAAATGTAAAAATCGTAAAAGTAGCAATGCTCATTTACCACCAAAATCCACTTCTCAGGAATAGTTCCATCTGTGTGAATTTAAGTGCCTGAAGTAGCCAAAAATTTCTTCATGGAGCTTCGAACTGGGCAGGATCTCACAGGGTTTAAAAATAGGTGTCTTTTTTGTTTTTAATAGCCCTCAAATTTCAGTACCTTTAAAGTAGGTTCAAACGGGGAGCAGGGGCTTGGATTAACACCACAACAATATTTATTTTTGTTTTTAACCATTTCAGGCCTTGTTGAAATAGACTCTGTGTGGCGTAATGGAAAAACAGCCTTGGAATCTGACAAAATCTGATTCCTGGATTCAGTCCCAGTCCTGCGTGACCTTGGGCAAGTTACTTTACTTCTCTGAATTTCCGTTTCCTCCTTTGCAAAATGAGGGTCGCAGCAGCCACCTTGCACCGGCGTCCCGAGCGCGCCGGGCACGCCCCGTGGAGACGAGCAGCAGCCATGATTACGGCCCCGCCGCTCCGCCGCCCCCAGCAGGTGTAGGCGCTGTCCCCGCCGCCCACGCCCTCCTGCGGCTCGCAGGCCTGCCCCTCGCTGTCCCCGCGCAGCCCGCGGCGGGGGTGGCGGCACACGGCCTCCCGGAGTCCCGGGCCCGCCCCGAGCGGAGCCGGCCGAAGGGCGCAGGGCAGGCGCCCGAGAGACCCAGCTCGGAGGCCGAGGCCCGGCCCCGCCGAGTGCCGGCGAGCGGAGGCGGCCCCGGCGCCGCGCCCGCGCCCGAGCGTGTGCGCGGCCGCCGCCGCCCCCTCGGCCCTCCCCTCGGCCCGCCCTCCGCCCCTCCGCCCTCGCGCGCCGCCCGCCCGGGTCGCCGCGGGGCCGTGGTGTACGTGCAGAGCGCGCAGAGCGAGTGGCGCCCGCACGCCCTGCGCTTCTCCACAGCCTGGGCCCGCCGCGGAGGCGGCCAAGGCGGCGGCCAAGGCGCCCGCCGTCGCGCGCCCCGGGCCCGCGCGCCCGAGCAGAGGTCGCGGTTCGCCGCGCAGGCCGCTCTCCCCCAGCCCGCGCGGCGATGAGGCGCTGAGGCGGCCGCCGGCGCTACGCGGGACCCGAGGACGAGGAAGCGGCCGGGCCGAGGGCGCGGGTGCCGGCCTCCCTGAGGCGAGGGGTGGCGGGTGCATGGCGCAGTAACGGCCCTTGCCGCTCCCCCCACTCCCCGGCTCCGGGCGCGGCTGTCCAGCCGCCACCCCTCCTGCTCGGCCGCCGCCATGGCCAATGACAGCGGCGGGCCCGGCGGGCCCAGCCCGAGCGAGCGAGACCGGCAGTACTGCGAGCTGTGCGGGAAGATGGAGAACCTGCTGCGCTGCAGCCGCTGCCGCAGCTCCTTCTACTGCTGCAAGGAGCACCAGCGCCAGGACTGGAAGAAGCACAAGCTCGTGTGCCAGGGCAGCGAGGGCGGCCAGCACTCCGGCCCCGCGCCGCCGCCCGCCGCGCCGCCGCCCAGGGCCGGGGCCCGCGAGGCCAGGAAGGCAGCGGCGCTCCGGGACGGCGCCGCCGCGCCGGCCGCCCGGGACGCGGCCAAGGCAAAGGCCAAGCCCGCGGCCGACCCCGCGGCGGCCGCGTCCCCGCCTCGCGCGGCCGGCGGCGGCCAGGGCCCGACGGTGGCGGCCGAGGCGGAGCCCGGGAAGGAGGAGCCGCTGGGCCGCCCGTCGCTGTATCAGGAGAAGGCGAACCTCTACCCCCCGAGCAACACGCCCGGCGAGGGGCTGAGCCACGGCGGCGGCCTGCGGCCCAACGGGCAGACGAAGCCGCTGCCGGCGCTGAAGCTGGCGCTCGAGTACATCGTGCCGTGCATGAACAAGCACGGCATCTGCGTGGTGGACGACTTCCTGGGCAAGGAGACCGGGCAGCAGATCGGCGACGAGGTGCGCGCGCTGCACGACACGGGCAAGTTCACGGACGGGCAGCTGGTCAGCCAGAAGAGCGACTCGTCCAAGGACATCCGAGGCGATAAGATCACCTGGATCGAGGGCAAGGAGCCCGGCTGCGAAACCATTGGGCTGCTCATGAGCAGCATGGACGACCTGATCCGCCACTGTAACGGGAAGCTGGGCAACTACAAAATCAATGGCCGGACGAAAGTAAGTGTGCTGGGGCTTGCGCTGACATCCCCTCCCCGGCGGGCGGCCTCTTCCCGCGACTCAGCTGCTTAGGGTGAGGAGCAGGATTCCTCTGTGTAAGAGTGATTGCCTCTTGTGTAACACCCCCGTAAAGAAAACGGATGGAATCCGTAGGTAGGTGTTTCTCTAGTTAGCCCATTTCTTGGTGTCCACTATTTTCCACTTACTGCCTTGTTTCATAAGCTGCGACTAATTGCATGGTTTTCCAGCTAAACTTAGGCACCATACTCTCCCTTTAACTTTACTGTTTTGTTTCTTCCATTCCACTATTAGACACAATTCAAACCTTATTGGAGTTGTAGCCACCCAGTGGGGGACGTTAGAGCACCACCCAAAGCTAGTCCTGGTTGTGCATCTGCCTTGTGTGTGCATAAGCTCCTAAATTCCCTATGGTGGTTGAACCACTCACCGCATTCTGATTTACAGAGTCAAATGCTGTGTGTTTAGTTAAGAATCTGCCAGCTGACCACGAAAAGGTAACAGTAAAATAAGACGTTAGTCCAAAGACTCACCGTATTCTGGAAGAGCTTGGCTACTCCCCTCTCTCATTAATAGCTCTTGTCCTTCTCCCTGTTCCTACTGGTTTGAAACCCACTACAAAACGGGGTAAGAAGTATTTCCGTTTTCAGATCTCTCAGTGTAGGTAGGTTACATTTTTAGCATAGGTTTCCTTTATTTGCTTTGTTAACATAATCCTTGTGTTGAAAAAGGACTGTTTTGTAGCTTCCTGGGGTGGGGGCAAAAAAACCCCACGAAATTGGAGCAGGAGGGTTCCTTTTAAAGTCTCAATTTGGTGAGATCTTTTTGTTTTCTCTTTACTGTTGCAGTTTTTCCCCTAACAAATTGTTCAATTCCTACCTTGTCAGATCCCTCAGTATGGAAAACAATAGACTCTTTCCTCCTAAATGCTCTTGCAGTTTTTTTTTCCATTTTACTTCCCAGATCTTAATTTTTTCTTTGTATCTAGCTGCTCCCAGGCCACTGACCTCCACCCTCCTCCACTATTAATCTCTGCCTGATTTTGGGAGTTTTGAGAGATTGTCTTGATAGATGATCACATGTACATGTTTGTATACACACACTGACTCTTCCCAGTAGTTCTTTTGTGTGGGTGTGTCAGACCATCTGTTTTCACAATCATTATGTGTGATTCTCAGGCTGCTCAAAAGGTTGATTATAGGCAATGAGGAAAGTTCTAATCATGAAAATTTTGTGGAGAAAAATACAGTATAGAGTCTAATTTACTATTGCCAATTCATTGCTGGTTGAAGGCGCATGTTTTAATATCATGTAGTCTCAAAAAAAATGAACAGTTGCATAATATTAAACTGGATGGAAAAAGGGGATCCCTGCTAAAAATCTCAGCCTGGGTCTTTCACAAGAATTTCGTTTATATTTTGTAAAAAAAACCTGTTGTCATGGATCAAATCATCTGAACATAGTCGTGAACTCTATAGAGCAGGAAGAAAATTAGTTTAAGGGAATATATGAAGTATGACCAAAGTATATAGTTGGGGCATAAACTTAAGTTGGAGTCATGGAAAAGATGATGTCCAAAATCTTCCTTGATCTTCTTTCCTTAGTTAGTTTAGCTTTATAAGTTAAGCAGAAACCTCTTCTCTGTCTTCCTGTTTTCACCTGTCCTTCTCAAGGAAGGGTCAGCGGGTAGCCTGACTTTTAGAGAAGTTGCTTCTCATGAGGATGCTGTTAGAAAATAGCTACCTCCTCCTTTATGAGTCCTAGTGGCAGAAGGTAACAATATTTAAGGTTTTGATTCACTTAACTGTACATATTGTGTAATAAAGGACTAGCTAAAGGAAGGATGGATTTTAATTCTTTGGATTTGGTCTTGTGGTTACATTATCATAATTCCAGGATCTGTGAATATCCTAGGGTATTCCTTTCATTGTATTTCCTTGGCTGAAAGAGATTTTTAGTAATTGTGTTTGAATGTGTAATTTAAGTATTCCTAAAAAAAGCAAGGGTGCTTGCTTTAGGAGCATGAGAAGAACATCAAAATTCTGCACACTATATATTGAGCAACCACAGTGTGCTAGGCATCAGATTAGGCTCAATAAAGACATGATCATAATAATCTTAATCCTATGAAGTGAGTAGTGTTATTTCTAATTTACATTTAAGGAAATTTCAGCTCAAACTTGGCCAAGGCCTGCTGCTTATGTATTTAAGCTTAGGTTATTCAGATATCAAGCCCATGCTTTTTCTACTACACTAGATGAAGGTAGGTAGTACATTAGATGAGAAGATGTAGATTACTTAGCACACTATAGGAACTAAAATTTTGTATATATTATATTGATATGGGGGCGAATAGCATTAGCTTTGTGTATGAATAATCATACTCTGGTTGGAATTTTTTTATTAGGTGACTGCACAATGACTATACAATGAGGATTTAAGATAGTCGTTTGAAAGCCACTTTGTATTTATCCACCTGAATCATGCTCATGTCAGTATAACTTTCAGAATATGGTTAGTCTAGTGATTGCGGAGGCAGTCTTCAATTAAGAATTTTATTATCCTTCATAACATTATAGTGATTTTAAAAGTTGCCTCATCAAATGTGTAGTATTTTTCTCATTTTCACTTTCACAGTAGTAGGTAGGTTGTGGTGTATAGATTATGTATTTTATATGTGTATATAAAATATATTGTAAATTAGGAAAGTACAACTCAGAAAAGTTAGTTAACTTGTTAGAAATTTTGCAGCATACCAGGACTTAAGTGCAAGTTTTTGACTAAAAAATCTGATAGTCTTTCATTTACATTATCTGTATTGCATGTTCTTTGTGTATGTCAGGGCTTGATAATCAGATGATGTATGATTGGCTGTGGCTGGTTGAGTGTAGGCTATGGTTTCTCTGGAGTTTCTTCTTCAGACATGCTTATCTGGCCACTGTTTATCCAACTACTTTAAGAAAGGAACCACAAGGGAAGGATGAAGTAATACAGGAGAAAAACAGAAACATAATTGTAGCCACTGATGTAACTGAGCTCCAGCTTCCACTTTCTCTGTTCTTCTTTTCGGGATTTTCCCGTTTTTGCCCTTAAATTGCCCTTTGATCCTTTATCCTTTCTCTCACCCTTTTTTCCATCAAGAAGACTCCCAGTGGTGCCCCATAGAAAGGAACCATGGTCTGCTGCTTTGTGAAGAGTAGTGTTGTGCCTTGACTTGGGGTCAGAGGAAGAAGAGGAAAGCATGGGAGTGAGGCTCATGGAAAATGTTGGAATTTCCTAGCCAGTCTAAAGGGAAAAATTTGCCCATTAAAATAAAAGTATTAGGATCATATACAAAACATTTTTGTAATTTAAGCCAGAACTTCATCTGTTCAGTTAAAACATACATAAAGGGGCCGGGCACGGTGGCTCACGCCTGTAATCCTAGCTCTCTGGGAGGCCCAGGCGGGCGGATTGCTCAAGGTCAGGAGTTCGAAACCAGCCTGAGCAAGAGCAAGACGCCTGTCTCTACTATAATAGAAAGAAATTAATTGGCCAACTAGTATAAATATAGAAAAAATTAGCCGAGCATGGTGGCACATGCCTGTAGTCCCAGCTACTCGGGAGGCTGAGGCAGGAGGATTGCTTCAGCCCAGGAGTTTGAGGTTGCTGTGAGCTAGGCTGACGCAACGGCACTCACTCTAGCCTGGGCTACAAAGTGAGACTCTATCTTTTTTTTTTTTTTTGTATATATATATATTAGTTGGCCAATTAATTTCTTTCTATTTATAGTAGAGACGGGGTCTCGCTCTTGGTCAGGCTGGTTTCGAACTCCTGACCTCGAGCAATCCGCCCGCCTCGGCCTCCTAGAGAGCTAGGATTACAGGCGTGAGAGACTCTATCTTAAAAAAAAAAATACATAAAGGAGAGGAGGAATAAAATATAATAGGTCGAGACCAATGTGCAGCAGATTATATTAGTAAGATTTTTCATTGTTAACTGTAGTTAGTTAAGTTAGCTCTGGCTGATTATGGCTTTTAGAGCAAATAGAATGAGGAAAATTTTGCTGTTTTATTATCACTGTGATGTAGTGATGTGGTGACAATCCTTAGATGTTAAAAACAAAACTGACCCAAGAAGAGAGCCCTCCCCAGAATCTGACCGTGCTGGCTTCCTGATCTCAGACTTCTAGCCTCGAGAACTATGAGAAATAAACTGTTGTATAAGCTTAAATAGATAAATTAATAAACAACCAAACCAAACTTTCTTCTCTGTCTACTTCTGCCATTCTCTTTATACTCTGGTCATCCAAGAGGCACAAATTCAAGCAGCTTGTTTAATGGATTAATATTTATATTAGAATTCAAGATAACAATAACAGTTATTATAACATTATAACAATAATCAGTTATTCTGTATGCAGAAAGCCTGAAAATACTGCAAATGCAGTAGTTCTGCCAGCTGTAAAGGAGATACATTGGGACTGAAAAGGTAGTTTTAATAGGTTTTGACAGAACCAAATTCAACTTTGTAGGAGAACATTTTGTACAGTGAGTTAGTTTACATGTAGTTTACATGTAAACTAGTTCCTTTAATTCTAAAGGAATTTTATTTTAAATTAACATATTTTTTGCATCTGTATAACTTATCTATTACCTAATAAGTCACAAAAATATCCTGTAAAACCTTAGTCAGGAGGAGGAGGAGAAGGTCATCTTAAAGATAATGGATTTTGTGCTGCTTTTAAATCTGGTTTGGATCCTGGGTCTGCTACCAATTCTGTGTCCTTGGGCCAGTCTCTTAATCTCTCTGAGCTCAGTTCCTCCATTTGTAAAATGGTGTTAAGTGATACCATGTTTCCCCAAAAATAAGATAGGTTCTTATATTTATTTTTCCTCAAGAAGACACCCTAGGGCTTATTTTCAGAGGATGTGTTATTTTTTTAAAGTACAGTACAACAATCTACATTTATTCAAATATAGTTAAGTTGTCTTCTTCTGGAACATCATCAAAGTTAAATGGCAGCCACAGCTTTCCTTCTTCCTCCTGGGGACACACAATACCTAAAGCGGAGCATCCTGCCCCTCACTTCACTGAGGAGACTTTCCTCTCAAAGCCTCAGCTTGCAGCACGCACAGGATGGCTGGGACCTGACAGGGGGAGCCGACCCTGTTGGTGAGGCTGCCTGTACCTTTCTGGTCCCCTCTGGGATAGTAGCTGTCACAGTGGGCCATATGAGAAGGGCTGCTCATCTTCTTTACCGCTCCCCGATGAAATGCATGGGTTGTGCAGATACACTGCATAGCCACGCCCATCACTAGGTCTTATTTTCGGGGTAGGGCTTATATTGGGCAAATGCTTAGAAATCCTGCTAGGGCTTATTTTATGGGTAGGTCTTATTTTCAGGGAAACACAGTACCTGTCTTTTCTGCCTCTTGTGAGGAGTTCATATAATGCTACACATAAAGCACTTTTTGGATGCTAAAGCACTATGCAGAACTATTAACTGTTACTCTTCTCATTTTAAAAATTTGCTGTTCTGATCCTCTCTTTTAAGAGTTCTGTGCTTTCCCTCCCTTTTATAAGTTGGAGAAAAAGATTTAGCATGCTCACCCATTTTCGACCTAACCACTTCCCCTCTCTATTTACACTTCTTTTTCTAAAAGAGAAGAAATAAGAGAGGTTACGTGACTTGTTCAAGGTCATAGAGCTGGCTGGTGACAAAACTGACAGACATTTGATTCATTTCACCCTATATCTGTAACTTTATGCTGTGTCTCCTGTAAAAATTTCATATTCCTACTTAATTTTCATATATTTTATGCCATTTTTGAAGATATGCTTGAATATTTGTGACTTCCTTTTCCGTTTACTTCTGTCATTCTACACTCTGGCTTGTCTGACATTCTAGTTTAAATTTTCTTCCTTTAGATATTCCCTCCCTGATTTCCTTAGATGTTCTTTATCCGCTTCTGTCTTTCCTCTGATATGTTTAAAACTATTTTTCCCTGAAGCAGGCCCACTGTCTCTTGTTTCCTTAGTAGGAACTGTGTCTTCCTACTTTGTGTTTATGGTTTACTTGTTCATTCTGTTTTCCTTTCCCTTTTTTTCCCCACCAGGCTTGAAATCTGTGTTTGTATTCTCTCATGTTTTCTGAAGCCTGTGCCTTTTTGGTATGCCGTTGCATTGACGTTACCAGCTTAGTTGTTTTTATTTAATTTTTCATGTTAGGTCTTTAAAGCTACACCAACTATTTCAGTCTTCCTTTCATTCTAGCACATTCTTAGACGGTTTTCATAGATACATTGTAATACTACTGAGTTTGCATTCCACCCTCTTTTCCACCATGGGCCTGTTTTTACACTTAGAACTTTATTTGCGACTGCATGATGGCATTCAGATAATTTGTTGAGCCATATAGCTTGTCTTTGACTCGTATTCCAGCTAAAACTCCTCTATTCTAAAAAACAAACAAAACACTGTTAGATAGTTAACCTAAATCTTCCCTTGTAATATTTTATTTTATGTTTATTTCCTAGTCCAAATTCTACCACCTTTAATGTTTTGTACTTCATAATCACATTTTTGCATAACCAGTTCACAGTATTAGCCTCTTTGCTTGTTAAGATCACCATAACATTTTTATGACTTTGGAATTCTCATTTTTCTTATTCATTGTCCCAGATCCCATTTCTTTACCAAAGCAAAATACATGTGTTCTTGGTTTCTTATTGTATTCTCTGAGTCCTGTTTTGATAATATTTTAATTCATTTAACAAATATTGAGTACCCTCCATGTATAGGTACTGTATTAGGAGCTAAGGATCCCTGAACACCAATAACAAAGAAAAAGCCCCCATTTTCATGGAGCTTAAATTCTACTTAGAGGAGGGGGAAGGGTAGGGAGGGACAGTCAGTAACAAATGTATAAGTAATATGTGACATGTTAGTGGTATATATTAAGACAAAAAACAAAAAAGATAAGGACAGTGACTGGGGGTCCTCTTTAGGTATGATTGATAAAATAAGATGATATTTAAGCAGAGACATCAATAAAGTGAGGGAGTGCGTTTGTATATATGTAGAAGAAGAACATCCCAAGTACAGGTATTAAACAGCAAATACAGAAGCCTTGACGTAGAATGTGCTTGGTGTTGAGAAAGCAGCAAGGAAGCCTCTGTGGTTATAGTTGAATGCGTGAGGGAGACATGATCGTTGGGATAAGAAATGAGATCAATTCGTGTAGGGTATTGCCTAGCAAGCCATGGCAAGGACTCTGGGTTTTATTGTGAGTGATATGGAAGGCCATTGAGAGTTTGTTTCAAAAGGTCTCTGTGGATGCTATATGGCAGTAGACCCGGGGGCGGGGGGGAGAAAGCAGAAATACCAGTTAGGATATTTATTCTTGCAATACTCTGTGCACTAGATGATGAAGGCTTAAATTAGAGTAATAGCTATGGAGGTGGTGAGAATTAGTTGAATTCTGGATATATTTTGAAAGTAAGAGTCAGTAAGATTTGCTGATGGATTAGATGTGAGGATGAGAGAAAGGAAGAGAAGGTTTTTGGCTTGAGCACTTGGAAGGAAATTATTATTTTATCTTGCCCTAACTCTTCTTTTCTTCTCTTGCCCCACTCTTGCAGAGTTTCCATTTATAGTGGCTTACTGACACTTCCCAGCCAAAGCCACAGGAAAAAAGTTCTGTGCTCTGCTTTTCCACATTTCCTTCAGATTGGCTGTGCTTGCTGTTCCTGCTATTGGCCTGACAGCCATCCTCTCTCCATCCTTTCTTCATGGCTTCTTTGTGCAATACGCTCTCATTAGCTCTGCTGCCGGGCGACCTATAGGAATCACTGCAGGAAATCTTGAGTGCTTCTGGTGTTGTCTGTGTGTCTGTACTTTCTTGCACGAGCCACACACTTTAGATGGCTTGTAAATCCATGGAAAAAGAAATGTATAGAGTCTGAAATTTAGGGAAACATTGGAGAAAACTGAATGGTTCAACATGAGGCAAGCATAGATTTTGATTCAATGTCAAAATAAAGTCAGAAATAAACATCTTCATTTAAATGTGCTGTTGAAAATAAAACTGCTACAGAAAATTGGGAAGAGGTAGAATGACTATAAAATATCACATAGTTTCAGTGACTTATAGATGCAAATGACTATATGATAGCTTCCTAAAGTAGTAAGTAAAGAAGGGGAAAGTTAATGATAGCTTAGGGATCATGTTTGGTGATCTGCAAAAGTAGCAGATGTATGAGCCCTTCTTCCCTTGATGTGGAGCCTGGCACTGGGACTACAAATAAAAGTACCAACTATCAAATACTGATAATATTAAAATTAGAAGGTAGTGTCCAGGACTTTTAAGCATAGAAAGCCTTCCTTTTCACTCTAAGGTGATAGAGGGTGACAAAAGTATGAGTGAACATTAGGTTATTATGAAATAGTTTTTACAAATTAAACCTGGCCAAGTGCAGTGGCTCACACACTTTGGGAGACCAAGGTGGAAGGGCTAGTCCTACTCCTCTGAAAGATGTCTTGAAAATTGCTTTTTATTTATTTATAAATAAAGAGAGCTGTCTGGGAGGCCGAGGCGGGCGGATTGCTCTAGGTCAGGAGTTCGAAACCAGCCTGAGCAAGAGTGAGACCCCATCTCTACTATAAATAGAAAGAAATTAATTGGCCAACTAATATATAGAAAAAATTAGCTGGGCATGGTGGCGCATGCCTGTAGTTCCAGCTACTTGGGAGGCTGAGGCAGCAGGATTGCTTGAGCCCAGGAGTTTGAGGTTGCTGTGAGCTAGGCTGACGCCATGGCACTCACTCTAGCCTGGGCAACAAAGTGAGACTCTGTCTCAAAAAAAAAAAAAAGAAACAAGTCACTAGGTTGATTCCACTTTTAAGGGAAAGGAATTATACAAGGGTGTGAATACCATTTTTTTGTTTTGTTTTATTTTGTTTTAAGAGACAAAGTTACTATGTTTCCCAGGGTTATCTCAAACTCCTGGCCTCCTGCCTTGGCCTCTCTAAGTGCTGGGATCACTGGCCTGAACACCAGTTCTTAAGTTTGTTTTTCCTTTGTAGTGTATGTTACTGTCCTTTATGGTCTGTGGTTTGTCTTCTCTTTTTGCTGTAGTCTATACTTTTTTACTGAGTAATCTTGTGCACTCCTGGTAGCACAGGTTCTTAAGTTAGTTTGCCTATGTTCAAACTCTTGTTCTGCTACTTAATTGCTCTTTGATTTTAGGCACATTTTTTTTTTTTTTTTTTTTTTAAGACTAGTCAAGTGCAGTAGTGAGGAGGGGGGAAAGTAGTAGAACAAGGAGTTCAATCTGTAACTGACTGTGAACAATCACGTGAGATAACTCACTACCTTCGGACCAGCCTAGGCACATTTTTAATAACTAATATGTTAACTTCCTCATCAGTATGATAGGAGTTAATAATAGAACCTAATTCAATAATAGGTTTGTTTGAGGATAGATGAGATAATACATAATAAGTGTTCAGTAGATAATCTGTGCTCGGTTAATATTAGCTGTAACTATAATGAATAATAGTAGTAGCAACAATCATGACTTCAGCTATTAGGATTTATTAAAGACTTTTTGATATATCTATTACCCTGGCATCTGTAGAGGACTGATGGACATCTCCACCTGAATTTTTTTTTAGTGTTGCAAACTCAGCATGATTATGACTGAAGTTTCCCCTTGTGAGAAGGGGTGAGGGTTGATAGGGCTGTCTGGTAGGGAAATGGAGGAAGAGGTTTAAAATTGATACTGTTTGTGAACTCTTACTTATTCGACAACTATTTACAGAGTTCCTGATCTAAGTTACTGAAGAAGGTACCACAGTGCCTAGGTCAAAGTCATTCTCTCTTCTTCAGTCATTCTGCCCTTCTGGAATCTTACTGTCTGAGGGAAAGACAGCCTTGGACTTGTAATTCCAAGTGTGGTGAGTGTTTATGAAATAGATGTCCAAGATCCTATGGGAACATGCTAGAGGAAACCTAACCTTGTAGGCCAGGAAAGGTTTTCTGACAAAGTAGTTATTTAGGCTGATACCTAAAAGAGTGAGTTGGAGTTAAGTCTATTGAAAGTCTCCAGATCTGGAAAGAGCACAGTGTTTTATTTTTTTTTTTTTTTTTTTTTTTTTTTTTAAGTTTTGTATATGAAGGAGAATAGAGCACAGTGTTTTAGAGGAACATATTTTCTTTTATCTGTGTGAAAATTTTACTTATTTAAAAAGTAATGTTTCTTATCTGTCTGTTTCTCATTTCCTTTTATACTTTAATAGTAAAGCCTTTCTTCATTTCTGTCCTGGATTATTTTATTTATGTATACATATATATATTTTAATATAAAGTGGGGGAGTGAGGAGGAGAGTTCAATTTCCTTTTTTTTTTTTTTTTTTTTTTGAGACAAAGTCTTACTCTTTCCCTGGGTAGAGTGCAGTGTCATCATTGTAGCTCACTGGAACCCCAACCTCCTGAGCTCAAGTGATCCTCCTGCCTTAGCTTCCTGAGTAGGTGGGACTATAGGCGGGCACCATCATGCCCAGTTAATTTTTCTATTTTTAGTAGAAACAGTGTCTCATTCTTGCTCAGGCTGGTCTTGAACTCCTGACCTTAAGCAATCCTCCCGCCTCTGCCTCCCAGAGTGCTAGGACTATAGGGGTGAGCCATTATGCTGGGCAAAAGCCTAATGTTTTTTTCTTTTTGTATCTTTTGTTTCCAGTCTATTCTATCCATTGCTACCTTTTTTTTTGAGACAGAGTCTCACTCTGTTGCTAGGGCTAGAGTGCAGCAGAGTCAGCCTAACTCACAGCAACCTGGAACTCCTGGGCTCAAGCAATCCTTCTGCCTCAGCCTCCTGAGTAGCTGGGACTATAGGCATGCGCCACCATGCCCAGCTAATTTTTTTCTATGTATATTTTTAGTTGGCCAATTAATTTCTTTCTATTTTTTTTTTAGTAGAGACATGTCTCACTCTTGCTTAGGCTGGTTTCGAACTCCTGACCTTGAGGGATCCTCCCACCTAGGCCTCCCAGAGTGCTAGGATTACAGGTGTGAGCCACCGTGCCCGGCCCATTACTACTTTTTTAAAAGAACCTTTCACTTCCTGCCATATACTTTCTGTTCCAGCCATAGAAGCCTACTTGGAGGTCCCTGAACTTACCAACATTTTCTACCTCTTGAATTTCCTCAGCTCTTTTCATGTGGAAAGCGGTAGGAAGGTTCTCCAACTTGCTTCTTGCTCCCGTTTCTGTAAGCAGAGTCAGCTTTGTCCCAGCCATTTCCCATCACTGATAGCACACTCTTCACGGGGGTGAGTTTCCACCCCTGTTTATTCTACCGTTGTCAGTTACTTGAGGAGAGAACTCCTGTTTTACTCACATTGGTATGCTCAGCATCTTGCACTGGGGGGCCCAGTAAGTATTGTATTTGAATTTCTACTGCACTATCCTAATTGAAATTTTGATCATTTTCTTTTTGGATTGTGACACAGTATATATACAATATTACTTGTTCCCCTAATTTGTTCTTTTCCATGTACTACTCCTATCTATACTATATAAAGTTACCAACACTTAGAAAATTTTTAATCAAAATTCTTCAGAGATTCGTTTAAAGGATACAATTTGATTCTTACGCATTTAATGCTCACCAGGTGCTTAGGTTCACACCGTTTATCCACTCGGATTTGCCACTACTCTGAAGTACAACCACTGTTTCAGCCAGACTTTTCCTGCTGCTCCCCTTCTCCTTTTCCCAGGGCATCTGGGAATTCTTTTACTCCCACTTGCCTGCCCCAGCAATTCACATCTTCTGTATGCTTTAGGATCTGGGCTGTCCCATTCTCAAATATTTTCCTGAATTCTGAATCTCCATTGATCTCTTTTCTCAAAAACCTTATATACCTTTTATTGCTTAAGTATCTTCTCCAGAAATTTATAAGGGCAGGGGAACTGTTTGACACTACTCTGTCTTATGCAAAGCACCTTTTGTTATTGTTCTTGTTATGTACAGCATTATTCACCTATGAACACTTGGGAAATTGCCTTTAGCTGACCCTCTACCCTGTACCTCACCTGCTTTACCACCTTCCCATCCAATTTCTAAAACTACAGTGAGACATTTTAAAAGTTGTGAGAGTTTTTGTCCTATTGTGGTCAACTCTCCTTTCTACACTTGCTGTGCTGTTTCTAGTCCCTAATTTTCCAGATAAAAATAGCCTAGGCCAGCATGGCCTAAACTATTTTTAACGCCAAGTACTGGGAGAAAGGTCTGCCTTGAAGGTGAAATGAAGTTTTATGCCATCATCTAGGCCAAAAGTCAGTTGATCAGGTTGTGAATTTTGATAGAACCGTGCACATCCATGGATCTCAAGGGTGTAGGGTCCCTCATCCCCACCAATGGCATAAAAATCCCTAGGAAACGGGTCACTTCAAAACAAAACAGCGTAATAGACATGATGTTGAGAGTGACCTCTTTTTGTTTTTATATATGTGTGTGTGTATGTTTATGTATACCCCCTTCTACATGACCTAAAAAAGCGTGTAGACAGAAGCAAGCAGACACAGAGTTCAATACCATGTGATTGATGTGCAAAGTAAAATTTTCAAAAGCAAAATTTTAAACTTCTAAAATTATCATGGCTTTGATTTGGTTTTAGAACTATAATTTATTCAAGATTTCAAATACATGAAAGGAGGGTGTAAGTTATAAAAGTTATAAAAGGGCATGGTTTAAACAAGATGAGAAATATTTCTTTTATGATCAGAAAACCTTTTGGTCTTAGCCACATTTCTAGGTTCAAGGATTTAATCAACGTGGGGGAAGCGGTTGATTTAACTATTAAAAGAGGGCAGTGGTGGAGTACAGGTGATAGGAACTTGCAATGTAAAAGTCATTTGAATTTGGTCTTGAAATGCATTCAAATATTATTATCCTTAAAAAAAGTTTCACTTCATACTTAAAATGTGTTTTCATTCTCTGATTACAGAGTTAGTAAGGAAAGTAACCTGAGAGTCGGTAGTTACCATAGACAATTTATGTGCAAAGAATGGTTTTAGTTTTGGGTGGTTACAACCCAGTGTGTTTCGGAATAAATTTCTTGAATAAGAAATTTCTTGAATAATAAAATTTCTTGAATAAGAAATGGGCTAAAAAGCATGTGTGGTAATAAATTAGCATCCTTCTCCAAAGCTGACAAATTTTATTCAAGGCAGTCATATAAGCTAGTGTTTCATAACTTTGTTTTGCTATGGACCCATTTAGGAATCTAATGGAAGCTGTGACCATTCTCACCCCAAAAGTGAACATAATACAAAGTTTTGCTTATAATGAAGCCTATACATAGACTCTATGTTAAAAACTACTGTCACAGGAGGGTTCCAAGAAACCAAACCAAAACAAAAAAACATTTTTAAGCATTTCATATCAGGTTATGGTAGAATAAGGTTTCTATGTGTATTCATCTGCTTTTCTTGCCTTTAGAACTATGCCTTGAATTTCCCCCACTCCCCATGATAGTACTTAATTTAAATTATAGAGACCCAGATAAAGGAATATCAATTATAACTAGTGGTATGTATGTACAGATTTCTGAAAGATGTTTGCCTTGTATAGTCTGGCCATAGAGCAAAATAAAGTTAACTGGTATGTACCAGGATGGAAACCATGACTTAGTGATAATGCCTTACCTGGAGATCCTACCTTTCCAGATACATTTGCTAGGTTAATCCTTGCTTTAGAATTCTAGATATGCAGTTTTACCATAAAAGACTTGAGAGTCTTTATCACTAATGATTAACACTGGCTTGTGACTCTCTCTCTTTTCTCTCCTTTCCTTTATACTGTCCTGTCTCCTGCTCGCATTGTATATGTGCATGTGTGTTCTGCATTTCTTTTTGTTTTTACTTGTAACTGGCATTTCAGTAATATTAACCTGAATTTTTTAGAAATAAAAGCCTTAGTCATAATAGTGCTCCAGGACTGGGGGTGGGTATGGGGGAGCTCCCTTACTAATAAAAATGAAACCATAATTCATATTGATTGGTTTTGTTTATATCAGTTCCTGTAATTGTTATATCCAAAGCATCTCTTGATAGTTTTGGTAGCAAGTATCTTTAAAATACGTAAAAACAATTTGTTTGTATTGCAAGTTTTCAGGAACTGAGCTTTGATGTCACATAGTAACTATAAGGTGTTTCTTTAATGTGTGCCTACTGAAAAGAATCTAGCAGGTGTTTCTTCCTTTTAGAATTGTCTAGGGAAAGGGAGAACAGTGTGGGGGAAAGATGATTATTGACAGAAGCCAGTTGTGAGAATAGGAACTGCTAGTATTGCTGTAGATTCTTGTCATCTGGCTGTCTTAGCCCTAAGCAAATCACTCAGCAAGTCTCCCAGTCTCTCCATCTATGAAATGAGAATAATGCTGACCTAATTAACAGAAGAGATGTTGAATGAATGATTATTTGTAAGGAGCTTTTAAAAAAAGTAATTATATTTTTAGCTCTCAGCAGTGCCTTTTCAGATTAGTAGGACTTGGCCTTGGTTGCTCTTAACTCTAAACACTTATTCCTATTCATCATGTTGGTTAACATTAGAATCACAAGTTAAAATTCAGTTTTAGATTTGGAATTCTTGACTTGCTTTTACTAGGATATCAGAACCTCATTTTTAATTAAAATCAGTCTATTGTTGGGTAGGCGGTTGGCACATGGCCTTGGCACTGTGAGAAAGGAAACTGGTCAGTTGATAAGGGCATCTCAAACTGAATTTCAGATAGTTGTGTTATCTCGTGGGTAATGAAATAACTCAGGCTGAGAAGCACCTTGATCAAAGGATCTTTCTCTCACCATGCCCTCTCCCTTAGCAGAATGAAGTCAAGTGGCAATAAATATTTTATTTATAATCATTAATTATTTAAGCTGTATTTAAAAAATTTGAAACCATTAGATGTTAATTAATTTTAGAAGTTAGTGATACATACAGATAAGCTAGAATGATTGGATCAAATCTCACACAAATGACTTTATACTTATTTTATAGATCTTAACTGATGTAAGAATAGATTTGATTGTCTTACAATTTGTTGGTATTACTTAGTATTTCTTTTATTTGCAATCTAGTCTATAACCTAATAGGAAGCTAAACAAAATACTGAAAGTTATTTCTTCCTTTCCTAAAATAATGGGGGGGGTATTGTAGGATTTGCCTACTTTTTGTCATGTTTTATGGGTTCTTTACCGTTAATAATGTCTTCTAAGTAGCTGTTATCAAATTTGTGGGATTATTTTAGTGTCTGCACTGTTGAATTTGACTCGTGTGATAATTGTGCTCATAGTGAAAGATGTATTTTAAGAAGTCTGTGTTGCCCTTGATTTAAGAAAGTACATGTAGATTTCATACTTTTTTTTTGAATTGGTTATTCTTGACATTTTTAACAGTTGAAACATGAAACTATTAATATGTAAACTACTATGCATTATAAGAGTAGCTTTCTTTAGTGTTGTTGGATAAAATTAGTCATTTACAAAGAAAATAAAGGTTATTGTTTGAAAATAGGGAATTGAAGGAGAAATGAAGTTAAACTATGTGTGTCCATATCTGTATTTTTCTTACATATGTATACACTAAGTATATAAAAGAGTAATTTCTTTAAATTATATAATACTTTGAATAATTAAGGGTGCTACCTTTTCAGTTTGGGAATTGCATGTATATTTTAACCATAAAAAATCTTCCATGTCGTGGAAAAGAGGTTGCTGCTTTGTGATGTTATTTGTTTTCTGATTATAAATACAATACAGTGCTCCAACATACATGAAACAAAAATTGACAGAATAGAAAGGAGCAATCAACAAATTACAATTATAGCTGGAGATTTCAATACTTCCTTCTCAGTAATTGTTAGGACAAATAGAAAGTCAACAAGGATATAGAAGATTCCAACACCGTCGACCAACTTAACCTGATTGACATCTGTAGAAGCCTACTTGCGTTAACAGCGTAAAACACATTCTCTGCAAGCACACATGGGACAATACCAGAATAAACCCTGTGCTGGGCCATAAAATACATCTCAATAAACTTAAAAGGATTGAAATCATTGAAAATATGTTCTCTAACCACAGTGGAATTAAATTAGAAATCAGTAATAGAAATCTTGAAAATTTCCATATATGTGGAAATTAAACAATACATTCCTAAATCTGTGGGTCAAAGAAAATATAGATATGCATTGATGAAACAGGATTAAGAGTTCAGAAATAGACCTTCACTCATAAGATTAGTTGTTGTTGTTGTTTTAATAAAGATAACCAAGGTAAGTCAGTGCTGCTAGGTTTTTTTTGTTTGTTTGTTTTCAGTAGATGGTGTTGGAATACATGTATGTCTATATGAGGGGAAAAAACCCTGATCCTTACACTATACATAAAAACTAATTCAAAATGGATCATTGACCTAAATGTAAGACTGAAACTCTTTATAAAACTTTAAAAGAAAACAGAAGAGAAAAATCTTTGTGATCTCAAGATAGACAGAGATTTAAGACATAAAAAAAATGAACCATAAAAGAAAAAATATTGGTAAATTGGACTTTGTCAACATTAAAGCCTTTTGCTTATCAAATGACAGCATTAAGAAAATGAAAGACAAACCCTTTGGGAGAAAATATTTACAAAACATATGTATGACAAAAGACTTGTATCAGAATGTACAAAGGATTATTTTAACGTAAGAGAAACAACCCAAAAGAAAAATAGGCAACAAATTTGAATAAATATTTTACAAGTGAAGACAGATGGCCAAGTGCATGAAAAGTTTCTCAGCATCATTGGTAATTGGAAAAACGAAAATGAAAACTACAATGAGATACCACTACACCTAGAATGGCTAAAATTAAAACTGTTGGCAATACCAAGTTTTGCAAGGATGTGGAACAGTTGGAATCCTCATACACTGATACATACATTCATTTGTTGTGGGAATGCAAGATGGTATAGCCACTTTGGAAAACAGGTTGGCCATTTCTCCAAAAGCTAAATATAAATTTATCATATGTCCCAGCAGTTCTACTCCTAAGTATCTATCAGGGGAAACAAAAACATGTCCACACAAAGACTTCAGCTTTATTATTCATTATCACCAAAAATAGGAAACAACACAAATGTCCATCATCTGGTAAATAGATAAATAGAATGTGCTACATCATGCAGTGGGGACAATGGGGATAGTATTCAGCAATAAAATGAAGTATTAATAGGTTTTTTGTTGTTGTTGTTTTGAGACTGAGTCTTATTCTGTCACCCAGGCTAGAGTGATGTGGCATCAGCCTAGCTCACAGCAACCTCGCGGTCCTGGGCTCAAGCGATCCTCCTGCCTTGGCCTCTCGAGTACCTGGGACTATAGGCACGTGCCACCAGGCCCAGCTAATTTATTCTATTTTTGGTAGAGGCAAGGTCTCACTCTTGCTCAGGGCTCAAGGTGGGCTCGAATTCCTGAGCTCAGGCAATCTTCCTGCTTTGGCCTCCTGAGTGCTAGGATTACAGGCATGAGCCACCACACCAGCTGAAATGAAGTAGTCTTTTATGCAACAATGTGGATGAATCTCAGAAGCATCATGCTGAATGAAAGATTATACCATAAATTATTTAGCTCCTCGTGTTTGAAGTTTGGGGTCATTTCCGGTTTTTTGTGGTGACAATAACTGTGCATTAGATATTCTTGAAGATGTATCTTTGTGCATTTTATAAGGTTTTTGTAAGAAAGATTTCTAGAAGTGAACGTTTTTAATGTGCCAACATTTATATTGCCAACGTATATTGTACGTTATTATGTACCAAGCACTATTAAGTACTCTTTCTGCCTAGGTTATATCATTTCTCACACCAACCTCATGAGGTGTAAGCACTATTATTTCCCTCATTTTACAGTTGAGGAAACTGAGGCACAGAGAGATTTAAAAATTTATTCCAAATCATGTAGCTAGGATGTTATATAAACCATGATAGTCTAATTCTGGAGTTTGACCTCCTAGCTCAGTCATGTGAAGTATGTGTGCATGCGTGTTTTCAGAGGTGCTGTATTTATATTCAGGTCTTCTACTTGATCTTGCTCTATGTATTATAGAAATTTCTTAATTTTAAAAGGTTGAGATGAGCCAAATATTTATCAGATGAGTCTTTTTCTTTATTGAAATACTTTCAAAAAGGTGCTATCGGGATGTTGTTTAATTTCAACATGGACAAACTTAAGGAAAAAAACATTCACTCGAACGTTATTTTGATAGTATTCAAATATAAAAATCTTTGGCTTTTGAAAGTCACTGTTCCCCTAATAAGAGGATCCAACCTTTTCCCCTCTCCTGTCATTTTCTACTTAACCATTCTGTAGCACTTGACCTAGAGAGGTAGTATGGTGTATTGGTTAAGAGTATAGGATTCGAAATCAGGCTGCCTGGATTCAGAATCCAGCTCTGCACTGACTGGTTGTGTGATAACAGCAAGTTATCTGCTTCATTTTCATGTTTGTTTCATGGCATAGCAGCAGTATCTATGTCGTGACTGTTGTGAAGCACTGTACCTGGCACATGGTAAGCCATCAAAATTACCACCTGTTGTTCTATAGCCCCTCCTTTTTAAATTCCCCTCTGTTGGCTTACCTGATACTATACTGCCCTGGGTTTCTATAATCTCTTCTCTGCTGGCTTCCTTACTTCTCACTAGCTGGGGGTATTTCCCTCTGGTTTTGGAGCCAACAGTCTTATCTTTGCACATGGTGTGGATGACCTATAGGCTACTACTGGCTTTGGTATCAAGTAGACTGGGGTTTGAATTCTGCCCCTGACACAGATTACCTTTATTATCTTGGAATTTTAAATTTTATTCAATCCTTTCCAAACTCAGGTTTCTAATCAGTAAGAATAGTGGTGATTTCTTTATTGCAGGTTTGTTGGGAGGATTGGAGGTAATATAAAGTGGCTAGTACAGAGTCTAACACACTGGAGTTGCTGAGTAAATGGGAGTTGCTGCTTCTGCTGTTAGTTATAGCTTATTGATTTCATCCATTTCTGTGTTGATCCCTGAACTGTTGATTTATTTTTTTTTACTTTTTATCTATTTTGAGACAGTGTCTCACTCTGTCTCCTAGGCTAGAGTATAGTAGGATCATACAGCTCACTGCAACCTCAAACTCTTAAGCTCAGGCAGTCTTCCTGCCTCAGCCTCCTGGGCTGTAGTCCTGGGACTATAAGCATGCACCACCATGCCTGGCTAATATTTTATTTTTTGTAGAGATCAGGTGTCTCACTATGTTGCCCTGGTTGGTCTCAAACTTCTGGCCTCAAATAATCTGAACTATTGATTCTTAACTCTATTTCTCCAGTTGGATTTCCTTTTGCATTGTTAAGGTGTACCTCATGAGATGTTGAGTTTTCACATCTGATGTCAAACTAATCCTCCCCTAGTGTCTTCCTTCTGAAACCTCTTTATTGCTCTGTGTTTTTATTCATGCTTTTGTTTCCTCCCAGCCGTAGCACCTTAGCATTGAATTGACTCATTCTTCCTCTTGTTTCAGTTTGTCTGTGGTTCCTGTCTACATTCTCACGCAGACACTTAAACACCCATCTTTGATTTCAGTTCTTACTGCTAACTACTAGACCCTCATTACCTTTTGTGTGTGTGGGTTTTTTTCCCAGTAGCCATGAATCTCATCTCCCTGACTCCATTATTCCTTGTTCTCCCTAGTCTGTCCTTTACATTTATCATTTCCTCTTACCATATTCATCTTCCTAAAGTGGGGATCAGCAGATTTTCTTTGCCAAAGGGCCAAGTAGTAAATATTTTAGGTTTTGTGGGCCAAGCAATCTTTGTCGCAGCTACTCAACTCCGCTGTTGTCACAGGAAAGCAGAAGTGAAAAATAAAGAGTAAAATGGGTGGTAGACCAGATTTGGTATGACCACAGGCCATAGTTTGCTGAACCCTGTCCTAAAGGACAGCTCAGATTGTATCAGTGTTTGCACACATGACTTCAGCCATTCTGTAGCTTAAAAAATCATGTCTCAGTTCCTTAGCATAACATTTGAGATCTGCTATTATATGGCTCCCATTCAACTTTATTTAGCTTTATTTCCCCCTAATACTCATCATGCATTCTCTACTTTAGCAAATGGTACTACCTCCTGTTCTTAGAACGTGCCATGATTTATTAAAGGATCTCATGGTTGTTTTTTGGGTAAGGTCTTAGGGAAAGCGCTCTTTATTTTTGAAAATTTATTTTCCTTCTTTTCTTTTAAATTACCACTGCATACAGTATTTCTTGAAATAACTCTTCTTTTAGGTTTGTGGGTTACATGGTCACTGTTACAACTACTCAACTCTGCCATTGTTATTTGAAAGCAGTCATGGACAATACATAAATGATTGAGCTTTCTTGACTGTGTTCCAGTAAAATTTTATTTACAAAAGTCAATCGTGGGCCGTATTTGGCCTGGGTGCTGTAGTTTGCCAACTGCTCGTCTATTGGCATTGTGCAGAGGGATATTTGAAGCCACAAAGTAACCAGTGTGTCTTCCTTGAGGGTAATATTAGTTATTGTGTGGAAAAATTATAGTTTAATTGGTAAGATATTTAAAGCATGCTGTTAATAACATAAGTGGCTACCTATGGCATATAATATAAAATTAAAATGACTATTTTAGATGAAACAGCCTTGCAAGAAATGTCTTGTTTGTAGTGAACTTCTTAGATCTCTAACCACAAACTCTTATGCCATTTTTTGGAAAAGTTTGAGGAGCACTGCTAGGCACTGGGAGCCATGGGAGGATTCAGAAGAAGACAGTGACATCAGATTTTAATTTTAGAAAGCTGATTTGATTGGAGTGTGGAGAATGGTTTGATGCAAGGCACAGAAATCTTGGAGGCAGGGAGTTGAGTTAGGAGAATGTTAGGAATCCAAGCAAAGGATAAGGAGCTCTTTCAAGGGGGAGGTATTATAATAGGGATGGAGAGATTCATATATGAGACATAGCAAGGCTGTTTGATTTGATTGTGTAGGACAAGGGAAATGGAGAAGGATGAGTCAAGGATGGTTTCTAAGTTTCTCTAGGAAAATTGGTTGAACAAAGATGCCACTTAGTAAAGGAAAGAATATGTAAAGAGTAACATGAAGGCCAGGGAAGACAGGAAGATAAGTTGTTTTGGAACAGTTCAGTTTGCTATGCTTGTGTACATCCGAGTGGAAATTGGTTTTGTAGGTCTGAGGCTCCAGAGAGCGACCTGGACCATGGTGGTCAGCAGGGGCTGGAATGCAGTCTCCTGCGGGAAGAGCCGTGCACAGCAAGAGTAGAGCTCATGGCAGAAGCCAATGGGGAATAAAGCAAAAACCAAGCTAACCTGCATTATCGGTGGAGGAAGGGGATAAGTGCTTATTGAACAAAAAGAAGAAAATCAGGAGACATGGTGTTTTAGAGACCAAGGAAGAGTAGAGGTTCAAGAAAATGAACAGCATCAGACACCGCAGAGGGGGTTAATTAGGATTAGAACTGAATGACATTTATTGCTTTTATTTTTTAAAAAGGGAGGAGGGTCATTTGGGACTTTGCCCAGGGTAATTTGATTGGAGTTGTGGGAGTGAAAGTCAGAAAGCAGTGAGTGGAGTATGAATGGTATGTGAGAAAATGTAGGCAGGGGTCGTAGACCAGCATTTCTGGTCTATGTTAATGTGTCTGGGAGTCACTTGGAGATCTTACAGAGTGGAGATTCTGAATCAGGAGGTCTGGCTTGGATGCCTAGATTCTGCATTTCCAACTCTTCCCCAACCTAAGCAGTGGCAATGGTGCTATTCGGAGGACCACCTAGACCTAGTTTCCCAAATTGTTCATCAAGGAACCTCAGAGCACTGTAGCTAACTCAAAAGGGTGCTGTGGAATATTTTTAATTTTCAAAGGAAATGCAGCGACATCATTAAATTGCTACATTAGATCCCTGCATTCCTTTTGGTGATGTCATACCTTTGTGAAGCTGGATTTTCAGTGCTTGCTCTGATAAAAAGCAAGTATAGTCTGTCTGAAAATCAGCGTGGAAGAGGAAATGAAGCTGTCAGTGTCCAATCTGATTGCAAGGTTTGAAAAGTTATGCAGTGCCCAGCAGGCATCAAGTTGTTAGGACTTAAATACTAAATGGTTTGACCTTTACTACTTAAAGGTAACTATAGTTACTAGATATTTCTTTTGGCCTAGGAGTACCATGAAAAAATTACTGAGATACTAAAGGTTCTGTGGACCAAGAAAGTTTGGGAACCATTAACTTATTCATAGAAACTTGCCTGTTGAGCCAAAGAAAGCTGAAATGATTGGGTGGTAGCTAAAAGAGGAACAAAGGAGCATCTATTTTAAAATAGAATAGACAGGTTTGTTATATGTTGGGGAAGGGAGCAACTGATAAAGAAGCAACAAGTGTTGACTTACAGTAAAAGGTCTCTGAGGAAGTGAGACAGGGTGGAATCTAGACCCTATTTTTCTAAATATTGTTCCCAAACCAACATTGATTTGTTGGAAGAAATGCAGAACTTCTGCCCCACTTGAGACCTCCTGGATCAGAGTATGCATTTTTAACAAGCTCCCCAGGTGATTTGTGCGCATATTGAAGTTTCAGAGACACTGTAGGAGGCAGGATTGGAGAAAGATTGTCTCCTCCTCTTATTTATTCCATCCCTGAATTGTGTACCTTCTACATTCCAGCCTTTCTGACTGAGGGAAATGAGATGATGAGGGTTATAGATTTAGTTTTATTTAGAAATTTGGGAGTAAAGTTGAGGGAGTTTTTGCCTGATTGTGTTAATTGCGGTAAAAATAGTGGCTGAGAGAGGTGGGTGATGGAGGGTTGAAATAACCATTTTCAGGAATGCCAACAAATGTGATCAGAAATATAGAAATTGCCAAGCAGTTCTGAAGATCCAGGTGAGGACAGAGCCAAGTTTAGTAGTGTCAGTCTACATTGCTTGTAACTTTTTCCAGCGGTGCTAAGTCTAAGTGGCTTGTGTGTAGGAGCTGCAAAGATTGGATTAGTCTAAATTTGTTAGTCTGTGGCTTGAGGTTAAGGAAAAAATAAGCTAGCAAAAGTCTATCTGGGGTAAGGAAAGAAAGGAAGCCACAAGGAGGATGAGATGAGGAAAAGGGGTAGAAGGACTGGCGTTTCCCTTGAAAGCCAGTGAAAAGGTCACACATCCTGAAGTTGGAAGAATCCTTGTTTTTATCCACCAGGGAGAGGAAGATTCTTTCCTGTCAGGCTGCAGATACTTAACAGGGCTTCGTGATTGATTAAGTAACAGGGAAGAAGTTTCAGTCTAAGGTGACTCTAAGGGAATCGAGGCTGCTGGGAACAGTTTGTATCAGTGAGGAATCGACTTCCAGTGAGCATTCTTTCGGAGGGGCAGAGGGTGTGATGGGGAAGTGTGGAGGGAGGGTAAGACGAGAGTGGGAAATGTTGAATTTGAGGGTGGATGGGGGAATATGTAGGTGAAGATGGCTATTTAGACCACTGGAAATATGGACATGGAACTCAACAAAGGTCAGGTGTGCAGATCTATTTGGAAGTCAATGATATAATAATAGCTTCTGTTAATTGAGTGTTCATCGTTAGGCAGGAGACTGAACAGTTTCTACATGTTGTTACATCCTCTCATCATCCCTTTGAGGCCCAAATCAAACCATTTTACAGACACGGAAGTAGGCATAGACAAATGCCTGTGATCGTGCTGTTGGTAATTGGTAGAGCCAAGATTAGGAACCAGATCTCTGATTCTAAGTCCATGCCCTTCACTGTTAAGCTGTACTATATTCGGGTCACCCACTTCTGGGTGCTGCCTGATACTTGTCGTGTTAGACCTTCTCAGATGCAAGTGACTGAAATAAAACAAAAGTCCCTCAAATGAGCTTAAGTAAATCAGAACAGAAATGTTTTGGTCCCCATAACTTGAACGTCTAGTGATCAACCTGGCACAGTTGGAACTAAGGGCTCAATTTTATCAAAACTTGACCTTTTAGCTCTTCTTTGCTGTATCTGCTGAGCTCTCTAATGTGACAGCCAGATGGCCACAATGGTTTCAGCGTTCTATCCTGGAGATACTTGCAGACAGAGAGCCCAAGGGCTTCAACAGAAATCCTGGAGTTGAGCCCATTTCGTCTGATTGGCTTAGCCCAGGTGCCCATTTCTCAGCCAGCCTCTGACCAGGACTGAGCCCCGTGCCCACCTTGGAGGGTAGAGAGTGAACCTCACCCAGGGGTGAGGACTGAGGCACATCGGTCAGGCTTCCCCAGGGAAGTGAGGCTCATGGGAAGAGGGTTAGGGGAATGGATGCTGGGCTGACAAAGCTGCTTGTCAACACATGGGTGAGGATGAACCCCTCCCCCTTGACTGTGAGTTGGTGAGTCCTGTGTGAGGATGATGACGAGACTTCCTAACAATGAGAATGGTTGGCATTTGTTAGATTCTTACAGGTATCAGGTGCTATGCTAGTCCTTTACATGTGTTCTGTTTTTAATCCTCACAACGGGCCTTTGAAGTATATATTGTCATTTTCTCCAAATATAGCTAGTAAGTGCTAGAGCTAAGATTTGAATCCAGGCTGGCCAGCTCCAAACCTTAATCCCTCTATACCACCATAACATTGTTTTGTTTTATTTTGACACATAGTCTCAGAACTGTTGCTGGGGCTAGAGTGCTGTGGTTTCAGCTTAGCTCACAGCAACCTCAAACTCCTGGGCTCAAGAAATCCTCTTGCCTCATCAGCCTCCTGAGTAGCTGCGATTACAGGCACTTATCACCACACCCAGCTAATTTTTTTGTTTCTACTTTTAGTTGCTCAGCTAATTTTTTTCTATTTTTAGTAGAGACAGGGTCTTCCTCTTGGTCAGGCTGGTCTCGAACTCCTGACCTCAAGCAATTCTCCTGCCTCGGTCTCCCAGAATGTTAGGATTACAGGCATGAGCCATGGTGCCTGGCCAACCACCATAACATTTTATTTGTAGTTTTCCCATTGTAGTTTTCACATATTGCCTATTATAATTGTGGGGTTAATAGTGGTTGACAGCATACTGAATCAGACAGAATCTGGGCCACCAATTTTTCTACATAGTATGCATAATAAATAATTGTGAATATGACTTAAGTAACATTTACTTTAAGTATTATAGCGGAAATCGCTTATTTCTTAAATTCTTTTTTTTCCTCTTAAAATGTTTGGTGCTTTACATTTTAATCTCATAAACATTTTACATTGAGCCACTCCAATCCTAGGGTGATTTATTTTTCAAAACTTTTATCCTTGAATATGTAAAATTCTACTTGGATTGTTTCATTTTTAGTGTATCTCTAGAGATTATGAAAATATTTTTGTTAGTTTTTGTTTAGCCTTTGTAACAGTAGTTTCGAAATCGTATCCAGTATTTCTATAAATGCTTTTTGTTAAAAAAGTTAATAGTATAATTTCAAGGCTTTTAGTATCAGAATAATTTATTCTGAGGTTGTCCTTTTTATTTATTAGAATTGGTTATTCACAAAATAAAAGAATAATATCCTAATATGTCCTTAAATTTTTAAGATGCTTATTTTAAGCAGCAAACCTGGTGTTTTGTAGTGACTAAATAAAGTTTGAGGTTTTAGAGTGGTGAAAGTTACCAAGTAGCATTTTATTTTGGTTTCCATTGTGGTCTATGTGGTGCTGGTTATATTTCCATAATCCTGTCTGTTTGAAATGTGTGATTTGTGTCATTGTAAAGGGAGCAATGACGGTTTGGAAATCAGGCCAGCTAGGGTTTTGTCCTGATTCCCATTTCCAGACTAGAGTTTGGGCCAGACCTTTATGGTCTCTTCCAGGTTTAAAATTCTAGACTTTTTATTTTAAATCTTTGCTAGATCAGAAGTGCTGCCTGATGGAATGTATAGTCTTAGAACTAGATTGGAGGATTGTGTAGTCCAGGTTCCTTGTTTTAAACATAAAGAAACCTGGCCCAGATGGTTTGGTCAAAGATCTCACCACCACTTAATGACAACAGAACAAGGACAGAGACATTTCTGCCTCTGCTACGTTATATCCCTCCTTCCTCAAAACAGTTGTACCAGGTTGAAGACAGCCATTGTTCATTTATTTGATTAAAGAAACATTAATTGAATAGCTACAATATAGAAGATATTTTACGAGGGATGTGGTTAACGCAGAAATGTATAAATGAGGTATTATATATGAAATGCCATGTCATATGGAGGCTCACAACTGGGCTGTAGCATCCAGCACACCTGGGCTCACAATCTAGCTGACTCCTGAGCTATGCAGTGTCAGGTAAGTTAGGTGTTCCAAGCCTAATTTCCTTGTCTGTAAAATGAGGATAATAGTAGATATTTTATACTGTTGTGAGGATTTAGTGAGATAATAAAGATTAGCCTGGTCCCTGGCACACAGTAGTCTCTCTTAGATATTATAATGAAGATTTTTTATGAAAGAAGAAAGGAATTAGGATTTATGGAACACTGTCCCATGCTGTCTTGTTTGTTTCACATAGCCTATGAGGCAGATAGCGATAAGCTACTTTTTCAAATGCGGAAACAGCGTGGAAGGCTTGGGACTTATTTGTGGTCCCAGAGCTATTAGTCATAACTAACTTGCTTTTTATTAATTTTATTTTCTAGAAACAGAGTCTTGCTCTGTCACCCAGGCTGGAGTGCAGTGGTGTGGTCACAGCTCATAGCAACCTCAAATTCTTGGGCTCAGTGATCCCTCCTGCCTCAGCCTCCCTAGTATCTGGGGCTACAGGCATGTACCACCATGCCTGGCTGATTTTTTTCTATTTTTGGTAAAGATAGGGTCTCGCTCTTGCTCAGGCTGGTGTACAACTCCTGAGCGCAAATGATCCGCCCGCCTCAGCCTCCCAGCTGGGACTACAGGTGCATGCCACCACTCCCAGTTAATTTTTTAATTTTTTGTAGAGATACAGTCTCCCTATGTTGCCCAGGCTGGTCTCTTCCTGTCCTCAAGCAATCCTTCCACCTCAGCCTCCCAAAGAACTAGGATTACAGATGTGCCGGGTCTAAACCTACTCACATGCCACCGTTCCTTACTGGACATTGCCCTCACCATTTTGGCCACTTTCTTTTTTAAAAAATACTTTCTCCAGTTTGTCAGCATCTTTCCTCTAATCCCCAGAAATGGATGCAGGCCTTAAATATGCCTTGATTACTATGGAACTTAGTAGAACTGTGTCTGATGTCCCTTAATGTTGCAGTAGCTTTTTAGCAACGTAGTGGCTGGTTTAAGTTTATGGTCAACCAAAGGCCTTTTTATTTTTTTTAAAACGTCTAGTCTGCCAAACTGTCTTACCCACCATGTTACAGTTTACTTTGCAAAATGAGAATAAAACCTGCCTCCCAAGGATTGTAAAAATTAAATGAAAGAATGAATGTAAAGTTCTAAACACAGTGACAGGCACATAGTAATATCTCAATAAATGGTGGTGGTTGTTACTTGTGTATAAAATAGTTGAGTTTTGCCATTTTAAAAGTATATTTTATTTTTAATTATATTGGAATTCATTATGTTGATTTTAGTTTAGATCACATTGACTATTCTTTCTTTTATTTGGGATATTGGCTACCTTTTCCAGCTTTGTATGAGCTGTATGTTTTCCTATTCAGAAGGGTTACATTGATAAATTCCTTTATTTGTGTGATTCAGAATCATTCATAAAAATGTAGATTATCTAGAAGCTAAAGGTAGAATAGAATCTCCTTCCAGGCTATGACAGAGAGGTCTGGGTGTGGGATCTATAGAGAAGCAAACTGTTAGTTTGTTCGGTTCACATTTCACCATCTTATCAACCAAATATGTGAGAATTTTTTTCAAGATTCTTTAAAATGTATCTAGTTGGTTCTTCCCTCATAACTGCTTAACAGTTCCCTCAAATTAATTACAAATGTGGATCCTCCATGCCCTACCCATAAGACTTCTTGCAACTTTCTCTTCAATTAGTCATGATATCCTTCCAGCAGTGGTTTTCAGTTTTTATCTTATGGCCCATCAGTCACATTGGTTAGAATTACTGGGTCCCAACACCCTCTAGAACCAAAATGAAACTTCTTTTATCAACAGGACGTTTAGACATAAAATTGAATAGCAATCTGTGCGGTTCTGCCTATAATAGATTTACACGTAAGGATATTGATCAAATAAGCAGGGTAGATCAGTTAATGGGTTTCAGCAAACATTGTGACATAAAGATTAAGCTGCCTGGGCTTTCAGACAACTGTGGATCAAGAAACAGGTGGCTCTGAAGAATGGGGGAGAGGCAGCAAAGTGGCCCAGGTGCTTGTTCTGGTGGATGGTGGGAACAGTGGTTGAAGAAAAATACTGGATGTTGGTAGTTACTGGCAATATGCCTGAAAGTCACTGAGGGTTTAGAGAACTTGACTTCTTTATATTTGTTAGGAAAATCTTGTATTCAGTTTGTTTCTCTAAACCACTCACTTAGTATATTTGAACATTTTTTAAAATAAGCTGCACCTAGGGCTAAAATAAAATCACATGGTACTGAATGAAAACCATCTGTAGGCATAATTTAGTAACTCTGAGTCTTTATTTAATATTTGTGTGTGTGTGTGGCATATATGTGTTACTTTGCCATCCTATGCAAGTGGAAAGTTGTCAAACTTCAAATTTATTTTTCATAAGCCGTCAACCTTAGCATAAGATGGTAAAGCTAAACTTTCAGTTTAAAATTATATTAAAGATATTTATGTTATTCTTTATCTATCTGTCACCTCTCTCTCAAGGTAAATCATTAATTGATTTGTTTGACAGATATTTGAGTGCCTGTGTTTGGCACTAGGGACGTAAGGATGAATGAGATTTGGTTCATGCTCAGTAGGAGCCCACAGTCTGGTTTTCAAAACCCCAAAAATAAATGTTAGGTGTCTCAGTATGGTGACATAAATAATTCAGCAACTTTTCTAAGAATGATGTGAAAAAACAAAGAACATTAAACTCATTCAAAGTGATATAAATAAAATAGAGGTGAAAGTCATGTGATCAGGGCCATCATTGTTTTCTGAGACCACATCTAGTCCTTACGTTAGTGACACTCTCCTGCAGTGGTTTGGATGTGCAAATTAAACATTTCAGCTCTTAAGGCAAAGCCTGGAGAGATTTATTTGTAAAATGGACATAGTCACTTTCCTGCGTACCTCATGAAGTTGTGTGATTAAAATGAGATGCACCATGTATAAGTGTTGTAAATTAGAGTTCTGCACAAATAGAACCTGTACTCCTAACGAAAGTTGTGACTTGAATCTCTGTCCTTTATGTCACAAAAACTTTTCAGAAGTAATTGGTTATCTGCCTTCAGAGGGAGTTACATTATTACCGAAAAAATTAGCTCCTCATTTTTGGAGTTATTGATTTCTTAAGCGTTGGATTTAAATGTTTTATGACATGTCTCATCAACTCATGACTTTATATCTGTACTGCAAAAATGGTGCCACTCAGTCACCTCCTCAAGTGTGATCTGAATGTATCACTTCCTTGCTTAAAACTCTTGGCTGGGCACAGTGGCTTATGCCTGTAATCCTAACAGTCTGGGAGGCCGAGGTGGGAGGATTGCTTGAGTTTAGGAGTTTGAGACCAGCCTGAGCAAGAGCAAGACCCTGTCACTAGTGAAAATTGAAAAATTAGCTGGGTGGCGCATGCCTGTAGTCCCAGCTATTCAGGAGGCTGAGGCAGGAGGGTCACTTGATTGTAAGAGTTTGAGGTTGCAGTGAGCTGTGATGATGCTGCACTCTACCCACCGTGACAGAGCAGGACTCTGTCCCAAAAAAACAAAACAAAACCTCTTCAGCGGTGCCCTATAAACTTGGAATAAAGTCCAAGTTGATTATCAGGGCATACTAAGCTTCCCAGAAGTGGCTTTAGCTGTGTTCAGACTCACCTGTCAACACATCTTGCCTCACACACTAGGCTCTCCCTTGTTTGCAATTTACACAACGCACATGTCTGTACACACTGTGCTATGTCTTCTCTTCTCTTGTGATCTTTTCTCTTCCTGAAACATTCTCCCTCCTCCTTTCCCTGGCTAATTCATATTCTTCCTTCAAGACACATTTTGCAGGTAGCCTTTCCTGACCCCAGCTTTCCCCCAGTGAAGTAATCAGTGCGTGGTCTGGTCATTTTAATTGTTGGCAGTGTTGAGATGGTCAGTTTTTCTTTGTGTTCTACCGGCACTTCCCAGCACTACGTCTTACATACACCCTAACCGAACATGCTCAGCACTGAACTCCTCGTCTCCTCATTTCCCATCTTCAGGCTGCATCACATGTTGTCTTCATCTGTTTATGGTAATTACATTTATCCAGGTGCTCAAACCACAGCCTTGGAGTCATCGTCTCTCTCATACCCCACACCAGTCTTTCTGGGACTCCTGCTATTCTGCCTTCAAAATAGAGTGAGCATCCAACCACTTCTTCCACCTGCACTGTGGCCACGCAGTCCTCTTACTCATCTGGCTTATTACAAAGCCTTCTAACTAGGCTTCTGCCTTCCCCTCTGGCCAGCCTTCACTCTTTCTCCAAATCAGGAGTTGGCAAACTTTTCCCATCAAGGGCCAGAGGTAAAAAAATGTAGGTTTTGTGGACCACAGGGTCTCTGTAGTAGCTATTTAACTGGGGTTGTAGCACAAAAGCAGCCATAGACAATGTGTAATTGAATGTGCGTGGCTGTACTGCAGCGAGACTTTGCTTACGGAAACAGGCAGTGTCTGTAGTTTGCTCTCTCCTCTCCAGCCACGCTGACCGTCCTTTTCCAGGCACGTTGCCACCCGAGGGTCTTTACACTGGAACATTCACTTCCTCATCGCTTTCACATTTGCTCAGGTCAACTTCTCAGTCAGTCAAGACTATCCAATCACCTCATAAACCATTACGTGCTAGCATTGTATTCCCCATTCTGTTTTTTTTTTTCTTCACAATACTTATTTTCTAACATATGACATAATATTGATTTAATTTTTTGATCTTTCTCCTCCTGCTAGAATTCCTTGGAGGCAGTTATTTTTTTTTTTTATCTATTCTGTTCATTATTGTATCCCCAAGACCTAGAACAGTCCCTGGCATACAATAGATGATCAGTAAATATTTGTTGAATGTTGAGTAGTGGATAGTGAATAGTGGATTCGTAAGATTTAATTTTTTAAGTGAGTTCTTCTCTTACACCACCACCACATCCCTTCTCTTTCACGTTCTTCATGCTGCTTTAAGCTGTCCTGTCCTCCCCACTCCCCTTTATTCTGGCTCTCGTCTTTCACCAGTAAGTCAGTAACCTCTCACTCCATGCCATCCAGTCGGTCCTCTACAAGTAGCCTGCGTGTTGTCTGTAATAATGAAATATCATTGTATTTTATTATTTTTCAAAGCTTTTTACTTTTTGCTTTTTGCCAATTAGAACCAATGCTTGTTTAAAAGTACAGGATCCCATACCTGATCCCATGCCTGCTGAATCATAATTTCAAGTGGATGTGATAGGAATCATATGAAGTAGCCACCCAGGTGATCTGGACAGAACACATGTGGCTAACACTGGCTTGCAGGTGAAGTTCTTCAAATGAGTCAGTGAGAACCTATATGAGCTGCCGCCTCCTCCCCCTTCATCTTCCAACAGTGCTTCCCATTTGGATTTCTTTCTAGGGGCCATACTGAGTCTCAGTTTTTGCAAGTATGTTCTTCCCTCTATAGAACACAACTTTCTACTACCCTGGCAAACTACTATTTTTATCCTTCAAAATTCTCACTTGTCACTTTCTCCATTAAGTCTTTTCTGACACCCCATTCCCATGACAGAATTAATTGTCTTTGCTGTCTTGGTACCTTGTGTAAGAGTAGTTTTGTTGGCTGGGCACGGTGGCTCATGTCTTAATTCTTGCACTCTAGAAGGCCAAGGTGGGAAGATTGCTTGAAGCCAGGAGTTCGAGACCAGCCTGAGAAAGAGCAAGACCTCATCTCCACAAAAAAAAGAAAAGTTAGCTGGGCACCATGGCATGCACCTGTATTCCCAGCTACTTGGGAGGCTGAGACAGGAGGGTCACTGGAACCCAGGAATTTTGAGGTTGCTGTGAGCTATGATGGTACCACTGCACTCTAGCCTGGGAGACAGAGCAAGACCCTATCTCAAAAAAAAAAACAAAAAAAAACCCCCCAGAAAACGTAGTGAAGTGTTGTTTCTTATACTGTACTGTATGCCTTTGCATAACTGTGTCCCTGTTGTGAGCTGACAGTAGTTGTTTACAGGCTTTTACTAAGAGATATCACCAGTGTTTGGAGGCTACACATAAATGAGTGGTATAGTTCTCTTCCCCCAAAAGAGGGGGGAAGAGAAAAGCAAAACTCAAACAGAGTTTTGCCACACGTACCAAAATTTATTAGCAGGCAAGCACAAAAATAGTCTTCTAAGCTGTTTTATAAGTTGGATCAAGTCCCTACTCTATCCTTTTAGGCAATCTGACAAGCACCTTTTATGAAAGGTTTATTCAAGGCTGAAGTGTCAGTCTGCTTTTAGGATTCAGCCTAACCTAGTTGGGATCTGATGACAGAATTCCCTTATAGGGAACTAAGGACAGAACCGACAGGAATATATGAACAAATTCACTAGATTTATATATATGTGTTCATGTAAGAGCAGTAGTCCCTATACAGCGTGTGTAGCCAGACCACATATCTTGAACACCACTCTTCTAAGACTAATTTCTAACATCCACTATGCTAATTACCAAACTCTCTGGCTTTGAGAAGAGATAAGGAAACTTGACTTGTCTCACTGGAGACTTTTGATAAGTTTTCCACATTAACCAATGCTCATATGTATACATCATGGTTTTAATATGTTAACTAACTTCTCCAGGATGAATGTCAGAAACCTCTGCCTCGTGTCCTCTGGTCCATTAAAACAAATAAATACTTATTGTGCTCTCTATGCTGAAATAATTTAAGTAATTTAAACCATACCTCTCTTCTTTACTCTGGAATTTAAACAGATGTTTAATTTTAATCTCAATCCCCATGCCTGGTAGAGTACCTGCTCAGTGGGCCTCAAAAAGTACCAGAGTGAATGTTTATAATGTCAAGCAGCTAGGTGTTTTGTTTGTTCTGTTTTTATTTTAATGCTACATTTTAGACTCTGCCAAACAGTTTTGTTAATAATATAGCAAGTTTGCCATAGCTGTCAGAGCGTGTGTCTTGACTGTGGCATCTCCTTGCATGAGCTGGAGGGACTCCCTGGGTGGGGATCAAGCTGGGGCCTGCCCAGGACCCCCAGGCTCCTTGTGGCAAGAGGTTGCCCTGTCCTCCTCCTGAAGTTTGCGGTTGGGGTATTCCGCATGGTGTAAATACAGAACCCTGCTTGAGAACCAGAGGAAGAGTTGTGCAGGGCTGGTATGATTGCAGCTGAGGTTTGCAAATTACAGGTCTCTGTTCTGACAGCAGAGCCAGACAGCTCAAAATATAATCTGCTTCACCAGATGGATTCCTCTTTTGTAAAGTATAACTTTATCAATTCCTTGCTAAAAGGGAATGAAAGCTTGGAGAGTACTCAGGCTTCCTTAGATATCTCTAGATTATACTGCCTGTTGGGAACATTATGCTTAAACAAGTTGATTTTTAAATGTGCATTTAAGTTTTTTCTCTTGAGCTAGAATTAGGGTCCATTAAGGAAAGTAATTTGTCTCGTGTTAGATTATTGAACAATTTATCAGTCTTGAGCCATTTGGGAAGTGATTTGGATCAATGCTATTTATTCTTTACTTTTTTTCCTGTGTTTTCTACATTTCTGTAAATGTGGACAGAAGACACTCCTGGACTTGAAAAAAACTTTATACTGATAATTAATATAGTTATACTCTGCCTTCCTGCACAAATAATAAGTACCTTGTATTAAAATATTCTTTAGAAACATAGTAAAAAATGTTGAAATTGTGTTATACGACAGAAGTTAATAGCTAAAGAGCTCTTAAAAATCAGTAGGGAAAGGATGAACAACTCAATAGGAAAGTGCATGAAAGATAAATAAGCAGTTAACAAAAGAAGAATGAATAGCCAGTAAAAATATGAAAAATGTTTATTTTCGCAAATATAAGATGTAATTAAAACATTAATAAGATAATTAACTGGGAATGGTGGCGTGTGCCTGTAGTCCCAGCTACTTGAGAGACCGAGGCAGGAGGATTGCCTGAGCCCAGGAGTTTGGGGTTCTGTGAGCTAGGCTGACGCCACTGTACTCCAACCTAGGCAACAGAGCAAGACTCTGTCTCAAAGAAAAGTTAATAAGGTAAATTTTTACCTATCAAATTGAGCAATTTTTAAAAGATTAAAACTTAATCATTACAGAATGGCACATGGTGGGAAGATGTGTGTACTCATTCTGAGCTTCTGGGAGTATAAGCTTAATTAATGTAGCCATCTGGAGAACATTTCAGCAAGCAAAAAGTTTTAAAGCCTTATAATTTCACCTATAGCAATTCAATTTTAGGAACTTATCAAGGATTTACAAAGATAGAACTCCAAAACTATTGCTGATTACAATATTATTTATAATAGCCAATTTTTTTTAATTTTTAAGGAAATAACTTACATGCTCTTATAAGTCCTTTTTAAATAATGTGTTTATTATTTACAATTAGTCAATATGAATTAGTGAAAACATTAGAAATAATTATAATATGTGAGCTTTCTTTTTCTTTCTGTGGGGGGTGTGTGTGTGTATGTGTGTGTGAGAGAGAGAGAGAGAGAGACTTTATTTGGAAATATTTGTCAGCTTTTGACCACTTAGTTACTTAACCATTTTCCTGTGATCAGGAAAGCAACATGGCTTAAGGAGTCCTTATTCTAAATGACTTTACTCCATAAGAATCTACTCTTTGTTCTCTTCTTTTCTCCCTATACTGTCTTCCTTGGAGCTCTCTGGCAACCATATGGCTTCAGCTGTCCCATGTGAAGATGGCTCCTGAGTGTCCATCTCCAGCCATGACCTCTTTTTGGAGTTCCAGACTCTCATTTCCCCGCCTTTTGAACATCTCCACCTAGATGGCCTACCAGCATGACAAACTCGGTATGTCCAAAAAAATGGACTCATCTCAGTCAAACCCGTATTCCCTACTTCCTTTAATGGTCTGTAAACAAAGAGGCCCTAGACACAAACCCTCTTAAACCATCTTTGATTCAGCCCTGTCCTTTGCTTTGTCTGTGAAACACTTGCCAAGTCCTTTCCCTTTTCTCATGTTCGTTATGCCTCCCGGTTCCACTTCTCTGCCCCCTCTTTGCCCACCCTCCCCAATGCACTTCCTCCGTAGCAGCCTTTGATTTCTTTTTTCTGTCCCTTGCAGCTGTGTTCTGACTGGTCTTCCCAGTGCCATTCTTTTTCCTGCCCCCTTTCCCAAATCCATCATCTTACATTCTACTTGTCATGTTTCTTTCTTCTTTTTTTTTTTTTTAATACTTGTCATGTTTCTGAAGCACAGTTCTGACCATGTCACTCCCCTGCCCAAAAAAAAAAAAACCAATGGCTTCCCTCTACCTGTAGAATAAAGGTCATACTCCTTAAGGCATTCTGGTTTGACCACAATCTGGCCCCACACACCTTTTCTGGTTTTTTTTTTTTTTTCCCTACTCAAGAACTCTGTACTTTAGCAAATACAGATATTCCTTGTCACTATATGTGTTCAATATTTTTTTGCCTTTAAAATTTTATGTAATTCACTCTGTTTGAAATGGCCTTTTTTCCAACTTCATGTATTTCTTTTGAGCTTTTTAGCTCACATACTACTTCCATAAATTTGATCATGATCTGTCATAACATTCTCTATTTCCTTTTATGTTCTTCTCTTTCTGCTTGGAATTAGTTGAGTAAGTTTTATGTAATACTGATCGAAATTGCCTTTATTGCCCCCTGTGGACGCAAAGCTTGTTTGTCTAGGGGTAGTACACTTGTTCTTATTGCTGTATTCTTTTTTTCAGTGTTAGTTTCCTTTTCACCACTATTTAGATTTGAACAATTTACCTCCCCAAACATAAAGGCTGAGTTTGTTTATGGTGAGATATATAACTTACAGCATTAAAGCTTAGCACATGTGTAAAAGGATTTAAAATTCATGTAGACTGCCCTTCCTTCTTAGCCCCATTTAATATGCTGACTAATGCAGTGAACAAAAGACATAAATTTTATGAAGTTTTTAATTGTATATTTTAGGAAATGAGATTTACCTAAAGTAAGCAAGTTAATTAAAACCTGCAGTTTTAAAAATTAAACTATTCTTACAGTAAATACAACTTGTTCTTGGTACATAACCTGTTTTCCCCCCATTTGAACTAGATTTTTGTAGACCCCAAGGTAGTGACAGTAATGGGTATGTGTGCTTTGTGCATAGATGGGGGAGAGACTTAACTGTAGAGTTGGAAAATACCTTATGCAGTATGAGAGGTCGTTAAATAACATCATTTCATTCAAAGTATTTTTGTCATAATGTTGATGAAGGGAAAGAAATTGATTCCCAGCCAGAGCCACTGTCTGTGTGGAGTTTGCACATTCTCCCCTCGTCTGCGTGGGTTTCCTCCACGTACTCCAGTCTCCTTCCATATCCCAAAGCTGTGGCTGCTAGGTGAATTGGTGTGTCTGTATGGTGCCAGTCTGAGTGACTGTGGGGGGAGGGTGTGAGCTCGCCTGGTAATGAGATGGCGTCCTGGCTATGGCCGGTTCCTGTCTTGCACCCTGAGCTTCTGGGATGAGCTCTCACCATCTTCGACATTGAACTGGAATAATTGGGTAAATAATTTTCTTGTTTTTATTAATCTTCCTTAAATGTATATATAGCTCACATTTATAGGAATGCTTAATATTACAAGTGTTTTGGTCTTCATATAGAAGTTTGGTGGTGTTTTGTGACCAGAGATAGGCCATAGGAACTTAACTCTTGTTTCTGTCAATCAGCCCAGGGGGAAATTGGTTTCCTTATATTGTTGTTTCACTTAAAGTCAAACCTATGGAAGATGTTAGGTGAGGACTTACTGTACGTCTTAACCTGGGAGAGTTGAGCATTACACATGACAGTGTGCCACTACAGCAGGCGGTGAGCCACTGAGGAGGAAATGCAGATCACCACTTTTATCTGAGCAGACTACATACATGCCTTACTAGAGCAAAGCACTGAGGAAGAATGCAGAAGGAAGTTATTTTTCCCTCTAGACTGCCTCGGCTCATATCCTACCTCTGCCACTTACAGTCTTTGTGACCTTTGGCAAGTTTTTTCTTCTCATAGTTCAGTTTTCTAATCTCAGAAATAGGGAGATTAATAGTACCTCCCTGAGGTTTTCTGTGAAGGCTAAAGGAAGTGATCCGTGCCTGGCCTATGTAAGCGATTGGGAAATGTTAGCCAAAAACCTCCACAAAGGGCATAGTGCTGTGTGCCTGAGGCAATATATTTTAATAAGATACATTTTCAGATAGTAAGTCTCTTCCTCTCATTCAGGGTAAAAATAGTAGCTTGATAACCTGTCAAATTTGAGTTCTCTTTGCTTTGAATCTCTGTTTTAAAATAATTCAGTTCAAAAAGGGGGAAAAAAAAGTTTCCTGGTTCAACTTCATCTTGAAGCCTACCAATCCAGAAATAAATGTCTTCAGATTCCAAAGAGGTCTCGCAAACCTCTTCCTTCCTTTTACTGTGAAAAACAAATTTATGGTGTTTCCTAACTTAAGAACATCCTCAATCATGTATATTTTCATATCAAAAAGGAAAAAATAGTATTTAATTGTTGTATTCATGTTGAAATACATTTTTCTCCATAGGAAATTAAAATATTTAAAGTTGGTATGTCTGTGAGAAGGCAGATTAGGAACATACCTCAGAATTATACAGTTTCTTTTTTAGACTTTCTAGTTTGCTGGGTCACAGTGGTGGTTTTCGTGTTATCCTGTTTATAATCGTGGACTGCTGCCTTTCCTAGGGCTGGTAGTCACAAGTTAATGGAGTTGGCACATTAAATGCCCTGTGGAGCACTCATCCCCTCTCCTTTCTTCTTTCTCCTAATTTTTCAGTTTCCCTATCACCAGCACAGAGCAAAAGAGCCCTCGGGGGGCCGGGGGGCCGGGCGCGGTGGCTCACCCCTGTAATCCTAGCACTCTGGGAGGCCGAGGCGGGCGGATTGCTCAAGGTCAGGAGTTCAAAACCAGCCTGAGCGAGACCCTGTCTCTACCATAAAAATAGAAAGAAATTAATTGGCCAACTAATATATATATATATATATATATATATATATATATATATATATATATATAAAAATCAGCCGGGCATGGTGGCTTGTGCCTGTAGTCCCAGCTACTCGGGAGGCTGAGGCAGGAGGATCGCTTGAGCCCAGGAGTTTGAGGTTGCTGTGAGCTAGGCTGACGCCACGGCACTCACTCTAGCCTAGGCAAGAAAGCGAGACTCTGTCTCAAAAAAAAAAAAAAAAAAAAAAGAGCCCTAGGGAACACCAGGTTACACTAAAGTGGCAGTGGCCACTCTTTTTTTTTTTTTCCAGCATATTATGGGATCCACTCTTAAATAATACATTTAGATAAAGGTAATTGAGCTATATCAGGGATTATAAGACTTAATTAACACAATTCAATTACATTTTTATTCAATGCAGTTAAAACTTTTATTATGTCTTTTATTTTTTCAAAAAGTCTCACTTGAAATTCAAATACTGTATAGGAAACAGCTGAACACTGCCCCTAGTTGAAGGTTAGGGTAAAACCTGCTTATTTGGCCTTTTCTCATTTCACTTCCTCCCCTATGAGACCCCAACCCTAGGAACCTCCATGTAACCCTAGGGCTCTAAGGAAAACAGTTTAGAAGTGACGAATACAAACAGATTCATGTTGGGCATAATCCTGGTGTCCTCAGTTTTGTTCTGTTCTGGATTATCTGTCTCATCTTGACCCTTGCTGAGAAACTCCTTTCCTACCCATGCATGTGATCAAGACCACACTTTTGCATAGTATTTCTCTTTTAGTATATAGAAACTCCATTCGTTTATCGACATAGGCTGAAAACCTCAGCATCAGCCTTGACTCTTCTCACTCTCCACTTCCAATCCATTAGCAAATCATATTGGTTTTCTGCCTTCAGAACACATCCCACTTTGACACTCTGGCCTCAGTCTCTTTTGTTTCTGTCCTGGAAACTGCAGTAGCCAACTTAGTCTTCTCTTTTCACTCTTTCCTTCCTGCAGTCTAGTACGGTGCTTAATTACATGGGATTCTCTGCATCTGCCTGCCGTATGACTTTGAAAACACTAGCCTTTCTGGGCCTTAGTTTTCTTAACAGTTAAATTAAGGTAAAAATGATGATACAATTAATATTTACTTGACATGGTTGGGTCAGATGAATAATTTATATTACACATAAATTGCTTAGAATAGTACTTGGCAAATAGTGAACATCCAATAAATGTTAGGTGATGAGTGATATTGAGGTATTTGCAGCTGCTGTTTTTTATTCATACAGAATTAAAACTGATATTCTTAAAACATCACTCTGATGCAGTCTCCATTGGCTTCCTGTCTCTGGGCCCTACGGCCCTACGCTACCCGCCGCCTCTCTGATCCACTGTTGGCCCTAACTTGCGCTGTTCCAGCCACAGCGGGCTGCTGCTTCCCACCCTGTTCAGCCCTTTCTGCCTTGGCACTCATCTTCCCTCTGCCACATGCACGCTCCCTTCAGAGCCGCCAACTCACCACCCCTTCGTGTGCATCTTCACTCGGATGTCAGCCACTGTTCTGGAATATCATCCATCGTTCTCTGTGTTCTCTCCCTGCTTAATTTTTTTCAAATCTTATGAAAAGATAACTTTTCACTACCTAACGTTATATTGTATGTCTGTTTGCTGGCTGTTTACCTCACTGGACTGGATTTCATAATACAGTAGTTCCCTCTCGTCTGAGGGGAAACCTTCCAAGACCCTCGGTGGGTGGCTGAAACAGTGGATAGTACCAAATCATATCTACACTCTTTTTTCCTGTACATACATACCTGTGATGAAGTTTAATTTGTAAATTCGGCACAGTAAGAAATTAATAATAACTAACAATAAAATAGAACAATTATAACAATATTCCATCACCACTACTCTCATACTCTGGGGCCATTATAAAGTAAAATAAAGAGTAACTGAACACAAACACTACAATACTGAGATAGTCTGATAACCAAGAAAACTACTAAGTGACTAATGGGATGGTAGCATTTATAGTGCAGATATGCTGGACTAAGGCAGGACAGAGTGGGAATTATGATAAATTCAGTACTCTGCTGAGAATGGTGCACAATTTAAAACTTATGAATAGTTATTTCTGGAATTTTCCACTTAATATTTTTGGACCAACAGGAGTTTGAAACCAGCCTGAGCAAGAGTGAGACCCTGTCTCTACTATAAATAGAAAGAAATTAATTGGCCAACTAATACATATGGAAAAAATTAGCCGGACATGGTGGTGCATGCCTGTAGTCCCAGCTTCTGGGGAGGCTGAGGCAGAAGGATTGCTTGAGCCCAGGAGTTTGAGGTTGCTGTGAGCTAGGCTGACACCATGGCACTCATTCTAGCCTGGGCAACAAAGTGAGACTCTGTCTCAAAAAATATATATATATATTTTCAGACCAAAGTTGACTGCAGATAACAGAAACTGCTGAAAGCAAAACTCGATTATAAGGGGGGACTACTATAAGTGATTGCAGGGAACTTTCTCCTTTGTTTCAGCTCTAGTGCCTTTCATGTACATAGTAGGTGCTCAAAAGGTGGTTGTTAAGTGGTTGGATAGAATGGGGTAAAGGGAGTGAATGGAGATTCCCCCCTCCTTTGCACAAGAGATGCTGAGGTTACCAGATAAATGGGCAGAACTGAATTAACCTTTTTGAGGTGAGATCACTTCAGGTTTGGGTTTCCCCCATGCTCATTCTTTTCTTTGAATAACAATGTATCATATGATTTGCCAAAATTATCTCAACCACAAATGGATTCATTGCATTGTTAAATTAGTACCCTTTTATAGTTACTATTCGAGATCCGCTACTTTCGTCCGGCAGATAGTGACAAGGAAGTTATTTGGGTTCATCTTCTATTGAACATTCTTAAACCCACTAAACCCATGCTTTTCTGGTTATTATCAACCTCTAGTGCTGAAAGAAGAAACGTCAGTCTGTCTGGAGTCAGGAAAAATAGGAACATACGTAAAGTTCACTAAAAATTCTGCTTCTGATAAAGAGCAGTTGGTCCAAGGTGTCTGAGAAAACAGGATCTTTTTTTTTTTTTCAATGATTTAGTTTTAGAATGCTTTCTGGTCTCTCGAGGTGGAACCATTGAATTACTTCTTCACTATTCAGTTGCATATGAATTTTAAAATTAGCATTTGTTGTTTATCTTAAATATAATGGTAGAAGAATTTAATTACTTTTTGATAATGGTATACTGACTCATTGATTATGAAAAATAAAGGATTTCACAAATAGCTCGTAACTTTGAACATCTTTGTCTTTGTTTCGTAATTACTGAGAATTTTTTTTTAAATCACCCATATCAATTTCAGTTGATTCTTAAAATATACTTTGCTCCTAGAGAGTGTAAGTTATTTTGTGCTTTTTATTTTGGGCCTCTCTTTCATCTTCATGTGTAACACCCAACAGTCTTCTGAACCATATCTTATAATCTGAGCAAAACATGATTTCCTTTCTGATCTGAAGAGGGGTTAGTCACATGAAGAGGGGTTGTTTAGTCTTTTTTATAAAATCATTGGTGTTAGATGAGATGATGTGCGGGTTGACCTTCTAAATTATGCCTGTCAGATTGGTACCATTCAGAGACAGTGTCAGAGCCGCTGTTTGATGGGGACAGTTCACTGTAAGGTGGTAATGTAGGGGTTCTGAAGTGAGCTCGGAGAGGAGAGAAATCTCCCATGGAGCAGGACAGAACTCACGTCATCTTGATTATCAGTATGTATGAAGATCATGAAAGGGGGGCCTTGAGACCCTATGACATTTGGGGATTTTAGCACGAGCATCTGGCTTGTGACAGCCAAGGGTTCATGATGATGCCACCCTCTGATCCTTCGATATTGGCTCTTCCCGTCACTGCAAAGCGAAGCCCCCAGGTCTTGGAGTGTTCACCAACCTACCCTGTGTTCTTTATAAATGTTGCTGTAGAATTGCTTTGCCTTTTCTACAAAGTATGGTTTTTATTAGAGAGAGGGAATTTAAATGTAAGTCAGAGTAGCCAAGAATCAGTGATCTGATATATAAGCTGTTCTCCCTTTTTATTTAAATGTGGACTTGTAAAATCATCATTATTATTATTACAGGCTATGGTTGCTTGTTATCCCGGCAATGGAACGGGTTATGTACGTCATGTTGATAATCCAAATGGAGATGGAAGATGTGTGACATGTATATATTATCTTAATAAAGACTGGGATGCCAAGGTATGCAACTTTAATTGAGCATTGATTTTTTTTTTCTCACAGCTATTTTTTTTCACAAGTATTAAGATTCTTACTCGTTATAAGTGAGACTGTCTTTAACATATAACAATTAAAAATTTCTGTTAAAATTTTTTCAGTCTTAGGTATTAGGAGTAGATTTTTGTCAAATGAAACAAATACTAATATATCTCCTACAACATAATACCTATAGTTAACAATATAGGTTTGTACACTTAAAATTTTAAAAGAGTAGATCTCATGTTCAGTGTTCTAACCACACACACACACACACACAGGCAAGGGGACATAGGATATGTTGGGAGGTGATAGATATATTTATTGCCTTGATTGGTGATTGATGGTATTATGGGTATATGCATATGTTCAGACTCGTCAAATTATAAACATTAAATATGTGCATTTTTGATATATCAATTACACCTCAATAAAGCTGTTTAAAAAGTACTATATTAGTACTTTATTAGTACTTTCTCTCTTAAAAATAGATTTACCTATCTTCAGATACTAAAGCATTTATATAAAATCTAACTTTTACAAAAATTCCCTTTATTAAAGGTCCTTTTAATAGTTTTTATAAAAACACTTATGAGAACAGTTGTATAATGGGTTTTAGGGGAGATGGTCTATAAATAATTGTTTTTTTTTTTTTTTTTTTTTTAGTGCTTTCGTAGCTGAGCTATATAAATAATTGTTATGAATTGTTTGCTAGTCTATTCTTTGCAATGTTGTAGAGATGTTATATGACATTGGGTTGTTGAATTGAATATTGGGGGTAGGGTTCCATCTTTCTCTGATTGTGAAAAAAACTAGAAGTCTATCAATATTGGCAAACGATGTAAAACCAGTTAGAATGTACAATATATCTAATCTCTCTTGTTCTAAATATATATTCCATTAATGTTAGCCTGAGTTTCATTGAAGACTGTATGGACTGATTTTTTTGGTTAATTTTTTTTTAAATCTTAAGTATAACATTCAAATAGCAAAGTGAACACAGTGTACAGCTCAGTAGATTTTCAGAAAGTGAACACACCTTTGTAGCCAGGGAGATTTTTTTAAAAAAAATCATATTAAGTTTTAAAACACCTCTCTTTTCTCTTCCTGGCAAACACACAAATGGAAACCACCCAAGTCTTAAATGTGCAAAAACTTAATCCTACCTTAAAAAGTGTTTTTTGTTTTTTTTTTTAAGAAATGAATATGAAATTCCATAAAAAGTGCTTTAAATGTAGAATATGCTCATAATGCTTTAGTAATCGTTCTATACCATACTGATTTAAAGAATTTCTTCTGTCCTTATCCAAGTTCAAAATGGAGGTAAGTTTACTGCTAAGTAGATATTGAGGCATTATGTCAACAAGCATGGTTTTTCTTTCGACAGCTTTTTCAAAGGTTGAACTAGAGAAGTAAAGTTGGTAATTCACCTTGAGCCCAAGGCACAAAACAGATTGGTGTGACTTCAGTTAAAACTTAAAAATTGACTTTTTGTCAGATTTTGTAAATAGCTAGAAAGCTAGAAGTATGATCAACTCCTAACTTCTAGATTTGCTTAGACTCTTTCTGGGCTGATGTTGTTATGCTTTTTATATGTCCTAGCCAAGGCCATTCATATATAGGTTTTTAAATTAGAACATAAGCAGAGAAAAGTCCCTAGTGTTTTTATATGTAGAATAGCAAACTTCCATTCTGAGGTTGCACTAAATACGTACAGTGAGCCAGACATTGCTCTGGGTGCTGGGGATGTAGCAGAAATGGAATTGGCCCTGGGAGAGCTTTGGATCTACTGGAGGACGCAGATCAGTAGATTGACAGTTACAATTGGTTGTGCCAAGTGTCAGGACAGATTGCTGTGGGAGCACATAGGAGGGCCACCTAATTAAGAATCAGGGAAGGTTTCCCAGAGGAAGAGTGGAACGAACTGTCAACTAGCCATTTTTTGTAAACATTTTCAGCAGATTGCCTGTGATATTCCCAGTGACTCCAGTCAAAGGGAAGAGGGCAGGAAAAAGGAAAGAAGACATGTTCTCAGTCACAGACTGGAGGTTATTTTTTATTTTGTGTATGCTCATGGGGTCCACGTGCAATCTTGCTACATTGATATATTGCATCGTGATGAAGGCAGGGTCTTCGGTGCACCCACCACTGGAGCAACGCGCATTGTGCCCACCAAGCAACCTCCCACCATCTCCACCCCACATCCCCTGGAGGTTCTTTAGATGTGTGCATGATTGCCTGAGGAATCACTCTGAGCAACACTGGAGCCTGAGGAAGATGGGCAAGTAGCTAGAATTTAACTTACCTGAGGATGAGCCTGATAAACATTTTCTGTAACTGTAGATTTTGGGTATAGGCTCAGACTCCATGCTGTCTGGAGCAGGTGTTCAGGTTTCTATTTTAAGAGTCTACCTGCTTAGGAATTCAGTTATTCAAGGGTAAAAGCTGCTTGGTTGGGTGGCTTTTGCCTAGCTTTTATCTTGCCCAGATGGTAAAAAACACGAGGACAAGCTGTGTCTGCACTATTCTCTACTCTATACACAGGGCCCACCCAGTTCCCTGTGCCTAGTTAATATTGGAATGAATAGATGAATCCATTTAATCCCAAACAGAGGATTATATATTTGGGTAAATAATAAAAATAATTCTTTATGGATGGAATCAAGTTTCATAAGCAGGTATTCATCCGTGTGTCAGGCCCAATCTGGAAGGGGAGAGAGCTACAGGTATAATGAGTATTTTCCTGCTCTGATAGTGACCACACATGCATGTTGACGGTGCTGATGACAGTGGGTAATAAATGATGACACTTTCTGCTGATACATTGAATTCTTTAAATTATAGGTATTAAACCTGTGACTGTCCTATTAAGTGTCTGTTGAACTTTACAGTATGATAAACTCTTATTTATTTGACATAATAAGCCATTTATAATAATTCAATCAAGAAGGCTTAAAATATGTCCATTTTAAGAGTAAGTTAAAGAAAATCATTAGCATACATAAATATGAAATGTTTACTAGTTTTCAGAACTGTAAGGCTTTAGGACTTTTAAATTCAGACAGTAATTCATCTATTTCATCAAGTATTTACAAAGATCCCTAAAACAAGAAATGAATGTTTCCTTTCATCAGTACGTATACTTAGAATCTTAACTCACCTTCATACTTTAATGGAGACATATTTGCGAGTAATCCAATGAAGAATTTCAGTGTATTGGGGTAGTCTTTTTTTTCCCTGCTAAATTTAATCTTATAGTATTCTTGGTTAGTCCTGCTTACATATTTGGCTCTTTTCCTAGGTAAGTGGAGGTATACTTCGAATTTTTCCAGAAGGCAAAGCCCAGTTTGCTGACATTGAACCCAAATTTGATAGACTGCTGTTTTTCTGGTCTGACCGTCGCAACCCTCATGAAGTACAACCAGCATATGCTACAAGGTAGTATTCCTTTTAAGAAAAAATTGATTTAAAGTATGGCAGGACAGGGAGGGGATGGATAGGATAAACTTGAAAGCTTTCTAATGAGTATTATTTTCCTGCTCTCCAAGTACTTTTCATGGGCATTTTAATTTGAATAATTGTATAAGATTTATGTTGCAGTCATTTTAATTTGAATAATTGTATGAGATGTATGCACAGTTAGTACTAAATGTGTCTTTCTTTGCACAGGCACGCCTTGTTTGGGGTAAGAAAAGGGAGTACAGGTCTCCCATCTTTCTGCCCTGTCTCCTTGTTTTCTGAATATCTAAACTACTGTCCATTCTTTGATTTTGTAAGAGTTATTTCACTTGGGAGAGAGAGAGATTAGGGAAGGGAAAGGGCATATCTCTGAAAGGTGACGAGAGAGAAAAGAGAAGAGGTAACCAGAGAGTAGAAGTGAAGAGCAAAAAGTAGAGAACAGGTTAGCATGTGTGGGATGGGAGTTCATGTTAGGGAAAAAAACCTTTAGCTTTAATAATAATAAGCCTGTATTTCATGGTATTCTTTTTCTACAAGGTTTGGTCTTCTCAACCTATTATGTTAAGTGCATTCTTTTAAATGCTTTTTTTTTTTAACCATTTATCATGACTCAGTTAAAATGTTAAGACTGTAAAACAAGATATTGCAGACATTGTAAAGGACTGGACCAAGCCAAACTCAAGATTTCATAAAAAGGAAAGGTATAAGGGCTGGGGCAGTAAATATTTGTACAAAAACAGTACAGTTTTTTAAATAGTTATTTTTCCTCATAGAAAGGACTGTGAACATTCTGATAGTGAGGCCCTAGCACTCGGTTGCTGTGCCTGGTTTAGGAGGTGCCACGGGTGAGAGCTAGAGGCAGGAGGCAAGCCTGAGACACCTTGGCAGGAGAGTTGGCATTAGTAACATGAGGCTCTGCACACCTGAGTGTCAGCTCCCACTTTTCTCCCCCTTCTTTCTGAGCTGCGTTGCCTTCACCCTAATTCACACAGTGAGTTGCAAGCTAAGCAGTTTGGGGCCAGAGAGCATAAAGTCCCGAATGGAAACCAGAGGTTTGGCTTGGTCCTGTCCTTTGTAGATGAAGAACTGACAGGCATTTGGGGGTAGTAAGTGCACGCCAGCCACCGTGGAGGAAAGGTGCTGTAGGAGTTGGCAGGAGAGATGAGGCTGTTCCACTCGAGAGAGACGCTTGGGCCATGGAGGCAAGGAGTGCAGCAGTGTCCCCAAAGCCCCAGGAGGAAGTTTCAGTGCAGAGATTTGTGTGAGGAAAACGATTCTTGAAACAGATCAGCAGGAGAGATGAGGCTGGAAAGTGAGAATGACATTTGATAGTTTACAGTTTTCAGATAAGGACATGGGGCTACAGAGGGGAGTTGATCCAGACATTAGGATTCTGATTGCGATGTAACTAAAAGTTTGGGGCATGGGCAAAAGACATATAAAATTATATATCTGAGCCCTTTGTCCCATTACCAAGGCCACTCAATAAATGAGAAGAAGCTACAACAAGGTAAGAGTGGAGCTCTGGACAGAGCAGCATCTGGAAGCCAGGAGGCCGTTCACCAGCTGAGTGCTCTGTGCACCTCGGTCTCCCCAGTGAGGCTCTGACCCTGCTCTGCATTTGAGTCTGCTTCAAACTGTTACACGATTTAGTTCTCACATTTACCAGCCCTGCATTTGATTAGTGTTCTTTTTCCCTACATGACCACTGGCCAGAATCCATGAGCTAATTACCATATTCTAATTACCATATAAGTAAATTACCAATTTACTAATTACCATATTCTGTTACGGAATTGATGATTTGTAGTGTGCTTTTCTTCCTGTCGTGTCTACACGTTTTCCCTGTTGTTCATATCAGAGGTATATCCATGTGCTTTTTAGAGCCAAATAAACCAGAGATGCCACATTTATTTGTGGAATGAGATACTCCAAACAAATGAAATTTTCAGAAAAATGAAGCTCAGCTAAACTTTAAACATCAAACACAGTGTAATTTGTTTCGATAAAAATCCTAAAATATTCTTAGCATAATTTAATTCTGTTTCGATGACTCAAGGTTAATAATTGTAAACGTCCGTCACTACTCTCTGCTGTAAGATGGTGATGTCCTCAGAGAGTATTGAGACTGTTGGCCTCCCATTCTATTTGTCTTCTCTTAGTACTTTTGCTATTGATAATGTGCTTTTCCTATAAAAGCCATTTTTTTCACCCTTTTATTGTCTCTTTCTAATCTTCAGTGGGTTTGCAAAAAAGATAGTCAAGTAGGTGGAGTAAGTGTTAAGAAAGTCATAAAAACTCATCAACTTCATGACATCAATTTTAGCCTCTCCTACTTTTCAGTTGTATTCTTTAGCATTGAGGTTTCTGGATAAGTGAGTTGTTACTGTACTCACTTATCCTTTGATGTCATTCCAATTTAGGCATAAATTTTGGCATTATGAGTTTTAATATACCATTGCAACAGCATACCACTTTCTCCCCCCAGTGTGATCATTCTTACCCTATTCTAAATTTTCTTTTAGGTACGCAATAACTGTTTGGTATTTTGATGCAGATGAGAGAGCACGAGCTAAAGTAAAATATCTAACAGGTAAACATCATTTGGGGCCAGGGTATACTGGAACAAAAATACCCTGCGATCAGGTGGTGCTTTCCAAAAACTCAAGCATCATAGTCTCTGTTAACACCACGAATACTTATTCCCTGTTTTTGTCACATTCTAATTAAAATTCCCTTATTTTACAAAGGACTTTTTTTTTTAAGTCATCTTCACTTTTATCTTTAACCAACAAAATTAACCAAAGATTTAGAGAAGTTTGAGGCAAAGAAGTCTGAGTAAATTATCCAAATATAAACTGAGTTTTCTGTGATTATCCTTTTTAATCACAGGCTACTTAACTCTAGGTAACAGCTGTCTGGCTTCCTCTCATGCTCCTCTTAGAAGGAAGTTGATATCCTTTCCTTTTCAAACGTACATGCTCTAAACAGTACTCTAGGTCTTCCATGTTGAATGGGGACATGAAGAACATTAACAGAAAGGAGATGAATTGCAATGCCAAAATCAATAAATCAGACAGGCATGTAGATTCTGTATCTGCTGGTGGCGTCCATAGGTCAGCACTCTGGTACGAACCTGAAGATCCTTCATTATGCCAGGTGCCCCTTGTCTTCCACTTTCAGATGGTCTCTCCTAGAGCAGTGGGTCTTAGTTTCCCATCTGATGGACCACTTATCTGACTTTTCTTTGTAGCTCCAAAAGTCTGCTCAGTGTTCACATCACTGATTAGCTGTATTGTCCGGAGCCACTGATAATCCCACTTCAACCTTTCATAAAAATATAAAAACTTAATGTCCATCCATTTTCTGTGTATTTTTAAAGCCAGTATTTGTGGCAGAAGCCAAGTAGAATGCTTTCAGTGATGATGAACATTCTGCTGTTTTAAAGTAATCCGAATTGCTTTTAAATTAAAAAGGAGACAGAATCATTATCTCTGTTTAGGTAATAGTTACCCTTGAAGGTTTACTAGTTCAAAGTAATGCACTCATCATAATAAAAGGCTGAGGGTGGTGTTTGGAAGTGTAAACGTGATAGTTTTCAGATGATGTTTGCAAAGTTGAAATATTGTCCATACTGTTAGGAATTCAGTGGGAAGCAGTAGCAGAAGCTCTCTGGTGCTTAATGAATGAATAAAAAAAATTTTTTTTTTTTACATTGCAGGTGAAAAGGGTGTGAGGGTTGAACTCAATAAACCTTCTGATTCAATCAGTAAAGACGTCTTATAGAGCCTTTGATCCAGCAATACCCCACTTCATCTTCAATAATTGTTGATGCTGTTTGGTAACTTGTGAATACAATAAATGGGATAAAGCAAAATAGACCACCAGTTGACATTTTAATAAGGAAACAAACAACTTTTTTGTGTTGCATCAAACAGAAGATTTTGACTGCTGTGACCTTTGTACTGCATGATCGACTCCAAATCTGTGACTGCTCATGGGAAGAAGATAAGCTACCAAATGAAAATGGTTTTTACATCTGGACAGGAACTAAGTGCCCTATGTAGAATTTGTTTCATTCTTATATTTTGCCAGATCTGTCATCTAGCTGAATTCATTTCATCTCTCCCTTTTTTATATCAAGTTTGAATTTGGGATAATTTTTCTATGATTAGGTACAATTTATCAAAACTGAATTGAGAAAAATTGCAGTATTATTTCTCAAAATAACATCAATCTATTTTTGTAAACCTCTTCATACTATTAAATTTTGCCCTAAAAGACCTCTTAATGATGATTGTTGCCAGTGACCGATGATTAATTTTCTTTTTACTTAAAATAAGAAAAGGAGCACTTTAATTACAACTGAAAAATCAGATTGTTTTGTAGTCATATCTTACACTAATTTGAACTCTTAAAGATTGCTGCTGTCTTTTTTTCATGTTGTTAATAATGAAACCTAACAGTAAAATAGTCACCATTTACTACCAATAACTTTTAGTTCATGTTTTACAACAAAAAATACACAGTAAAAAGGGTTTCTCTTTTAAGTTAAATTTTTTAAAAAACTAAAGTGACTGGCACTAAATGAACTTGAGGTTATCCTTCAAGTTCCTACGATAAAGGGCTTTTTCTTAAGCTTTCAGGTTTATCCTGTAGATGTAGACAATAATGTCCCATTTCTAACCTTTGCTTCTCCTCAAATTGATTGTACTTCCAAATCTGCTATTACGTTTTCTTCCTAATACTATGATCATCTGATCTGCAGATCAGAACCACCTCGTTTCTGTTGAAGAGTATCGAGGGGAGATTACATATGCATTGAGCCGACGTGTGCTGTTACAGACTTTATGTTTAGTGACTCAGACAGCTGTTGAGGCATTCCCCAAATGTGATGCCAGCCTTCTTACCAGTACTGCAAGATGTTTAGCTTAGAAAAACAAAAAAACGCCCAAACCAGATAATTTTATTTTTATGTTTTATGGGTTTTCTTTTTTACTTTTTAGACAAAGAGGAAATATTACAAAATCACACAAGGCCTCCCAGACTTCTGTTATTTAAAGAATGAATTGGGATGGATGTCTTAGACTTCAGTTTCCTAGGTTCTCTGTAGCAAAGCCCAAAGGGTGGTATCCATATTTTGCATGAATTATGGGTGTAAGTCCTTGCCCACTTAGGTTTTCTATCTCTGTCCTTGGTCTTCTTTGCCAAAATGTGAGTATACAGAAATCCTCTGTATATTTCAACTTTAACACATTTTTAGCATCTGTATAGTTTGTATTCAATTAGAGACCTTTTCTATGGAAAGCTCAGTAATTTTTATTAAAAGATTGCTATTGTTCATGTAAAACATGAAAAAAAATTGCTTAGTGAAACTGACAGTGTGAACTTAGGGTGGGATTAAATATTCAGTATTGTGATCTCACTTAGGAGAACTTCCAGGAGAACGTGATAGTTTACTGTTATTTTTCCTCGCCCATGTTCAGTTTTATTCCACTTCCTCTCCTTCGCTGCAGATGACAACAAAACATCTCTACAGTAAGTGCCTCTGTCAGCCCAACCCAGGAGTGCGAGTTGTCTTTGCCATCTGGTCTACAGTACGGTGCAGTGTTAGGCCACAACTCAAAAGCACTGTCATTTTTAGGGTTAGTAGAAATTGTTTCATGTTGGTGGGAGGTTTGTTTGATTGTCAAGATGTACAGCAACAGCCTTTTAATTTGGGAGCCCCTGTTGTCATTCCAGTGTGTACCTCTACAGTTGTACAGAGTATCAGATTCTATTATCTGTGGGTTGTGCTTGCCAGATAGGTCTTAACTTGTATATTTTTTGGAAAAGTTTATATACTTTCTTGGAAATCATTGTGAAAAGATCAAGAAACCAGGATAGCCATTTCTTTAATATCCATATAAAATCTGTTCATTTCCTGTTAGTGGGATCGTTAACTTGTCACCAAGCAGGACTCTATTTAAAACAAAATTTAAAACTATTTGTGGCCTATATGTGTTTAATCCTGGTTAAAGATAAAGCTTCATAATGCTGTTTTTATTCAACACATTAACCAGCTGTAAAACACAGACCTTTATCAATAGCAGGCAGAAAATTTCAGGATTCATAAACAGACTATAAAGTCATGTAATTTGAAAAGCGGTGTTTTGTTATGAAAAGAGCTCTCAAGTTGCTTGTAAAGCTAATCTAATTAAAAAGATGTATAAATGTTCTTGAAAAAATTATGGTTGTTATTTCCAGCTGTCTTTTTTAAAATCTTTTATCATACATTGGCTTTCCAAACAGACTTTTTCATCAGATAATGTGCCTTTTCTATCACACATCTCTGGCTTGGTCCAGAACATTTGATATTTTTGTAAGTAATGAGGGAAAGAGAACAGAAAACATAGGAGTCCAACAATTTTAGAAACATCCTGGCGGTAATTGGACTGTCTGTGGGATCCATGAGCTCTGTTTGGATTCTTAACATTTGAATTCTTGCCCTTTGAATAGGATTTAAAAAATCATTTGAACACTCATAGCTGTTGAGCATATCTGTATCACCCTTCTGCTGCCCAAAGGAGGGGCCTTAGGCATTTATCTCTGATTGTCATAGGTATATTATTGTGTATATGCAAGAAAGCTTAATTTGTGTGTTATAGGAGCTCTTATAATGTGAGATCAATATATACGTTCATATATCTCTTATTTGAACAATTTTTTAGTATGGTGTTTTTGTTATTTCTCTGCTTATCGTAGGGCATTTGGGGAATTGCACTGAAATATAGCTGGGTGGGTTGAAGGAGGGCAGAGTTCAAGATGAAGACTAATTAAATTAGGTGGTGTAATAAAAAACACAGAATTAACAAATCTCTATTTAGTTTTGGCTCAATCACTTAAGTGACCCTCTGAGCCCTTTATATCTGAAAATACGTACAATATCTCTAAACTTAAAGGAGTTGTATGAGGAATCAATGAAATACAGTATGCAAAGTACCTAACTGGGCTTTGGAGCTACTTAAGTAGGCCTTCAGCAAGTAGTATTCCCTTCTCCTTTAACAATGTGATAACATAATTGCAGAGAGAGAAAATCGGGTTAATGAGTTTTGAATAGCCTGACAGTTTTATCAGTTGTAAATGTTATTTATTTGGAAGCAAGAGTGTTCATTGTTTTTTTGAAATCAATGACAGGTCTTTAGTTTTATAGCTTGGATCTAAATTAAATCACCGGTGCAAGGCACTTTGTCAGATTATTTCCCAAAGTGCACATGATCCAAGAGAAGCTGTATTTGAGGTATGGACTATAATTATATATATATCATATATATAATAATATAATTGTTCACTAGGTTTTTTTTTCAATTAGTTTATAAACATTCAGAAGTAAATATCCAGTCTCCCTTGCTTCAAGGATAATTTTTTAGACTTCTGAGATCATGAATTCATCCCCCAGATTCTATTTGGGGTTTTAATGCAGTTTCTTTTCATGATCACCAGCAAGTAAATTTCATCTGCATCCACATGTTCTGGTTAACAAAAAAAAGAAAAAAAAAAAAATTTCATCTGCAATACGGCGATGCTCAAGGATATTCCACCATGCCAATGCGATGTGGAAAGGGCATGGCCTCAGGAGCTGGAAATAGTTTCATAAGTAGAACACACTTAAATATAAGCTACTTCACAAGATAGGGAGAGCCTAAACAGCTGCAGGTAGCTAAAGCTCTTTTTATGACTAATTATTCACTAATTATCAAAAATTATTGATAACTTTTTTACTCTGAACAAGATGTTATCAGGATCAAAGAGTTGATTGGATTAGGTCTTTCCTTCATTGAGATTAGGACTTTTTCTGCTAAAATTAGTGTATTCCTATGGTGTTCTACAAAATACCTTTACACTTTCTTCTCCAAATACACAAAGTAGACCGCGTACATTTTGTCTCCATTTAGAATTAAAACATGATCAGAGAAGTGACTTGCGCACAGTCACATAGCTCACTCCGGGTGGAGAGCCAGGGCTTGCATGTGGGCTTTCCTTTATTGTTTAATTTTGTTGAAGTAGCTAAATAAGCTTGTTCTATGAGGGCTGTTAAGAAAAAGAGTACTCCCTCACATTCTTCCCCCGAGAAAGCCAAGTTTCAACTCTTCTAAATGATTCTCTGGATAACATAATTGCATTGCTACATCTTGATTTTCCAGCGTTAGCCATTATCTACTAACTTCACCACGTGGATGATGAGAACATAGGTCTCCTTACCACACATCTGCAAGCAGACTGCCACCTCCCCTGATCTCCCTTGTGTGATTGATTATGCTGTCACTGAAATTAGGTTGACAGTGTTTCTATTTGTAGTATGACTGTACTGTTGAAAGCTGAGACGTGCAGGAAACCATGACGACTTACTTTCTTCCACAATTTACTTTTCCCCTTAATGTCCTGCTTTTTTGTTGGTTCCCTGTGGCTTCTAACCTGCGTGAGAGTGGACTGTTCGCCCTTTCCACCTGGTACACGGCTGTCTTCCTTGGATCTCCCCTCTCCTTTACTCTGGAGACTCCCCTCACCACCCCCAGTGTCGGATCTCCCGTATCCTGGCCCCCACATTTTCCTCTTTCTTGGTTTACTTCCTCATTTGGGTGGAACATGCCCTCCAATACTTCCTGCAAAAGTGCGCGGGTGGTACATTTTCTGAGACCAATGTCTTTGTTTTACCAGTGCACTTAATTGAATTGGTAACTTAGCTGATTATAGAATTCTAGTTTGGAAATCATTTTCCTCAGAATTTTGAAAGCATTGCCTCTCTGATTTTAGGTTCCAGTGTGTGGATGCTAAGAAATCTGAAGCCATTGTTAGTCCTAATTCTTTATTTGTATGTGTAAACTGTTTTTTCTCTGTGGAAGTTCATAGAATATTCTCATCCCCAGGGGTCAACAGTTTCGAAGTGTGCTTTAGTGTGTGCCTATTCTCAACTACTGTGCTAGGCTTGCAAACTGTAAAGTTATGCCCTACCATTTTGGGACATTTTCTTAAATTATTTCATTAATTATTTCTCCATACATTCTGTGTTCTCTCTGGCACTCCTGTTGTCCTAGTGCATCTATTGGTTTGAATTTACCATTTTTTTCTCTAGTTACTATGTATCTTTGTCTTTACTTTGGGGACATCTATCTTCTAGTTCCTCTCATGATTTAAGTTTCAGGAGCTCTTTTTTTATCCTTTTTAATGGATACAGTATTTTATCTGTTTAATTTTTGTCTTTCATGTTAGAAGTTTTCGTTAAATGTCTGGTAGTTCTTGCTTGTGTATTCACATTTAAGAGGGAGGCTCTTGGGCTTCTGGCTTTCCAAGGAATAATGGCTGCTTCCTAAATCTGAATTTCTGTCATCATCTTCCAAAAAATCATGCAAAGAGAGCAGTCACCCAACACCTGTGCCTGCAGCATAACTGGGAGACACAGAAAAAAACTTGAGCTTATGTGAAAGCAGAGAAATAAGTATCTGAAACTAGAGCCAGCATCAGAACCCACATGAGGGCCACAGTCCGGTGGAAACCATATGGCAAAGAGACAAAGGCCACAGGGGGCCTAGTGGTGGCAGTACCAGGAAAAAAAAGTAGGAACCCTACTGTGAGTGGTGCCAATACTGATAAACCTGATACCAGTGCATCTGACACCAGCCACTGGGGTGTCAGAAGGGGAAGAAGTTTGAAGGTTCATGAGATGGAAGGTGGCCATTTGGAGGAGGTACCATTTCTTGGAGAGAGGGAGATGTTTCTCAGAGACTTGATGGTGAAGTGGAAGAAGGAAGCAAGGGTCCCACAGGAAAAATAAAGAATTGCAGAACCAGAAGAGACTCCAATCCCTTCTACCGCACTTCCCCAAGAAGTGTCATCTCTGGGAAATACTGCATTTCATTCTAACAACAGAAGAGAACACTCTTGAATGAAGGAAACAGTAAGCCACACAAACTCCTTTCCCCTGCCTATAGAGGACCATTTTTGCAAACCATTTTTGCAAACCAAGGAAAACAAAACCTTTCAAAATGAGAACAAGCAAGGAAGGTAATATCCATGAATTACTATAAGAAGAATGAGAATCATGGATAGCTGATGAAAACTCTAAACTATAAGGCAGAAGAAAACTGATAATATCCAGTCTGAATTAAATAGGCCTCTACAGAAATAAAAATTAACATTTGAAATTAGAAATCTAAAAATCTCAGATCAAAAATGGATAGAAGGGAGGAAAGAAACTCTCAGGAAGCTGAGAAACAAGAGTTGATATAACTTAGCAAAGAAATTTTGAAAAAGACGATTATCTTAAGATTAAGCTGCAAGGAAGAATAGATTCAACTAAAAACATAATGAAAGGGCTGGAAAAGCAGGGAAGCAGCCAGGAGAACAATATAGTTATGAAGGGTTAGAAAGTGCAATGGAGACTCACATTCACACACACTAGATACACAATGAAATCCTGTACAACAGTAAGATGGAACAGTCTATAAACACAACAGGGATGACTCTCATGTTGGGGACCCCATGAAGGTGGCTATTTCAGTATTTGGTGTTAACAATACAATTAAATACAGGTCCACCTTATAAATGAAGCTATTTATATATGTATATATACACACAAATTTATATGTATTGAATTATTTTAAAGCCATGCAAATATGTAAAAGAATCCTATGAGGAGTCTTTTGTTAGAAAAAAATACCCTCCCAGTGTCATGTAAATCCTGATTTTCATATATTTAGTTTGTAAGAAATGCTTAGGATCTGGAAGTGATCTGCAGTCTTGAAAATACATCTAAACTTTGCTTCTTCAGTGTTCATTAAGCTGTTTTTTGCAAAGGCATATAATCACAAAACATGAGCAATGCTAAGCCCTTTCATTCACTCAACACCAAGAATCTAAAAGGTAACTGTTTGCTCTATCAGACCTCTGAGGTTGCGGCAAAGGACATAATTTACATCCCAGGAAGCTTTCAGACCAATCTAGACAAGCTAGAGCAAAGTGTTAGACATATTCAAAGGCAGAGTACTGTAATTTAAGAAATAATATAGAAGTACAGGTCTTGCCTTGTCTGGAAGACTTCCTGTTGAGCATGGGCATGTTTTTGCCACATCTGGGTACTAGTTTCTTGCAGAAGACGTGTTCAGAGTGAAAGGTGAAATCTTCGAAAAACAAGCTTAGGTAGATTAAGGTGCCCTGTTAGATCAGTCCTTGTTTGTTTGGACAGGCACACATTCTTGGCCTGCTGTGTCCCCTCACGGCAGGTTGAGATCATAACCTGTTCTTTCCCATCTAGGAATCAGAACTGGCAATTAGTGTTCAAGTTGTCGGTAAGTTTCTTTCTCTCATCCATTTGGCTTGGCTTTGCCTCCTGTTTTTCAGCTATTTGCCAGGAGCACCACCTAGTGTTCAGTAAACGAGGCTGAATCTTTTGCTAGGGTTAGTGAACCAAAGCCAACAGCAACTTGTTTCTGAACTACAGTGTACAATGTTGTCAACTCTAATAATATGGTTCCAGAGTTCCTTAAGATCCTAAAGTCTTACTTTTCACTTCAAAAGATACGTTATGATGAAGTATGTAATTATATAACTTCTAACATTCTAATGGAATATTAAGAAAAATTAAAGCCAGAGCTAATCTCCACATTGTATCTGTTTCTGCTAATTTCAACTCTCTGGTCACTTTTTTTTGAGACAGAGTCTTACTCTGTTGCTCAGGCTAGAGTGCCGTGGCATCAGCCTAGCTCATAGCAACCTCAAACTCCTGGGCTCTAGCAATCCTACTGCCTCAGCCTCCAGAGTAGCTGGGACTACAGGCATGCCCTACCATGCCCAGCTAATTTTATATACATATATATATATATTTAGTTGTCCAACTAATTTATTCTTTTTTTAGTAGAGATGGGGTCTCACTCTTGCTCAGGCTGGTCTTGAATTCCTGAGCTCAAATGATCCTCCCGCCTCGGCCTCCCCAGAGTGGTAGGATTACAAGTGTGAGCCACCACGCCCAGCCCAAATTTTTTAAAAGTGATATAATTGAGGCAGGACTTTCTGTTTGGGGTAGAGACTAGGTCTTGCTCTTGCTAAGGCTGGTCTCATACTCCTGAGCTCAAACCATTTGCCCACCTCGGACTCCCAGAGTCTTAGGATTACAGGTGTGAGCCACTGCGCCCGGCCACTTTAATTTTTAATTGTCATATTTAAGTTTCACTTTACGTGGTGGATATGCTGATAGTCATAACAGTCATAACTACTACAACAAATTGCTAAAAAGGCAACAGTAGCCTCAAGGACAAAAAAATTGAGACAAAGAATAAAAGGAAGCCATTGGCTCAGGATAATTAAGTACCAGGATTAACAAACCACAAAAAGAACTAAAATACTGTATGTGCCACAGGCACAGGGTCCCAGCTAGGTTTTTGGTCTTTTTTTTAGGAATAAACATCAACTGTTTCATTTTGACACTCTCTCTCTATATATATATGTGTGTGTGTGTGTGTGTGTATGTATATATGTTTTCAAAGCTTACCGTAATTTATTTTAAAATCCTATAAGTTCTGAAAACATACATAATCTTGGAGCTTCGGTACAATGGGACTGTAGTTTTTTTGGTCAGTATTTTCCTATCCACCTTAGAATTTCCAGTTAGGATATCCATTTAGTCTACAAAAGCAAAACAAAGTTTTCTAAAAGTTTTCTAGGTAATGTGTAAGCTTGACTTTAAAAAGCACTGAATTTTTATAGAAATAGAAGCTCTAGCTCATCTCCACGATAAAGGACAATAGCATTTTAAAGGCTGCACCAGAATTATTAGCTCTATTATTAAGGTAAAAAGTTTGCTTTAACCACTTCGGTATGAGCGTTGACTGTAGTCAACAGCCACAGGTGAATATGCACAGAGACTTTAGCTGACAGGCATGATACAACTTTTCTAATTTTTCATTTATCAAAATTGTGAACATTTAAAAATAATGTAATGAAAACAAGCTTTCAGTGCTTTAAAGCTTTCCTCATCACACAAAAGCAAAACCGATCCATTGTCAGTGCACAGCACAAACTATCGTGCGGACTACGAGTGCCGGCTGTGGGCAAGGTTTCGCGGGTGGTGAGTGCCGCACCAAAGTGCTTAACCAGGCCAATATGACTCACCCTAGACTCAACTTGGATGTTGTCTCCTCCAAGAACTCTCATCCTTCCTAGTCTTCCCACAGCACCCGGCAGAAGCCCTTGTCATAGCAATTACCAGACTATACTGAGATTAATCTGCTTTTGTCACACTCCCCAACTAGGCTTTAAAAAGCTCCTTGAAGATACGGACCAGGGGTCCTCAAACTTTTTAAGCAGGGGGCCAGTTCACTGTCCCTCAGACTGTTGGAGGGTGTCGCACACATTCCACACATGCGCACTGTGGGCCCGGGACGAGTGGGCTGCTAATAAGCAGGACAGGCAGTAGTGGCAAAAATACCCAGCGGGCCAGATAAATGCCCTCAGCAGGCCACATGTAGCCTGCGGGCCATAGTTTGAGGATGCCTGACATGGACTATCTTAGTTATTTCATAGCTCTAGAACTTCATATGGTGTGGGCTCAAAAGTATTTAATTACACACAATTTGTTAAATTAGAGAAAATGATCCTCTAGGAAAATGTAGCTGCATATATATTCCACACACTACACATATTTTAACAGCCATTTATCTATAAATATTTATTAAATACAATTTTTTAACTTCATGCTTTAATAAATATCAAAACTTGTGAAGATCCAACCAGGCTAAAATGAAAAAGTTTGGTAACAGTGTTAAGGCTGGTGAACAACTGCAATGCTCCTACACTGCTGGCAGGCGTGTAACCTGGCTGTATGTACTAAAGTTAAACATGCCCTGTGACCCAGCCACTGCACTCCTGGGTACATACCCAACAGAAAAGAGTAGAATGTTCTTTCTTAGCAGCATTATTCTTAATAGCCCCAATTTGGAAATAATTCAAATGTCCACGAATACTAGAATGGATGAAAAAATTCTGGCATATTTATGCAGATACTACAGAGCAATGAAAACGAATTTCTGCTACACAGAACAACAAAAATACTACTTAATGAAGTTCAAAAATAGGCTAAACTAATCTGTGGTGATAGATAGAGGTGAGAAGAGTGGCGAACTTTGTGGCTGGTATGGGTAGGGGGTACGGACTGGGAATAGGCACCTATAGAAGGCCTTCTGCGGCAATGGGAATGTTCTCTAACTTGATCTGGGCAGTACACAGGTGAATACTATGTAAAAGTTTATCCAGCTGTATACTTAAAAATCTGTGTACCTATATTGCAACAAAGAAAAAAAAACTTGTGAACAACTAAGGTCTTGGGACTATGGCCAACATACTGGAAGTACAGCCATGAGACAAAAAGTAACCTGATAAAAGTACCTTTGTCCCTTCCCTGTAACATGGAAGAGCACACTTTAAAAAAGAAATACGCTTTTTTTGAACGCAAAAAGGGTATTTCTTTTATTATAATGGTTTCAACTTTGGCTTAAGGTTTATAATACTGTTTCTAGATAATTTTCCACTGTTCTATAACTAGGTAACTTTGTTATGTTATAAATACCAGTTACTTAGCACTGAGTTTTAACCACTCATTTTGCTAAATTTTGAGAAAACAGCTAAACTCAATATAAAATCTGGCCTACGGAATTATAGTGGCTATTTGTTGCTAGTAATATTCCAAAAGAAATGTACTTATTTTACCATATTACTTATCTAACCTAAAATCTGCTGTCACTGTTTAGTAAAGGTAGAACAGAGGAATAAAATTCTTTAAAATACAGAAAATGTATTTTCTGTTAAGATTTTACAAAAAAACAAAAACCCAGAAAAACAAAAAGTTAGAGTGCCCTAAAACAACTCATATACTTTGTACTCTAGTGTTTTCGGCCAGTATGTCTGACACTATGAAGATTCAGTTTAGGGAATGAGTTTTAATATTATTAATAAATAAATATTCAGTTTAAATACCTGACAGGATTCCTCATGAATTATTTTTAGGGAAGTACACATATGAAAAGATTAACAGATTTAAAAATCTTAAAAGAGCAAGAAAGAACAAAAGTACCTAAAAATTATACATATATATAGGCAGAACAAACTCTGAGGCAAGAGTGAATGAATGTAGCACCCTGAGACAAAATATTGTTAATTACAATCTTATATATGTATATATAAAATAAAACATTTTGTATTGGTTGTTTAAACTAGATTATAACATACAAATCTTAGCATTAACCCAAAACTTCCTGATGGCTGACATAGCCCATTAGTGAGGTAATACAGGTAGAGTATGAGACTCATTCATTTTTCAAAGATGTTTTCAGCTTTTGACTTCGATGCTATCACTTGCAAGGCACAAGTCCAAGTGCTCATTAATTTGAGATTCCAAAACTTTGTTCTGACAAACTGGGCAATTAACCATTTTGCTCTGACTGCATGAACTATTGGAATTCTGAGTTGTGGTTATAGGACGTGAACTACATTTTGGATCATTACCATCACTTTGCATTTGCTCTTTCTTGATAAAAAAATTGTCAAAAACCGTCTTGTCTTCTAGCCTGGGTCGTTTATTTGGGAATTTATCTTCAGACCCACTCACCTCCTGGGAGGCAGTCACAGATGTTGATTCCACTGCTTTTAAAGAATTTCTTAGGGATTTCTTAGAAGATGTGACCCTTCTTTGAGAACTGGAAGAAACTGAATTTTTAGTGATGTCACCAACTGTTAAGGATTTCGTTGGAGAAGATCCATTCACACTTCTGAAAGCCTTTTGGTTGGCAGCTGATACTCTAGGAAAATAGTTGCTTAAAACATTTTGGTGACTGGTATTAAGAACCGGAGAGATTAGATGAGAGGTTTTTTTACTTGAACCATTCTGTTCAAATTTCACCTGAGTTTTAGAATTAGGTCTTAGAGTGTTTGCTGAATGGTCTTGACTTAAAAGATCTTGGGTTTTATTAATGGCCTGTGAGCTGATCGATTTCCCAGATGACGGTAAATTGCTTGTTTCTCCTAGAACGTATCCTTTCCCACTAAAAGGGATTAACAGCTGTGCCTGACCTCTATTGGGTTTATCTGCAAAAGAACCAAATAAGATTTTTTCTTAACTCAAAATAAATACAGTAACAAATATCAAGTTAATGGATAATCTTCTCAAAATTAGGAAATAGTAATTTATTCTAACTTAGATCCATACAGTAATTACCTATTACTGGGAGAGGTACAGTCTTCACAAGTGAGACCTCTGGTATTGCCAGAACATAAAGAATAAAAAAATTCTCTCATATTGAGGTAAAGAATCCTGTCATGTCGAAGACCAGTAACAAAGTAACATTTACCTTGAACATTTCTTAGTTTCCTTTATGCATAATTCCAGACGGGGAAAATCTGCTGTCTCATTTTTATTGTTCCTCCAACTCACAAAAATGAGGATACAGTCTCTGCTACATAAATTCTTCTGTAGCTTCTTGACTTACTGAACATTTCAGATTTGGGAACCATATCCTATGTTCCTGGGTTCTACCACATCAAATCAACAACTTTCCAAGGGAAGAAGCATCAACTTCAGTGACCTGGCTACCACCTCAAAGGTAGGAACTAAACTTCCCAGGAAAGGGATAAATCTTGAAGATGAAAAAATGGCAAATATATGTCCTATCCTTTTCCCATTCTTCTCCCAGTGAAAGTACATTCATCAACAGCAGAAGTCGCTTTGATAGAATCCCAGGGATAAGAAGGAGTGTACTTAGGCCTTAAATTCCGGGCACTGCTACTTAAAATATTATTTTTACTTTGACAAACTTTTTGCCTTCTGTTTCCTAATAACGCAGTGAGTCACGATAGGGAAAAGAACTTTACCTCAAGTATTATCAGTGGAAACTATCCCTACTTTTATTCACTTCTATATAGAGCAAAGTATATTTTCCTTTCATTTCATGGACAATGGGATTTTTTCCCCAAGTCTACAAATTGAAAAGTTCTACACTAGAAACAACCCTAAGCTTATGTTAATGAGTTCTCTAAAGGATAGTATTGTCTGGACATTGTAGCTATGGTCATGGAAAGGTTAGAAGAATATAAATGAAGGTACCTTTATTTTCTATTGCTGATGCTGGGTGCTTTCCTGGTTTTGTCTTTCCTTTGCCTTTTTTTGAGTAGTTCTCTGGTTCCTTGATTTTTATATAAGTGCCTCCACAGGTTTTCTGGTGCTCAGCCCACCAGTAGTCATTAGCAGAGGGAGCCCTATTGGTAGCACGTTTGACGTAGCCATAATACGGTTGTTTGTGCTGACACGGCCCATCGCAGCGCCACCAGTGTCGTCGATACTCATCCACCTCGTCATGAAAAGTATGGTATATCTGGGTTGACAGAGAATTTTTAGCATTCAGTAAGCAAGTTAACTTTAAGTAGCCTTTAAAAAACATTCTTGAAACTTTCCTAGAGCTTTCTGAAAAGTTCTATTTTAAGAAAGACAGCAACTATATTTAGTTTCTGTTCAAAAGTTCATTTTAATGAGAAACAGGAGTTAATTTAATACTTCCTAAACCAGGAGTCCCCAATCTAGAGTGAGTTGTATAATTTTTTCATTATCTATTACAATGTAATAATAATAAAAATAAAGTGCACAATAAATGCAATGTGCTTGAATCATCCTGAAACCATCCCTCCCTCCCTAGTCTGTGGAAAAATTGTCTACCATGAAAATGGTCCAACGGTCCCTGGTGCCAAAAATGTTGGGGACCACTGTCCTAAACTGTGTAAAGACAGAGGCATGTGAAATTAGAAGTCAAAAAAATTTTGAAAACAAAACTAAAAAATCCTCTATGAATGCTGTAGGTTTCAAAAACCAAATTTTAAAATGATCAAAAATTAGGACAAAGATTTTATATAACACCATAATAAGAATTATTCCCACTGCTAAATTAAAATTTCCCCTGTAAGTACCGATAGCAACGGGTTCTGAAGGATTAAACTGCAACACAAGCATCTTACCCAGTGAAGCCTCTAAACTCGCTCTCTGCATTCTCAAAGCTCTTTGTTCCTGTCTCTCTAATAAGACTTATCAACTAATAGTTTATCTGTTTTTAAGTTTCTCATAACAGACTGAAAAGTTCTCCAGGATTCAAATGTTTTCATTTTTTGTGTCCCTAGTGGCTAATACAGTGCTTGGCACTGGGAAGGTGTTCAGTATTTGCAGATTGAGTGGACAAAAACATAATTCATTGCACCAGATAAAATTCTCTGTGAACATTACTTTTCAATCCTTAAACAGGATGCTTTTATCTTTTCCCCATGCTCTAGATAAACCTAAAAACGTAAGTAAAAAATAAGGGGAAAGTTCTGACTGAAAAGATGGCTGGCTCTTCGCCACTAAAAAGTTGCTACTTCTAAATGACTACGCCCACTTTCCTGTTGCCTTCTTGGTGAACATTACCATTTGCATCAGAATAAGGAACATCTGTACATCTGTATAGGAGCCTTTTTTTTTAACCAAAGACATTTAACTTTCTAATAAATTCCCTTTGTGGGAAAGAATGCTAATGGTTTTATACTAGCTCTCCATCATAAGCAACAAATTTCTATAACTTGGCAAGCATGCAAATAACACAGATTATTGTATTAGATACAGAAGGGACTGACAGACACAGGTTCTAGGGCAAAGAGGTATATGAAACCCTGCCCTATCATGTTCAGAACTCTTCGATTAATTCATCAGGATAGCTAACCTCCCTTTGAAAGAAACTCCTGGTAACTGACCTGGGCTGAAAAATAATTCATTAGCAAAAAAGACAGGGAACTGGATCTGTTTAGTGCCTAATTCCCGTAATTCCTAAGCCTGGGAATGTGGCTTTTAACAATGTAGTCACTAAAATAAAATTGCTCTACAATGTGAAAGTACCTACCCTGTGGAGTTCGTTGTAACAGGATGTAACCTATAAACGCAAGGGGTCTTCACTCTATAAAACCTCTCCAAAATAAAAACACACAGATATCCAAGATAAAAGAATAGATCCTCTTCCAACTGAACATGGGAAGTATACCAGCATGCTGTTTAAAGTGTAAATTCTGATGAAGAAACTAAATGTACTATATACTAGCAACTCCATAATTCTCTTGCTTATCTGGATTTTATGTCTGATTTTTAAAAAATGCTAAACCAGGCACAGTGGCACATGCCTGTAATCTCAGCTATTCAAGAGGCTGAAGTGGGAGGATCACTTGAGCCCAGGAGCTTGAGTCCAGCCTGGGCAACATGATGAGACCACATCTCTAAAAAAAAAATAATAATAAAATGCTAGCCACTTTCCTGATGTTGAAGTAACTCTATATCCAATAATTAAATGACATCTTTAGAAAAGTAAAACTGATAGTTAGAAAAGAGTAATACATGCAGGGTGAGCATTTTTCATTTTCCATCACACTGGCCTTTATTGACTTTTAAAAGAAGGAAACAAACATACGAAAGAATTGAATCTATGTAGGAATTAATATTCTATTCAGTTCAATTCACAATTCAGTATTTGTAAAGACCATGTAAAGACACTACATTATGCTTATAAAGATGAGTAAGAGCCATCTTGTGTTCAAAAGTTTGAAAGTAGAATACAAAATTATAAAGGCTTAAATATCTGCTGTGCGGATTCAGAGGGAGAAGTCATACCCCACTGGAGAGTCAGACAGCATTCTGATATAGAACAGGAAGTGGCACACTTTAGGGGAGGGAAACATAAGATAGGGAGGTAAAATGTTCAGTTAAAGAGAAACAGGACACAAGCAGGGGAGTTGGAGGTAAGAAAAAAGGAACAAGAAGGTTCTTTGATAAAATGAATACAACAATGATAAAAACTAATATTTAGTGTTCAAACTGTGCTAAAATGTTTTGCATGTGCTTTCTCCTTCAATCCTGTCTCCTCACAAGGATCCGACAGACAGGTATTATCATGCCCACTTGCATGGGAGTAAAATGAGGTGTGGAAAAGTTAAGTGCATCACAAGGTTAATCAGTGGAGCCAGGATTTGAACCCAGGCAATCTGCCACCTCTTACTTATGAACCCCAGGCTTTGCCACCTCCTACAATACCATGCAGAGATAGATGTCAAAGACAACTTCTGATGAGGGAATGACATCTGAAACAGTAGCAGGACACAGGATGGAGGAGGAGGAGACTATAATAAGGAAACAAAGTTAAGAGATCATTGTAGGAATCCAGAAGAGAGGTACTGCATACCTGAATTAACTATGCATAAAACAGTGACCTAGAAGAAGTCAGAGGCCTCGGAGATATCACTGGCTCTACCGTAATTCGACTATGTGCTCCTAGACACGCCAATTAACTTCTGCCGGCCTCTTGTTTGCTGCTGAAAGTCCTCAAAGATAATACTTGTTTCCACCTAGTTCTCTATTTTTAATTAAATCTCAGGAGTTACTGATTAAATAACTACTAAACATCATAAATGTGTGTGTCTTTATATACCGTAATATTGGCTCCAGTTAGGCGGTTGATTCGATGCATGTGTTTACAAAACTCTGGACCATGTCCTTCCCGGTCTTTATCATTATTCGTGACAAATAAATAGGCATGTATCATTTCATGCAAGAGGGTCTGAAACAGAAAATAAATTAATTTGTTACGGCATTTTTGAAAATAAAAATATATTCGGTTACTCTACTGGAGGTCTTTTTTGGATCACAAGCTTCTTTCAGAAACAGAAAAATCATGAACTATTTTTCTAGAAAAATTATATAGGCACACATTCACAAAACTTTGTGTACAGGTTGAGCATCCCAAATTCAGAAACCCCAAATCTGAAACTTTCTGAACACCGATGTGACACCCAAAGGAAATGCCCACTGGAGCATCTCAGATTTGGGTTGCTCTGCCCAAGTATGATGCAAATATTTCAAAATCTGAAAAAATCCAAAATCCAAAACACTTCTGGTTCTAAGCATTTCAGATAAGCAATAATCAACCTATATAATATTTGAAACTCTGTACATCCCACGTTAAGTAAGAACTTGTTCTAGGAAGCCTTTTAAACTATGAATCAAAATCCAGAAGATCAATAAATTCAACTACATAAAAACTTTAAAATTCTGAGGGAAAAAAATTGCCATAAATGAAAAGACAAACTAAGAAAAATATGTGTGGCATTCATATCACAAACTATTAATTCCTACTATATAAATAAAGAGCTCCTAATGTCAACAGGGGAACTGACAAACAGGCCAATTTTAAAGTGGGCAAAGGTCATGGAGTCACAGAAAAAGAAGTATAAGCATATGAAAAAGAAGTGTAAGCATATGAAAAAACTGCTCAACCTCATTTATAAAAAGAGAAATGCAAATTAATACTATATTAAAATACCATTTCTTGCTTACAAGGTTGGTAAAACTTCTAAAGTTTGACACTGTTAGTAAAGGAATAACAAGCATTCCCATATATTGCTGGTGGGAGTGCAAAATAGTACAGTTCCCATGGTGGAGAGTTTGGTAGCATCTAACGAAATTACAAATCCAATGTGTCCTTTGAGCCAGCAACACCAAGACTAGCATGGACCAGGTGCAGTGGCTCATGCCTGTCATCCCAGCACTTTAGGGGGCCAAGGCAGGAAGATTGCTTGAGAACAGGAGTTTGAGACCAGCCTGGGCAACATAGCAAGACCCCATCTCCACAAAAAAATAAATAAATAAATAGCCAGGTGTAGGGTCATTATGTGTTATTGTATTGTTATAAAATGTTCCACTTTTCTTCCAGTAAAACTTCTTCCCTGGAAGTCTTTAGACTGATACTAATACTGGTTGAGCATCTCTAATCTGAAAATCTTAAATGCTCCAAAATCTAAAACTTTTTTAACACCTACATTACACTCAAAGATCATCCTCCAAGGAAATGCTCACTGAAGCATTTAGAATTTGGGAAATTTGGATTAGGGATGCTCAATCAGTAAGTATAATGCAAATATTCTGAAAGCCAAAAAAAATCCAAAACACTTCCAGTTCTAAGCACTTTGGATAAGGGATATCCAACCTGTATAGCCACAACAGCTTTCTGTTTTTAAGTGTTTAGATGATACAGATGTTTCCACCCTTTTAAATTTAAATTATGTGTTTTTACTGTAAGCATGTCTCTTTTAATCTAGTATGTCATTCCATGTCTTTAATGGAGTATTGAGTCCACTTACATTTAATACCTAATATCATATTTATGCCTTTCTCTTTATGTCATCTGGCCTTTTTTCTTTCTTTTTCAACTATCAAGCATTTCTATTGTACCATTTTATATTTAGTAGCAATTTTTTTAAAAATTGTGGTAAACAAACACATTAGCATAAAATTTACCACCTTAACCACTATTCTGTGTATAGTTCAGTAGTGTCAAATATTAATATATTCACATCGTCATAAAACCCATTACCTTTTATTATCCTTAAAAACAGCATCCCTCATATTTTCAAGCATGTTTTAACATACTTCCCACTCCATGCAGAGAATCTCTACCAACCATACTCTTTTGTGCAGATTTTTCTTAATTTTTTTTTTTTTTTGAGACAGAGTCTCACTCTGTTGCCCTGGCTAGAATGCTGTGGCATCAGCCTAGCTCACAGCAACCTCAAACTCCTGGGCTCAAGTGATCCTCCTGCCTCAGCCTCCTGGGCAGCTGGGACTACAGGCATGTGCCACCATGTCTGGCTAATTTTTATTTATATATATATATATATATATATATATATATATATATATATATATTTTTTTTTTTTTTTTTTTTTTTTTTAGTTGTCCAACTAATTTATTTCTATTTTTTTAGTAGAGATGGGGTCTCACTCTTGCTCAGGCTGGTCTTGAATTCCTGAGCTCAAATGATCCTCCCGCCTCGGCCTCCCCAGAGTGGTAGGATTACAAGTGTGAGCCACCACGCCCAGCCCAGATTTTTCAAAAGTGACATAATTGAGGCAGGACTAACCACACTGGGTGCATCCTGGGGAATTACAGGCATCTACTAAATCCAATTTAAGGTAAACTGGGAGTTCCCACTTCTCTATTTTGCCAGCAGGAATGACCAGCTTTGGATAATGAAGTATGCCCTCAGGGTGGTTTGTGCTGCAAACTCAGCTAGGTGTCCTGGGAGGACAGCACTGTGGCCTTAGAACAAAGGAGAATCTAAATTTGTGTGTCTCAACAGGAAAACTCGAATCTTAAGTTTTTCTCTGCTTCTAAATACATAACTTAAGCCAGTTACTTAACTTCTCTGAACCTTAATTTCCTCATTCATAAAAATGAAAATGGGCTGGTGCAGTGGCTTACACCTGTAATCCTAGCACTTTGGGAGGTGGAGGTGGGAGCCTTGATTGAGGCCAGGAGTTCAAGATCGGACTAAGCAACACAGCGAGACCCTACCTCTACAAAAATTGAAAATAGCTGGGCATGATGGCATGTGCCTGTAGTTCCAGCTACTAGGGAGGCCTAGGCAGGAGGATCTGGGGTGGGGGACCTATGGCCTTTTAGGTCCTTAAGTGTGGTCTTTTGACTGAATTCAAATTTTACAGAATAAATCCTTTTATTAAAAGAGGTCCAGCAGAGAAAGATGAATTTTTCTTGCCTCCTTTGGTGCTTACAAAGAACAATCTTGGGCCGGGCGTGGTGGCTCACGCCTGTAATCCTAGCATTCTGGGAGGCCGAGGTGGGCGGATTGCTCAAGGTTGGAAGTTCGAAACCAGCCTGAGTGAGACCCCGTCTCTACTAAAAATAGAAAGAAATTAATTGACCATCTAAAAACATATATACAAAAGAAAAATTAGCCGTGCATGGTGGTGCATGCCTGTAGTCCCTGCTACTCGGGAGGCTGAGGCAGTAGGATCGCTTGAGCCCAGGAGATTGAGGTTGCTGTGAGCTAGGCTGACGCCACAGCACTCACTCTAGCCTGGGCAACAAAGTGAGACTCTGTCTCAAAAAAAAAAAAAAAAAAAAAAAGAACAATCTTAAAATCAGCAGGCTGCAGTTTCCCCACCCCTGGCAGGTGTTTGAAGTTGCAATGAGCTATGATGCTGCCACAATACTCTACCCAAGGCAACAGAGTGACATCCTGTCTCAAAAAATAAAAAATGAAAATAACAACACACATTGCAACATAAGCATGGCTATTGTAAAGATCAAAAGAGATAACAAGCCTGTAACTATGAAGCACTATCAAAACACAGGGTCTTCATTATTATTTGCCCCACAGTTCAAGTTTCCACTGAGGGCAAAGTGATTTTTATTTTTAAACATATCGGTTGATTCATAGCAGTCAAAATCAATGATAAGCGTTAGTAAACTACTGAGCTAAGAAGCAGGTTTATGCAAAGAATACCTCTACAAGATCCTTTCTTGGTCTCAACTTTAAAAGGGGTTCACTGAGTCGGATGGAACACATTCCACCTTTCCCTTCATAGCTGCATATCCCAGCGCACCTGGAAAACAACAGCCACAAAAATGTGTTACATTTGCCAAATATACACAAAAGGGAAACAGGGATGGAAGAGCAAATCCTTATACATTCTTGGGCAGCTTACAACAAGAGAGCTCCATTGGCAGATTGCTTTCTTGAAAGTATACCCTGTTGGTTAGCAGATACTTGCATTTCACCCAGTTCGTTAGTGAACAGTACCGGCTTCCCTTACCCTAGCCAGGCTGCAACAGCTCAAAGAAGACAATCCCATTCTGCTACTCCCAGTCTCCCCTCCACAAGCTATCATCAGTTTGGGGTAGTTAACAAACTGATCTCCAGTAGCACATCTCCAAAATTATAATGGAAGACTATATAAAGGAGATTTGTACTTTAAACACAACCCTATATCATATCTTAATCAGTTTCACTGTAGGTTGTTTCCTTTCAGTTAAAAAACAAGCATGCTGGTATGCAACTTCATGTGGTTTTTTCTGAGACAGAGTCTTGCTCTGTTGCCTGGGCTAGAGTGCCTAGCTCAGAACAACCTCAAACTCCTGAGCTCAAGCAATCCTTTCTGCCTCACCCTACTGAGTAGCTGGGACCACAGGCATGCACCGCCAAGCCCGGCTAATTTTTTCTATATATTTTTAGTTGTCCAGCTAATTTCTTTCTATTTTAAGTAGAGACGGGGGTCTCACTCTTGCTCAAGCTGGTCTTGAACTCCTGACCTTGGGCGATCCTCCCGCCTAGGCCTCCCAGAGTGCTAGGAGTACAGGCCTAAGCCACCACGCCCTGCCTACAACATCATCTTAAACTTGCTAACTCTGCCAAGCGCAGAAGTGGATTATTAGTTCAAATTGGAATTTCCCAGACTTAGTGTGTAGAAAAGAGATCCTTTCAGACACATCACTGAGGATCTCTTCTCCATTCCAACACACAAGCTCACTACTAAGTAGTGGTTTCTTAACGAGAATAGCACAGCACACATTCTGTGGAGGTTTCTCTGCAGCCTCAGCACTTTCTTAGGGGCAGATTTGGTTGCTTCTCCCTGCTGGGTCCTGGAGTACGATCATAAAACAAATCAGAAGCTCGTTAATTTCAAGTGAGGTGATATTCAAAGAAAATCCTTTTTTCTCATTTTCTCATTAAACCCCTTACCAGTCCAACAGTCCAACTGTGTGAGCCACACATCTTTCTTAGCTGTTTGAGCGGGAGAAGGGTAAGGAAGGGAGTAATACACCAAGAGAGGAGCTGCCAGATCCAAAACCAGACCCTGTCATTTAACAGCCTCCCAGCCTCCGGGCACCGTCGGGCGATAAAGAAGAGAAACCCGGAGGCTGCGCAGAGCTGCCAGTCCCACCTCCTTCCCCCAGAGGGTCGGAACTCACAGGGTCATTCGCATGCTCCACTTCACCTCGACGGCCTCCAGCTGGCCCCAGAAGAACCGGTCGTTAAACTGCACAAACAAGGCCTGCAAATCCGGGGTGGGGTCCACCAACTCCCAGGACGCGTCCACCAGCGACAGCGGCTCCTGGGCCCGATCGCGCTCCGCGACTTGCAAGTCCCATTCCTCCTGAAGCCGCAGAGCCAAAACCAGGTCCTCATCCATCGTTGCCAGGATCCCAGGCGGGGTCTGCCAGCGTTATCAGGCCGCAAACCCACGCAGCGAAGGCGCGGAGGGCCGGGTCGAACTCCTAGGAGATACCGGCTTCCGGGCCGCTCGCGGGTCGGCCCGCCAATCTCGCGAGAGCTCAGGGAAAACAGGTTTGAGAATGACAACGAGAACTGAGGTTACCCTAAACGCCGAAGCCAAGATTCTGGGACTTAAAAGCAAGCGTTGACGACACCTCCTGGCGGCAGAGAACCAGGATTCCCGAGATCAGGCCGAGGGAGCTTCCAGGAAGCTAGTTACAGCCTTCACACCTTGCCTGTAACTTCAAACTCCGGCTACGTGCTCAGCCCATGCGCAGTACCTACACCTCTCCGGCTCTCCCGTCACTCACTTCCGCAGTAGCTCCTGCGCATGCGCTCTAAGCACCGGTCCTCTTGCGCAGGCGCACTGTCTCGCTCGGCCCCTCGCGCAGGCGCAGTGTCTGAAGTTCAGAACCGGGCGCAGGCGTACTCGTCGCGTTCCCATCCTACTTCCTCAGCCCTGCACCTCAGCGGGGTTTGGGTGGGTCTCCACAGCGGCGGTGAGTGACAGTGACTGCGTGAGACCCGGACGGAAATGGTGATGGCGATGTCAGACAGTGGGGCGAGCCGCCTGCGGCGGCAGCTGGAGTCGGGCGGCTTTGAGGCGCGGCTGTACGTGAAGCAGCTCTCGCAGCAGTCGGACGGGGACCGGGACCTGCAGGAGCACCGGCAGCGCATCCAGGCGCTGGCGGAGGAGACCGCACAGAACCTGAAGCGCAACGTCTACCAGAACTACCGGCAGTTCATAGAGACGGCCCGCGAGATCTCCTACCTGGAGAGCGAGATGTACCAGCTCAGCCATCTGCTGACCGAGCAGAAGAGCAGCCTGGAGAGCATCCCGCTTACCCTGCTGCCCGCCGCCGCCGCCGCCGGGGCCGCCGCCGCCTCTGGAGGGGAGGAGGGAGGTGGCGGTGCCGGGGGCCGAGACCACCTCCGAAGCCAGACTGGCTTTTTTCCCACCCCTGGGGGCGCCTCCCGCGACAGTTCCGGTCCGGGCGAGGAAGGCAAGCAGCGCACTCTCACTACCCTGCTTGAGAAGGTGGAAGGCTGCAGGCACCTGCTGGAGACGCCGGGACAGTACCTGGTGTACAACGGGGACCTGGTGGAATACGAGGCGGACCACATGGCTCAACTGCAGCGGGTGCACGGCTTTCTGATGAACGACTGTTTGTTGGTGGCCACCTGGCTGCCGCAGAGGCGGGGGATGTATCGCTACAACGCTCTCTATCCCCTAGATGGTTTGGCCGTAGTCAATGTCAAGGACAACCCGCCCATGAAGGACATGTTCAAACTGCTAATGTTCCCCGAGAGCCGAATTTTTCAGGCAGAAAATGCTAAAATCAAACGAGAGTGGCTGGAAGTGCTAGAGGAAACCAAGAGAGCCCTCAGTGAAAAAAGACGAAGGGAGCAGGAGGAGGCAGCGGCCCCTCGAGGGCCACCCCAAGTGACTTCCAAGGCCAGTAACCCGTTTGAGGATGATGAAGAAGAAGAACCAGCTGTTCCTGAGGTAGAGGAAGAGAAGGTGGACCTCTCGATGGAATGGATCCAAGAGTTACCTGAAGACCTGGATGTCTGTATTGCCCAGAGGGACTTTGAAGGGGCTGTTGACCTACTGGATAAATTGAACCATTACCTGGAAGATAAGCCCAGTCCACCTCCTGTAAAAGAGCTAAGGGCCAAAGTGGATGAGCGTGTGCGACAACTCACTGAGGTGCTAGTGTTCGAACTCTCCCCAGATCGTTCCCTGAGAGGTGGTCCCAAGGCTACTCGCAGGGCGGTTTCTCAACTGATCCGTCTGGGCCAGTGCACGAAAGCTTGTGAGTTGTTTTTGAGAAACAGGGCAGCAGCTGTGCATACTGCAATACGTCAGCTTCGCATTGAAGGTGCCACTTTACTCTATATTCATAAACTCTGCCATGTCTTCTTTACCAGCCTTCTTGAAACTGCAAGAGAATTTGAGATAGATTTTGCAGGCACTGACAGCGGCTGCTACTCTGCCTTTGTGGTCTGGGCAAGATCAGCCATGGGCATGTTCGTGGATGCTTTTAGCAAGCAGGTGTTTGACAGTAAGGAGAGCCTTTCTACAGCAGCCGAGTGTGTAAAAGTAGCTAAGGAGCACTGCCAGCAACTGGGTGATATCGGACTAGACCTCACCTTCATCATCCATGCCCTTCTGGTGAAAGACATCCAAGGGGCCTTGCACAGTTACAAAGAAATCATCATTGAAGCCACTAAGCATCGCAACTCTGAAGAGATGTGGAGGAGGATGAACTTGATGACTCCGGAAGCCCTAGGTAAGCTCAAAGAAGAGATGAAAAGTTGTGGGGTAAGTAACTTTGAGCAGTACACAGGGGATGACTGCTGGGTGAACCTAAGTTACACAGTGGTTGCTTTCACCAAACAGACCATGGGCTTCTTGGAAGAGGCACTGAAGCTGTATTTCCCAGAGCTGCACATGGTACTTTTGGAGAGCCTGGTGGAAATCATTTTGGTTGCTGTCCAGCATGTGGATTATAGTCTTCGGTGTGAGCAGGATCCAGAGAAGAAGGCCTTTATCAGACAGAATGCATCCTTTCTGTATGAAACAGTCCTCCCTGTGGTGGAGAAAAGGTTTGAAGAAGGTGTGGGGAAACCTGCAAAGCAACTCCAAGACCTGAGGAATGCATCTAGACTTATCCGTGTGAATCCCGAAAGTACAACGTCAGTGGTCTGATTGTTTAGGTCTGTTTATATGTGTACATATATATTGCTTATATATTATTTATATTTATATTAAGTTGCATTAGCATATTCTTTATAGTCTCAAACACAGCTTAAAAATAAACAGTGCCCTCTTAGAAATGCAAAATCAAAAAGACAAAAAATTTTTAAATTAAGGCCAAATAACAAAAAATATTGGAATTATTAAAACCTATAGTATGCTATCCTTTTAAATTATGCTAATTCTCTACTGAATGTATGCTCACACTATAGTATTTCAGTTTTACCCTTTGAGTCAAAATACATTTTCTCACATTATATATTATGTGACACAGAGTCATAACATCTATAAATACATAGTATGAGTATGTTGTGAAGTTTCCCAGTTCGCTAAAATGTTAACATTTCTTAAAGTGCCATGTAAAACACCCTGCCTCATATATTTTCCCCCTCCTTAAAATGTAATTGAACAATTTGGGAAAAGAAAGGAGTTGGGAACATTGGTTTTAGGGTAAATTTTTGTCAAAAGAATTATTTCTTGAAACTAGCTAGTGTATGGACTCTTCCATCCTTATGTAATACAAGCGGAAGCTTTCAGAAAAAATAATTCAGCAAATATTTCCAACATAATTTGAATGGCTAATTTTTAGTTGTTAATTAGCAGCGTCATAATATTTGATTTGGGAGCATTTACTTGCAAATCTTACGGACTGTGACACAATTTTTTTCAACATATTCTAGAATTGTGTGAGTTCCCAGCTGGAACTTGGGTCGTTGTCATATTTAAAAAATAAAGATAATAATAAAAAACAGAATACAGTGAGGAACCTGGCTACGGCTGCCAAGTTTTAGCTGCCCTCTCACAGCCTCCCAGCCCCTCCAGCGTATGTTGCATAGTGGCTCAGGCTTCATCAAATGGAAAAAAAGGTTTTCATTCAAGTAGTTATTTAGACTTCAGGGTCTGGGTGGATGGGAAATTAGAAAAAATCATATGTACCTAGTGTTCTCAAGTAAGACTACTCTGAGGAGAGATTTGGTTTTTTTGTAACAAAGTGAAGAACAGAGGTAGGACAAATGTGCTCAAAGCAGAGGGAAGACAGAACCTTCTCTGACTCCTAGAATGCCTATGCTGCATTTCTCGTTTGATTTTTAAAAGTGAATATAATACTTCCGATTGTTTAGTAAAACAGAAATAGCTAAAGAAATGTGAGCTTCCTAAGGTTTCTAAACTATTGCTTCTATTGTATATTTATTATATAACCTTCCTCATACTTTGAGAGAAATTGTGCTTGCTAGGATATGTTTTTTCCCTAGCTTCTAGTTGGGATTCTTGTTCATAAGTGCCATTGTTGATGCCAGTGATTTCAAAAGGTCATTTCTTTTATCTGAATAAGAATGGTGATAGTAAGACAAAAAATTATGTGAAACCTAAAATAGATTCCAAATAGTGGCTCAGGGTTGTAAAACTCCTTGAATTACTCATGTGCCAGAACAGCCCTTTTGTTTTCTTTTTAGCTATGCATATTTAAAAGGTTAAAAATTATCAGTTACAGATTTCCTTTGACTAATTTTTTTCACATAACTTTAAGGATTTTCTAGATAACCGTAACTGGATATCTCAGCTGAGCAAAGACAGTTGTAATTTGTCTTTTTTAAGATTACTGAAAACTTGAATTTGATCAAATTTTGTGATTGTTATGATTATTTTGTGCCATTTACAGGTTCCAATATTATATTGTACACCACACGTATTGTGTAAATATATGATGCTGGATCCATGAAATGATACTTCTGAAATCAAAATTTCTCTTAAGGCATGAAGTTGTAAAAACTTAAATGTGTATACTCAGATATTTAAATGGTTGCTTCTTCATGAAACTGCTTTGTAAACTGGAAGTACAGAATTTTCTTTTGTTAAAATTTGTGTGTTCCTTCACAGTTGTAGCTGAAAGAAGTATGGTTTTGGTGAATCAATTAGTGTGGGAAGTGGATTAAAGACCATCAGTGTTGTAATGTCTTTGTGCCTAGGCAGAACGATTATGTTGCATTCCTCAAAGTGGAGTGAAAGCTCTTCTAATTTTTTGGTTTCTATTAGACTCCAAAACAAGTTCTAAAAATTGAATGCAGTTAGAGATTGTCCAGAAATATAGTACATACAGAAATATACCACTTAAGTGTTGATTATCTTTCCTTGTTTGCTTCAAGCATAACACTGTCACTGGAGCTTGGAATTGCAGACTTGATTGAATTAGTTACTGTTGGGGAAAAAAGTCACTCTGTGGAATTAGATCTCTTTTTGATTAAAGCCTTATTTCACTTAAGTGCTAAAAACTCACTAATTTTTGTTCAAATACTACCTATAGTTTAATTATTGGCACTTGCATTTTACAACTTGATATCTTACCTAGGATTGGGAATTTGGGACTTGACATGTAGTATAAAATCAGTATATGTACATTTTGCTTATTGACAATGCTGTGTTATGAGGGAATCTGAAATATTTTGTAAAAATAAAGCTTAAAAACTTACACTGGATAAAATTGATTGATACTACAATGTTTTACCTATTTCTCTTCTTTAATCAGTGTTTATTCTTATATTTTTGTTACTGAAATATTCTTTGAAGAGCCTAGTTTGTTTTTTGTTTATTTATGTGAGGATAGATAGGAATCTATTTGCTAATTTAAATAAGTGTTCTGCTTACTGTCAGAATTGTGAATAAATTAGTTCTCAATATCTTAGGACTCCTGTGAATGAAAAATTTCAGATGTACAAAATGTGAATTTACTCTAAAAAGTAGATTTAATGCCGTCTGTACCTCCCTGAATAAAGAAAGTAAAATGTAAGCCATGAGACCTAGGAACTAAATGACAAGGTCCTTCTTTTAAAAATATCATATAGATACTGAGGAAATGATCCTATATTTAAAAGCATTGAATGCTGTACCTCACATTGACTATAATGTGGGGATAGGGAGGACAAAATAAATTTAAGCATGCTTTGTCCTATTAAGATGCTTAAAAATTGGGAAAAAAGCCAACAAATATAAATTAGAGAATAATTAAATGTGCAGCTGTGTACAGTGGGACTACGGAGAAGGAAGACAGCAATGTGATTTTAAGGAGTCTAGAAAGTTCTCGTGAAATTGTTGGCATTTGAGCTGGCCCTTGAAGAATGGACAAGACTTAGATGTGCAGGGAAAAAGGAAGAGCATGACCTGAGCAAAGACACAGAAATAAGTGGAAATATAGCTGTCACATGAAGAAACCTGCTTGGATGGGTTACTGAGTGTCGGAAAAGGTAAATAAGCAGTGTGTGCTTATTACAGAAATGTAAATCCATGCAGAAGGGTATGAAGCGAACAGCCAAAGTCCTCACCCCTACCCATACCCCCCAATAATCCCATTAAGTAGAGGTAACCACTGGTGAGAGTTTCATGTACATTCTTTCTCCCAGATGCTGGATTATATTTTATATGTACAGTTCTGCCTCTTGTTTTTAGACACAATAATTCAGTATTTTTAAGACATCTCACATCAACAGCTATAGCTGTACCTCACTGGTTTTTTTTTTTTTTTTTTCTGTTGTGGAATAGTATTCAGTCACAGTGAATGGATATATCATAATTTTTCATTTTCCAATTACTTTGTTGGTTTCAGGTTTTGGTGATTACAAAAAAATCCTTTAAAAATTGTGTGTGTGTGTATGTACATATATATATTTCATATATATATGAAATCTTTGCCTACTTGTGTGAATATATCTATAGGATGCATTTCTAGAAATTGCTCTGCCAAGCTATACATTTTAAATTTAGGTAAACATTGCCAAATTGCTCCTCAGGAAGGGTATATGCATCATTTTACATTCTCCCCAGCAGTATAGGAAAATGTCTGCTTCCATGAATGCTCATGAAAATGTATTCATTTTTCAAATAATAATCTTAGTAATAAGATTTATTCATTTCACTGATCTTTTCTGTGAAAAAATGGGATCTGGTTTTGTTTGTAATTTTTAGAGGTTGGGCAACTTCATATTTCTTTTATTTCTATTAAACCGGTGGTCCCCAACCTTTTTTGGCACCAGGGATGGGTTTCATGGAAGACAGTTTTTCCACAGACCCAGGGCAGTGGGGGGGGGGGGGACTTCAGGATGATTCAAGCACATTACATTGATTGTGCAGTCAAACCTCTGCTCCTGATAATCTGGTATTTGCAGCCGCTCCCCAGCGCTAGCATCACCGCCTCAGGTCCACCTCAGATCATCAGGCATTACATTCTCATAAGGAGTGTGCAGCCTAGATCCCTTTCTTGCATTTGCGGTTTACAGTTAGGGTTTGCGCTTCTCTGAGAATCTATTGCCCAGCTGATCTGACAGGAAGCGGAGCTCAGGCAGTGATACCAGTGATTGGGAGCGGCTGTAAATACAGATGAAGCTTCGCTGGCTCACCTGTTGTTCACCTCCCACTGTGCAGCCTGGTTTCTAAAATGCCACAGATCAGTAGTGGCCTTTCACCTGGGGGTTGGGGACTGCAGTGTTAAACTACCTAGTTATGTCCTTTGCCTTTTTTCTCTTAGATTATCATCGTATTATGGTTTTGTAGGAGTTTATTATGTATTTAGGAAATTAACCTTTCATGTGTACTGCTGTGGCTTTTCTTAGTTTGTCATTTATACATCCATTTATTTATTTTCATAGTGCAGTAAATTTTAACCTGTTATGAAGCCCGATTTATGTGGGGTTTTTTTCCTTTAAGACCAGGGCTTCAAAAGGCCTTATCCACTTTCAGATTCTAAGAATATTCACTCATGTTTTTCTTCTAGTAATGATTATATTTTGATAGTTGAAGTTTTGCTCCATCTATAATTCATTTTAGAGTAAAGAAGGATGCCAGAATCCTGTTTTCACACAAATGATTAGCAAGTTGTCACAGCAATTTTGAATCATCCTTTTCCCCCACTGATTTGAAATGCCATTTTCAATACTAAATTTATGTACATTTATACTGATGTATATCTGGGTACATATTAAGACTCTATGTACTATTTGGTTGATATTTGTATTTCTGTCCAATAGCAAGCCATTTTAATTAACTGTAGTCTATAGTTTTATAACTGGTAGGACTGGTCTCATTCTTCTGTTTCAGGTTTTTCCTAAGTACAGTGATTTAGTTCTAGGACCTCACTAGTATATCAAAATACATGGATGCTCAAGTTCTTAAAATATATATATAAAATGGCATGGAATATGCATATAACCTATGCAGTCTTCCCATATATTTTAAATCATCTCTAAATTACTTATAATACTTAATACAATGTAAATGCTATGTAAATAGTTATACTGTTATTTAGGGAATAATGACATGAAAAAAAGCCTACATATGTTCAGTACAGATGCAGTTTTTGTTGTTTTGGGGTTTTTTTTTTTTTTTTTTGAGACGGTCTCAGTCTAGAGTGCAGTGGCATCATCATAGCCCACTGCAACCTCAAATTCCTGGCCTCAAGCAGTCTTCCTGCCTTGGCCTCCCAAAGTATTAGGATTACAGGTGTGAGCCACTGTGTCCAATCTGGATGCAGGTTTTTAAAAAAAATATTTTTGAGCCACATTTGGTTTAATCCACAAATGCAGAATGCATAGAACTGCATTCTCACATGTTTATTATTCAACTTGTGTTTTGAATCATTTTATGACAGTCTGTCATAATCCCCCCAAAAAGTTAGCATTTGGATTGAAATCTTATTGAGTGTACAGATGAACTTAGGGAGAATTGACACCTTTATAATTTTGAATCCATTTATGCGAGTGTTGCCTTATATTTCAGTAACATTTTCAAATTTTCTTCAGGTCTCTCACATTTTTTTATTAGTAATACCCATAACTTTATTACAGACACCACAAAAATTTCTCTTTTCAGTTTTCATGCATCTCAGGTAGTTCTCCTGCTGTGCTAGGTTAAGTTGAACATCTAAAACTATGTTAAGTAATATTTTGCTTGGTACTCATGAAAATGTTTTTTGTTGTTGTTGTTTTTCTTTGAAGCATGATGTTGACTTTTGGTCATTGTGTTAAGAAATCATCTATTCCAGTTACTGAGAGTTGTGGTTTTTATTTTATTTTTTTAAATTTTTTTGTTAATTCTTTTTTCTTTCCTTTTTCTTTTTAATATAGTACTTTGAGTTGCTGTTTTATAGTTTATATTTTTTTAAAGAAACACGGTCTCACCGTGCAATCCAGGCTGGAGTGCAGTGGTTATTCACAGGCACAACTATTGTGCACTACAGCCTCGAACCCCTGGGCTCAAGCAGTCCTCCTGCCTCAGCCTCCTGAGTAGTTGGGACTGTGGGTCCTTAGCAACCATGCCAGGCTTTGATTTTTTTAGGTCAGGAAATGCATATTGAATTATCAAATGAGTCTCAGCATCCATTCAGCAAATCATGATTTTTCTTCTATCATATTAATGTGGTAAATGTTTAGAATAGATTTCCTAACACTGAACTCCATTTAAAACACTCTATGGATTTTAGTTGATAGCAGTACATTTTAATATACTGCCTGATTCCAATAAATATTTCGTTAGGATTTTTGCATTGATCTTCATTAGTGATATTGGTGTGCAGTTGTGTGTATGCTACCTTTGTCAGGCTTTTATCATTCATAAAGCAAACTCATCCTGAAGGTGAGTATATGGAGCATGACAATAATGCTGGTGAAATAAGACACGTTCCTATTTCTTTTGATTCCTGAATAATGAGAATGAAAAAATACAGTGAGACACAGGCCACTCGTATCACTTCAGATCGTAACTAGCCACCGTAAGGAGGCATTCTATTGAATCTCATCCCTGTTTCAAACTTCGTCAGAGTTGTATGGGATGTCAGGTGTTCTGTATTTATTGGGAAATGTATATATATATATATATATATATATATACACACACAGAATATTTGGATTTCATTTTTCCCCACCAGCTTGCCTAGAGCAGTGTTGGGCAATGGCAGAGGCAATTGATGGAAAGAGAATATGAGGGAGTAGAAAGAAATCCATCAGCAACATGTGTGAAATGTAATGTTCAGTGACATGAAATAACAACCCAAAGCAGCCCACACAGGGGAGGACGTAGGTGGCGGGAAGTCACATGTGACATAGATATAAGGACAGACACAGCCCCCTGCGAGAGGACTGAAGCCAATGTAACCCTGGAATGCAGCAGGACTATTCAGACAGGACAGAAGCCGCATGGAAAAACCAAGTCTTTGTTTACTTAGTGCTATAAACGATATTTTGTCCTGTATTTTCTAATGGATTTGGAGGTATGGGAGAAGGTACAGAGAAGATTGTCATGAGAGATTTCGATTTTTTACATTGCAAAAGTTTTACATTATTTAGGAAAAGTCCCAAGATCTGTTTTAACGGTGAAGAAATGGTGGAGTGACTACTTAACAACAGTAAGAAAATAAAACTCGTGCAGAAACTGTTTCTGCCTAGATATTTCCACACAGACACAAGAATGGACGAGAGGAAAGATGCTTAGATTTACTGAGAAATGAAGGGGTCTGGGGCGTGAGCACATGTCTACACCACTTCGGAGCATGGCCGCTCAGGGGATGTCCCCATCAGTGGTGTCCCCTTTAGGCGAGGCCACCAGGCTTGTGTATCAGCACGGCCAGGCACCTGGGGGGCAGCGGCTCCTAACATTCCGTGCACCTGCACATAATTCCGTTATGACGACTGCAGACAGTTACCTGGCTCGCTCAGCTCACTGCCTCACTTTGGTGGGAGTCTGAGCTGCAGGCAGTGCCTTAGGCGCTGAGCTCTGGCATCTGGAACCGGATCCACTGCAAAGCGAAGGACAGTCGAGGTCTGTGGGGTGTGGATCACGTTTTCCCAACAATGAGTTAAGAAGCACAGTGTTGGTCCTCCCTCACTCCCGATGAAACCTGTTTGATTTCATTTGTTCTTCACCCGTCACGTGTTTGGGTTTCTTCCCCCCAGTCCCTGGCTGTGCCTCTTCTGCGACGGCCGGCAGCATGGCAGGGTCTCTCTGTCCTCTGTCCAGGCAGGGGGCGGAGATGGACGTCTGTCCGCGAGAAGAACAGGGAACTGCGCTCCCAGCTGGCAGAGAGCAAGCAGCAGCTTCGAGACCTCAGGGAGAAACTGAATATTTCAGAATCGACGGCCTTCTCCCTCACCAACCGGCTGCAGAACTATAGTAAGTTCTGTAGGTTCAGCGTCCGCACGGTGGTGAACGATTGTATGTCTTCTCTCTGAGAAAATAAAGTCTCTAGACGTGGTGCTTCTCTTCCCGTTATCAAAATAAATTCCATCCGGACTATATTCCTAGGAAGGCAAAGGGAGCATTTTAACCTCATTTTTCTGAGGATGGAGAAACTGAGGCACAAAGAGTTTGACCACGATTCCAGGTGAGGAGTAGGATGGAACGTAGGGTAAATCTCAAGTTATGTATTCCTGCAGCTGCCAAGGAAGTGCCTGTGATTTGGGGCACAAGCTACTCTGGTTTGTCTTAGGAGCCTCTTGTACTGTACCGAATCCTGCAGGCACATAACGCCGGTGTTGTAATTTTTGGGACTGATGAGCTTCCAATCAATTCAAGCTTGTGTTGAGGCCTAACAGGAAAGCACTGAGCTGCCCCATGGGGAAGGTGGTGGGACACAGCCCGATTCATGGAGCTTCCAGAGCAGTGTGCTCCTAACGGCAGTTGTGACACTCCTTAGTGACCCCGTCCAGGGAGCCAACCCTGGTGGGAGGGAAGCTCTGCTTCCTGGGACACGGGTTCTACTTTGAGTCCAAGAAAGTCATTTGAAACTTAGCAGGAAGGTAGATGGTGCTTCTGGTTATGTCAGGGAAGCTTTCCCACCCTGTGTCCCCTGAGCTGGGAACCTTCAGGGACACAGGACGGCCAGCAGGTGCAGGTGGACTGTGACGGTCTGAGTTAGGAGATGTTGGCCCACGTGTGAACAAGGGACGAGGGGGAGGAGAGCATCAGCCCCTGTTACAAGCAAACCAGTGTGGGGGATGGGCCCTACACACCCACCCCAGTCATCCTGGCCACCGCCAGCCCTTGTCCTGCTCAGGAAGAGAAGCTCGAGTGACTGAAGTTACCGGAGCAGGGGCACGTGCACAACTGCAGGATTAGGAGGAAGCTTGCAAGTCTGAGGGTGAATCTGCATCATTTTCCTACAAATTATTTTCTAATATATCAGAGGATTTTTTTAAATCAAAAAGAATTAAAAAGAATAAAAACTGAAGCCTATTATGGAAGAGATGAGTTCTGGGAAGGACAAACTGTTTTATTAACACCTTTCCTTCTAATCATAATATAAGCACATGAAATATTGTGAAGAGGAAGAAGATGGAAGAAGGCTGAAGACCTAGTTGAGGTCGCAGTGCTGTGTGTAGAGCAGGGACCCTGGGAATGTCTCCGGGAGCCAATGCAAGTTGTCTACGCTGTGCCTCAGTTTCTTCCACCATTTATACAGTGCTAATGCAGCACCTATTAATATGAGTTGTAATGAACATTCATTAATTCTTGTGTAGCTTTTACAGCAGAGCCTGACAAGAGTAACCACTGTGAGTTTACAGTTCTCTTCCAATTTAACCTAAGCCTCACTAGTGTGTGGAATGTTCTCTCAGGTCCTTGTGGTCTAATGCCTGATATTTCACACAAGCACATCCAGATACAATTTTTATCTGTGAGAGGCTACTGCGTTCTTCACATTCCCAGCACGAGGGAACCACCAGTCCCGTGGTCCTTGGGGCCTTCCCAGCTGTGCAGGAGTCACTGCGTCACGCCCAGTGCACTGATTTACGTCACAGGCTGCACGGCTTGGTCACGTGGTCCCTGTTTCAGAGTCAGACGTTAGGGGATGTGAACTCTACTCTCCTAAATCCCAGTTCAATTGCTGCCAAGTAACTTCAATGTGCCTTAAAGTTCTCTTTCCTCATCTTTCCATAGGGGATTATCAATGCCATGGAGGTGGGAGGTTGAGAATTATAGTTGTAGAAATCCCCACATAGAACCTGGTACTGGGGACACTTTTGTCCTTGGGATGGACCCTGCCTCCTCTCCTGTGGGAAGTGACCACAGCAGCGTGTCCAGCTTCCCACTGAGGCAGGCATGTGTGTTTTTTCTGAGTGTGAGGAATGCAGGGACATCCTGGAGGCCGTGCTGGGGGAGAGGCTGGATTTCTGGGAGGAGGAGCGGGCAGAGACACCAGCCCGGGAGGACAAGCTCAGGCAAGGGCGCTGTGTGCAGGGCAGGCAGGTGGGAAGTGTGACTCTCTGAAGTGGGGCAGCTCAGCTTATTTATGTCACATAGTATCTCTCTGTTGCACATATTCACTTTTGTTAATGAAGGCCCTTGGTTGGCAAAATTCTCTGTTGCACAAATTCACTTTTGTTAATGAAGGCCCTTGGTTGGCAAAATTTTAAGTAAGCTAATTTATTATACCTATGTCAAACCTATACTCGTTTGAGGCAACATTAATTAAAGCAAGCCACAAGAAATATAAGATATATCCTTTTCAGTACTTTTATTAATAATAGCCAGAGCCTTTAGTGTTGATAATCACACTTTAATTCCAAAGTCAACATAAAAATTCAATACATGTAGTTAAGTTGAAAAGTGTTAGTGAAATAGGAGCTTAGCTTTGCTTTTCCAAACATGTTTCCAAAAGATTGTTTTATTTTAAAACACACACAGTGTTGGATACAAATGCCGTTTAACCATCGTGGTGGGGAAGATCACATTGACTGCTGACAATGGTCACCTCCTCCTCGCTACTAAGTCTGCTGTTCTCAAAGTCTTACGAAGTACAAGATGTGTCTTTTCCTTTACTTCAAAGACTCCTTTGTTGACAGCAATTATGTGACCAAACTTTCCATAACTAGTTGATGATTATTAAAGTTTTGCAGTGGCTACTTTTCCTACTGGTGTTCTACCACCTAAGATAAAAAAAGAGAGACAGCTCATGAAATGATGTTGATTTTGCCCTTCCTCATCCAACTGTTCCTTAAGCCACCACCCAAGACAGACACCTCACACTTGTATAGAGTTTTATAAGTGCAGCAACCAACAGGGATGTCAGTCCACTCTGCAGAATCAGCCCAAGAGGTGAGGGTGTGGCCAATGCCCCAGGGCCAGAGCCAGGGGCTGAACCCCATCATGTTTTCTGAACTTCAAGTTCAGTATGTTCTAGTATTTTCACACTTATATTATTTTCTTCCACACAGTCTGGTACTTCCATCTTCCCCATCCATGGCAACTATTCCATTGCCCTTCTACCCTTTTTCTTCAACTGTTCTCCTTTGTCCTGGTCTTCACTTAATCCCAACAGACATCTATCTAAAGCTCTTCTATACAAATATGGCAAATGTACTGAATTAAGATCAGGTAAAAAAAAATACTTGTAAGAAGATCCACTCAAGGATATCATGCTTATTCAATATAATCAACAGATAATTATTTTTTTCAACACCCTCCTCAAACTGCCCCATTAATGCTAGAAGTGTTCTCGACTTCCACTGAGCATTGTATCTCTCTGTTACATCAACACTCTTGACTCTTAACTGCGTACCATAAATCAATGGCCCTACATTTTTGGGTGGGACTATTTCTTTATAACTGATAGGATCTAGAGAAGAGTAAGCATATGGTTATTCTCCTAAGGATGTGCTAGTTCTGAGTTCGGAAAGTTCATGTGATACAGACACTGACCCCAATCTCTCACATGGGAAAGAAGGGAACCAGGAATTGAGAAGGACAGAATTGTCCTTCCCAAAGGACAAAAATGAGAGATATTCTCACCAAGAGTAGGATGTTTAAGGTCTGGATTTCTGACTCAGATTGGTTATGTCAGGAACTGAATCTTTGTTATAGAAGACTGCCTATTTTATGCTTGTGTTTTCTTTGTTAATTTTCTCTGAACTTTCTTTTTAGTGTCCTTGAGAAAATTCTAGATTATATAAGTAGTTGCCTGTTTATATTAGAATTTCATTACTATTCATTTTGATAAAGTACTTGGTGCCATAGTACACTTTTTTATTTTAATATATATTGATAAATACAGTGCAAAAACTCCTCATATCTTATTAAACTGCACTTACCAAGCATTTCTTCTAATTTGGTTATGGTAGGTTCATTCACATTAAATATATAGTCATTATTTCTAGGAGAAAAGAATTAATAAGCTTTGTTATTACATAGACTATGGGGAAAAGACAACATTCATTATTTTGTTTTGCTGCTGATCATAGATACTGCAAGAGCACTTTTCAACAGTCTCCCTCGGGGCCAGTCTTTCACAGTTCAAAGACCTCTTGTTCCTGTCCTACCTCCTGGCTTCCTGTTTCATCTTTGGACCATATAAGAGACATAATTGTGAGAGTTTACATATTAAGTTTTATTATTGTTAAATTTGTTTACTTAGAAGAATAAATATCTATGTATTTATACATATAGTCGTATGTAATGTATATGTATTTGTGTATGTGTACATATACACTATACTCCCCCAAAAATCTTCTTGTAATTAATCTATATATTTTAATATTAGGTCAAATACTAGCCTAGAGTACTTTCTTTCTTTGCTTCTACTGCATTTTTATTCATAACCACATAAAATTTTCAGGGTAAGTCATACTGACTTAACTAATTAGGGGATGGATAAGTAAAGTATTAGGTCATTAAATGTGAAATGTCCAATTTCAAATCAAAAGTTTAGTTTCTTATATCTTAAACAAGAAGCAGTACATTAATCAAAGTATGCATCTGAACTATCAACACAGTTTTAACATCTTAACAGTAGCTTGCTTATGCCACCAGTGAAAAAGCCTAAAGAGCAAGTGGCAATAAAATAGTGAAAGGCATTTTCCACAGCTTATTAAGAATTGAATATTTTTCCTTGCAACAAGTAGCCCAAAGCCCGGAAGAAGTGGTAGTCAGTTGGTGCAAGGTCTGGTGAATACGGTGATGATGGAGAGTTTTCAAGTCCAGCCTCTGTAGTTTGAGCAGTGTTTGTGCGATATGTGGTCCAGTGTTGTCTTGTGAAAGAATTGGCCTGTCTCTGTTGACCAACCTCAGCTGCTTAATCGTAAGCATCCTCATCATTTCATCCAATTGGTTGCAGCAGACATATAATAGACTGACTAGGTTTCATGAAGCTGCAGTGGATAATACCAGTGCTGGACCACCAAACAGACACCATTAGCTTTTTCTGATGAGTATTCAGTTTTGGACTGTGTTTTGGCACTTCATCTTCATCCCACTGTTGTCCCAAATGCTTGCAATTATCAAAAAGAATCCATTTTCACCACATGAAACAATTTGGTGTAGAAATGGTTCAGCTTTATGTTGTGACGGCAAAGAAAGGCAAGCTTCGAGATCATTTCTCGTCTGATGCTCGTTTAATTCATGTGGTACCCATCCATCCAGCTTCTTTACCTGGCTGATTTGTTTCAAATGGTCCAATATTGTTGGAATAGTAACGTCAGACCTTGCTGCTAATTCACACGTAAGTTGAGATGGATTCATTTCCACTACAACTTCCAGCTCATCATTATCCACCTTGGTCTCAGATTGCCCACGTGGCTCATTTTCAAGATTAAAATCACCAGAACGAAATTTCTCAAACCATCGTTACTGTGTGTTTGTTAGCCGCATCCTCCCCAAACACTTTGTTGATATTTTGAGCTATCTACACTGCATTGGTTCCACAAAGGAACTCATTATTCGAAAATAACACAAATTTTTGACTTATCCTTGGTTTCACAAAAATTGCTCAAAAAAAAATTTGGGCCGGGTGCGGTGGCTCACGCCTGTAATCCTAGCTCTCTGGGAGGCCGAGGCAGGCGGATTGCTCAAGGTCAGGAGTTTGAAACAAGCCTGAGCAAGAGCGAGACCCCGTCTCTACTATAAATAGAAAGAAATTAATCGGCCAACTAATATATATAGAAAAAATTAGCCGGGCATGGTGGCACATGCCTGTAGTCCCAGCTACTTGGGAGGCTGAGGCAGAAGGATTGTTTGAGCCCAGGAGTTTGAGGTTGCTGTGAGCTAGGCTGACGCCACGCACTCACTCTAGCCTAGGCAACAAAGCGAGACACTGTCTCAAAAAAAAAAAAAAAAAAAATTTGAAAGATAATCACAAACCAAAACGTGCATTTGAAAGACACAATAAACATAAAACAAGACATGTCAAAGTAAAATGTCAGAGTTATCAATAGACAAACTTAGTACTTAAGGAAATCGGACATTTCACACTTAGTAACCTAATACAATATAAAGTTAGGAAACTATGATCTAGTAAGATTATACATTTTTGTGTCTCTGGAATTTGTGCTCAAATGTCATTCCTGTCCTTGCCCTTTTACCACCCACGGGATCTCATCGACTACTTACACCTTCTTTTTCTCCACCACACCAAGCCTCACAAAAGCTGCTAAGGCATTTTTCTGCACATCAGAAGATAATACATCATAACACTGAGAGGCACCTAAAATAGAGGGTGAAGAAGAGTCAGAGTTAGTGGACTACTGCTTTGTTCTCAACTAAAACAAATTATCACCCACAGAGGTTTGACTGACCTTGATCAAGAAGTTGGCTTGTAAATTTTCTGACTGCAACCAAGTACTGTTTCTCACTGAAGCGGTCCTCTTCTTCACTCAAGAGGTATTTGCAAACTATCTGATTTTATGACGGAGGATAAAGGGAACAGAAAAAGGGTAGAATACAACAGAAAAGTAAATAACTTTCCTTTGCCTCTTTTAAGAGAATGACATATTAGAGCAGCCTAAAAACTCTCCAACCCTAGAGCAGAGAAAAGCTGAAGGATTGTTAGGACATCTCTTTCAAGCTTCTATTACCTTTTATAATTAGAAAAAGGGGGTTTGAAACAATATTGGTATTTATTAAAGTATAATTTTTTATATTAATATTAATGGATTGCAAGTTAATTACTATCAGCTTAATCTCTTACGCTACTTAGGAAGAGAGGGGACAGATTTATATAATTTTGGTTTTTTTCCTCTAAATACACCTAACAAAGTGTCAGGCCCTAAAATACTTGATGATTTCTACTGTGGGAAGGTGATTAAGGGTAGAACTAACACTTATCAGATGCTCACTAAGTGCTAGGCTTTGTGCAAGGGAGGCATGGTCATGGGTCATGAGTCATTTCATGGCCCACAAACACCACTCTGCCAGGAAGTTAGTCCTGGTGCCAGAGGCTGGTGCGAGTATGAACAGAGCTGAGTCACAGAATCCTCGTCTAAAATATGTGCAGGCCTCCCGTGTGGTTTATGTTTAAAATTCCCTTTCTTCCTCTGAATCCTGGCACAATTCCTGCTGGACACGTAACTATCACCTCTCTCCAACCACTCCTAAGCGCTCAGACAAACTCAGATACTTTCACTTGAACTTTTTATTTTCCTTATAATATTAGCATTTAGCTATATAAATAATTGACTTTATGAATCATTCAAGTCTTACCTTTACTGAGTGCCTACAATATTAATATATCAAACACCTTGCTACATACTATGAACGAAAGACATAAGATACAGGAGGACAAACAATGTCTGGGTGTAATTGTGGTCACATAAATATTGTGCTCATGGCATTGCTAAGTTGTTATCCTCTTGGGTCTTCCTCCTATATAAATGGAGCATTTCATCTCTCACTGGAGAGGTGAAATCATTCATTGTATTAATCAATCTCTGTAGTTCTATCATTTGCCTGGGGAAGATATCTGTCCTTCAGATGAGAAATAGGCAGACTGAGAAGTCTTATTATATTTCACATGGGAAGCATGAAGGAGAATGCCTAATTTACATACCTGATAACATTCCACAAAAGGCTTAAAGAGTCCTGTTAAAAATTCTAACACAGTATTTCCTTTCTCTGTAATTAGGATGTCCTTCGTAGTCACTTGTATGGCCTCACATTTACAAAGCAGGTAACAGCCTTCTTCGAAGTCCTGGAAAGGGCAGGGAAAGCCATAAAGCACCCGCTCCTTTGGGTTAATGTGTGCACTGCTGATCTCAATGTATGTAGCGACACACCCTCAGACATCTCAGAGAACACCAGCTATTTCCACAGCCCCTCCCAGAACAATTCTTGTTAGACAGTAGCCAGAGAACCATTTGTTCTAACATTCAAAATGCTGATCCTCAAACACAAAAAATTCATAAACAAAAGGCATTTGCCTGGCTGACTCATTCCAACAAGCTGATAACAGGAAAATGAGTGCTGATTTTTTAAAGTTTACTAAAACAGAATTAGTTTATTTACAGTGGCCTCACTAATGGTTTGAAGAATGACCCTCCTCTCACCAAATAATCCTAAGTCATTAATTAAACTTGACCTGGGTTTAAACTACAGTCTGCTAAACTGTGAGTGTCCCAGTTTCTCTTTACTGCCCCCACTTCACCTCGAAGAAAGAGACGACACATTGCCTGCAACACGGCTGTGAATTCATGCCTAAGTTTCCAGAACTCACACTGCAGGCACACTTGCTCTTTGTTGTAAGGACTTTACCTTTAGTGTGTTTCCTGGAAGGAAGATGAACTCATCTGAAAAAACATCTCGTAGGAAATGAAAGCAACTGTAGACATCCTCTGGAAATAAATTCATTACATAAAATTACAACATTGCTTTTTAAACTTTTGGGGAGTACCAGGAAGTCCATGATACGCCCAAATACAGTGTTTCAAAGGCATATTTTTATTCATAAACAGGGATAAGAATTAAGTCCCCTAAAAGAAGCTAAAATCAATCCAAATTTTACTTGCAAAGCAAACTACAGTATAGCATAGTTTTTAAATGATTAAATCTAAATTACAACCAGGCCTGTAATCAGCCAGTCTGGTAATGAGCATGACACCACAGTCCTTAGAAGCTGGGGTACTTCACTTTCCCCTTCCCCTTTGTTCCCTAGTAGAGAAGGAACTGATTTCTTAATTTCCCTCTATATTCATATTTCCTGGTATCTTTACTGCATCTTTAGCACTTTTCCTTAGACTCAACTGTGGAACTTTGAAAAACTAAGACCAAAACAAAACACTAATGGCTTGCCCACACCCCAGACCAAGAGAAGAAGAACCTCTGAGGAGAGGCTCACCCTGCCCACTCCCACCCCCCATAATTCTAACGTGTGGCCTGTGCAGAAACCCCTGGCCTTGACTACTCCTGTGAACAAGAACGAGTCTTACTCATTTTTACATTCCCCAATGCAACCAGAATGCTCCTGAGCATCTAGTAAGTACTCACACACTGCTGGATGGCTTACCCACCCCACTGGCCTCTGCCGACCAGGGAACTGTTACAGCAGAAACAGAACATCAGACCAGGAAGTACAGAACTGTGCTCAAATGCCAGTTCCTTTTCTGAGTAACTACATAACTTTCTAGGCCTAAATTTCCTTATTTATAAAAGGAGAAGTTTAGATTAGATGACTTCTAGGCCCTTCCAATTCCGAAATTCTAAGCAGATGGCCATGCATTTGGGAAACAAAGCTAATTTCTTCTGAGTGTACAGGCCTGCTCCTTACTGGGTTGTGCAGATGTGGCTGAACATTACGAGGACTCAAATGTTGCTCCCTACATGGAATGCAATGGCCAGGCCTCTTCTAAAATTCAAGATCACATTCCTGAAAGTTACCTTTCCTGAACCGAGGTGTCATCTGCAATGCTACAGCTACTAAGGAAGGACGGACAAAAATGTTGAGCAGCTGGTTCCTATAGGCTGAGCACATGAGGAGAGTGATGTGCTGGAAAATAAGTCCATCAACCACTTCTGAGTCTCCGGAGTCCACTCTCAGAATCACCTGGTCTCTGACAATGCTGGCGATGTTGGAATGCAGAAGAATGTTGGACTGGACAACTTCTTCAGCAGGTGTGTTATCTATGCACAAAGACAAGTCATTCGAATGAGATGGGTCACTGTAGAGTCTTAGGCCTTGTATGTTTAATGCTAGTAACTTGACAGGCATTTATTTTCAAGTGTCAGGTTTTAGTCTCTATCAATTGAGGTAACAATATCATATGGAAGAAAATCTTGAAAGTACTATTTGATAAATCAAATCCCTGTCTAAGAACATGTAACATACTCTCTTATCTACCCCAAATCTATCAGCCATTCTGAAATGTACGTAAGTTTCTGCTCTGAAAATCAACACTGGACTCAAGGTATCCAGAGTTTTGTAACAGCAAGTTCCATAAACTAGAAAATCACATGCATGTGAATGCAACAACACTAACACAAAAAAGCCCACGATTAGCGTTATGAGCACGTTAACACTGCAGTCCCCAACTGCCGGTACTGTTCCACAGCCTATTAGGAACCTGGCTGCACGGCAGAAAGTGAGCTGGAGCTTAATCTGTATTTACAGTCACTCCCCATAGCTCGCAACCCCTGTCTCCTCCCCAGTCCGTGGAAAACTTGTCTTCCATGAAACCAGTTGCTGGTGCCAAAAAGATTGGGGACCACTGCATTAAGATATAATTCACATACACAGCTTGCTGAAACCTGGAACAAGGTGGCAAGAATATCACCTGGCAGGTGGACCAAAGGGCAACCCAAAGAGACACAGTCCTACCATTGGGCCTCCATGAGCAGAGGGATGCTGAGGAGATTCCCTATTTTCCCACATCAAAGATAACCACAGAAGCAGTCCCATAACAGTTCCTGACACTATCACCTGACATGACATTGGCCTGCAGGGAGCCAAGCAGCTAGAAATACAGGAGCACAACGAAGAAATGGCAATATTTAACAAATATTCTCCACATGGGAAATCAACATGTTCTACATTAGGAATTATATTTAATCACCCACTCTATTACTGTTGCTTGGATACCAACCCTCACTTTATTATAGTAACAAGTTAGTGTAGTGCCTGAACAGATACTCTTTGCTATGGATTAGTCACATATTTATGCTATCTTGAAAAAGCAATAACACTTTAGAAAGACAGGTGCCTATGTTTTCATATGTTCCTGGGCCAAAAAGTGATAGGTTGAGCACTTTACCTATTCCTCCCTCATGACATCCAACACTTGCTACCATGTATCAAAACTAACAAGTCCTTTGCCTCCTACCAGACCTTCACAGTACTAAGAACAGATGTCTGGTTCATTTCTTTCCCTCTTGGTGAATGGCACACGAATGACTGGCACTTCTGCCAGTTATTCCTCCTCGACACCTTGCGCCAGTGTCCCGAGCACTGCCACTGCCATGGCCCAAGCCTCATCATTTCTCATCTGGGCACAGCAGCCTCCCACCTCGTCTCCCTTCCTCCAGTCTCTCCCCACTGAGGTCCACCTTAAAACTGATACCAGCTTGTTTCCTAAAAGCCAATCTGCAATACTTCCTTCTTAAAATCTGTAAATGCTTCTGCTAACCCAGAGGTTTCAGTCCTGAGCCCAAGGCCCACAGGCCTGTGTGATCAGCCGTCTCCTCCACAGCCTCATCTTCCGTCACTCCCTCACCTGCAGCCCACACTCTAGTAGCACGAATGAATCCTCAGAGCTGGGCCCATCTCACATTTCCTCATCTCTGCCTTGCAAGCCTCCTCTCCCCATCTTCCTGAGGAGCTCCTACTTTTCTGCCAGGAAAAGGTCAAAGGTCATGCCTATGAAATCTTCCTGATTCCACGGTATGGGCCTTTCCTCCACAGAAGTCTCAGGAACCCTCCAGAGCGCATGCGTAGCCCCTTGTCTCTGCTTCACTGAACCCTCGTTACCTGTGTACACATCACCCACTCACCCCTGCTCTCTACAAACCAGGAGAACTTCCAGGACAGGGATCCACTTTGTGTCCTGGTAGTACCCAGCACCAATGAGGTACTCAGTATAGGATCCATGAGTGAATAGTACATACCTGACGATAAATAATTATCTGGTCTTGAAAGGATTACATTTCTAACTCTACTCTGTACAATTTTAAACCAGAGATTAAAAACAACTTAAGCTAACTACTATCATATATATCCTGAACACCCAGCATGGTGTTCATAACTCCAATGAGGTTTTTACATCGTTTTTATCAGAGAATTGCATAAAGTTCTAAGACCCCACCTTTAATCCTTACAATGCAGTGAGACCAATGGGTTGCAAATATAGTGTGGCTTAAAGAGGTGGGTGTGATGGGAAGGAGTTGTGGACCACAAGAGGATTTGTAGCTTCATTTTCCACTCTGCTAGTTGCCAACGAGATGGATAGTATTCTAGTCCTCAAGATACTCAGAGTCTTGTAGGGGGAAATGACATGTAAACAATTATTCTCAAATAATCAACACACTGTGTTTAATGGCCTATAGTGATAAAAACAGATTAGGTGTTCTTCCTCTCTCTGAGCAATGCTTTGCTGAAAGTCTTCTATAGGTTTTTCAGGTCCAGGCTACAACTTTTACAACAAGCATTCTCACCAATTCCATCTCACCTACATACCGGGCCAATTGAGAAACCCTCCGAACACATGGGTTAAGCCTTTCAGCCATAAAGTCTTTTCAACCAGAGCATCAAAGTCCATGGATGGCTGGTTCTGAAGTAGAACAGCAACTATTAGGGTCCAGGGGCTCAGAACCAGGTTCTCAATTTGCAGAAGCTGCATTTTGTAGGCAACTTCAGTGACAAAGGCATGCATGTCCGCAGATTGTTTCTGAGGAATATATCTAAAAGGAAGAGCACAGAACAAAAAATTACAGTTCTGCCACCTAGACAAATGGGAATGGGAGAAGATCAACCCTTTAGAAGGTGTCTCATGCTTTCTGCCAACCAAATTCCCTCAGGTCATGTGCAAGAGGCATTCCTTTGATTTGGGTATGCTCTTGAGAGGTGATATAAAAAAAATACTCAAGTTCCTATTATTCCCAGTTCCAGACAAAAAAACTTCTGTTGCTTTATAAATACAATACATTTCACTGCAGAAAACTAATGCCTCCCCCAGTAGACTGAATTATTGTCTTCTCAAAATCCACAGCACATTGAACATATCTCTATTGTAGAACATGCTTATCAGATCACATAGTGACTGTTTATATCTATACCGGATAGGCTATCCTGTTTGCCTGACTTCATGCAAAGATCACCAAACTTTGAATCGTATGATAAAGCCTACACAGAACTTGTTGGAGCAAAGATACACATATGACCTAAAAGCAGTCACATAATAAGGTAGCTTAATGAAAGCTGTAGCCAATAAGGGTGCCCTGTACTAGATAATAACTGGCCAGCCCAACTTGAGATCTAAAGAGAGAGAGCCTATGGCAGCAAAAAGCTAACATCTGCTTCTGAAATGACTAATGTAGTTGCTGGGGAACTGCTGAAGCTACAGATAAATTATAAATGATCTTGCAGGCATCTGAGGCCCAGCTGTGGAGGCAGATGGCTTGTCTCCCTTATCTGTCCGGGTATACCCAAATGTATATCTATACCCTGCATCCTGAAAGAACCTAACACATTATCTTGCCCATAAAACTACAATCTTCTTGAGAATACAGACTTGCTCCCATTCATTATTTTTATGCAATCCTTTCTAGAATCAAATATAATACTTGGTACTTACTTTGGCTGGCCTTGTACCAATAGTGCTCAATAATTCTTGTACATATACGTATTAATGGCATCATTTCTTCCCACTTTTAAGTTAGTTCCCCCGAGAAGACTGATCACTGTCTGACTTTGCATATTGACACATACCTCCTGTAGGTGATCACTTTTTTGGCAAACACAATTCTTTTTTAATTGAAGCTTTCCATTGATGAAAATGGAATGATACAGCTTCCCCGATAATTTGCCATGTGATCTTAGGTAAACCAAGTTTCAGTCTTACAAGTGGTCAACTCAAGAATCACAATTCATGCTTTTAGATTTTAATCCTTATGATAGTTACTAAAACACAGGCCTTGCACCTTGGAACCAAGTTATACGGGCTCCGACTCATCCTCCCAGCTGCCAGAGATCGAAGTGACACAGGGTCTCCAAAGTATACATAGATGCTTCCAAAATTTTCAGAGAGAATCTTTCTAGCTTTCAACAGCCCCTAATAGTATCAAAACAGTGGAAAAGGAAACAAAAAGGAGTACATTAGTTGAAATTAGTTGATGTGTAAGTTAGCATATTCTCTGAATTCAAATAAAATTAAGTCTGGCTATCCTTTACGTACACTTGTAGATTCTTTTGGCTTAGGAATCCCTAGAAGCTCATACACATAAAGAGTTTCTTCCAATATCTTATCATAACTGATGCTAATTGGAACAAAGTAGGTATCAAAAACTTCTCTTTTAAAAAATGGCTCCATCACAATATTCAGAAGACCTGTAAACACAGGGAGAAATGTTTTATTGCACATATTAAAGAATAGAGCAACCCTGGACACATACACAGGGAAGATACTAAAAGTATACATTATACACTAAGACCATTAATATAAACAGTTAAACAATTATACTTACAAAGAAAATATATCTTGTTAAAAAAAAAAAGGTGTCAAGTTCTGTGTAGCAGCTATGATGACACCACACCTAAAGGCTTCTGGTTTGTATTTTTCCTTCTAATCTGTAATGACCTACCAAATTTAGGAGTCAATGTCTTGGCAGAGCGGCTTCTTGTCCCTTCGAGGAAAAATTCAACAGGAGCATAACCATTCTTTAAAGAGAAAACACAAACAAAACAAAATACGAAACCCATCGCCCACTCTCATGATGATGAATGTTTCTTTTGATTCCTTTTCCCAAGCCCCCCTCCTCCCAGCTCCCTGGACAAACACTGCTTATGCTAAAACTTAAATAAGAGAGTTACACTGATTAAACAGATTACCAAGATCATGAACACTCCTTCAGGGGAAAATAATAGCTAAATGGTCACTTCAGAAGTTAAGAATCTAAATAAGCAAACATCAATGAAAAGAAAGTATAGCTTGAAAGTACTTGGTAATTTGCATTTACCCGTAACATAGTTTTTACATATTCAGAGAATACAGCCCAGTAGAGTTTATTGCCACCAAAGGTACGCCGCATGAAAAAGGCACCCGACATTCGTAGCAGCTCACCAACCATTTTCATTCCTAGGAAGTCTAAAAAATAAAAGAGGGGTTAATATTTATTTGCAGATATTGGTACTTTCTATAAAGACCTAAACTGAGACACTATGAAGACAGATTTTGTGTATGTGAAATATCCCTATGTTAATAACTATACCTTTTGAGATTAAAATCCTTAAGAGACACCTAATAGAATTATGAAGAAGAAGAGATTCTCCTCTTCTGGGAGCTGGGTGCTCACTGAGAGGTTACCTTATGCCACTCTTTGCACTGCTGCATTTACCACTAGACCAGCTAGAGACCAGGGACAACAGCAGCGAAATTGTGACAACTTAACAACATCATGGTGTCAATTTCTTTAGCCAGCCCTGCTTAACTTGAAACAGACCAACATGCATCCTTCATGCCCTGGATGGCAAACCAATCCAGCTCTTGTTCTTCTCCCATCAAGTAAAAATATCATCCTACTTTTAGTGTAAGAGATTAAACTAAGCAAGTCTGGTATGACAGGAAGAGTTTTACCAGCAGTTTTTAAAACAGTCCTTACCTTCATTTTCCCTAATTTTCAAATGACTTCCTCACATGTCTATTTAGATGAAAATGCTTTTAAAGTACTTAAATCTCTGGCAGTTTTTACCTTACTGTTTACTACATTTATTGACAAAAGATGTACACTTGAATCCCAGCTTTCCTGGCTACCCTGAAAGGGAGCTGATAAAGAATTTACTTGTAAAAAAAAAAAAAGAATTTACTTGCTTTAGCAATCCTTCTTTTAAGAATCTATCTTATAGAAATAAAAGCACTGATATAAAAATATATTACAACACTGTTTATAATAGCAAAACTATTAAATTATGATGTCCAAACTGTTGAATATTATAAACTACTAAAAATAACGTTAGACACGAAGTTGGACTCTTACCTTATACTATATACAAAAGTTAACACAATGAATCAAAGACCTAAATGTAAGACCTGAAACTATTAAAACTCAGTAAGCACACAAAAAGATGCTCAGTATCACTATCATTAGGGAAATGCAAATCAAAACTATAATGAGATACCACTTCACATCCTTTACAATGATTATTATTACATAAAGAAAACTTATAAAATAACAAGTGCTGGCAACAATGTGGAGAAAGTGGAACTCTTGTGCCCTGTTGGTGGCAATGTAAAATGATGCAACTGCTGTGGAAAACGGTTATGGTAGTTCCTCAGAAAATTAAAAGTAAAATTACCACATGACCCAGCAATTCTATTTCTTGGTATACATCTAAAAGAATTGAAAGCAGGGTCTTGAACAGATATGCTTTTCTAACTTTAAAAAGGAAGAAATTTCTGATTTATAAATTTTACTATTTCAGTTTTGTAAGATGAAAAGAATTCTGGAGATGGATGGTGGTGATGGTAGCACAACATTGTGAATATATGTAATGCCACTGAACAGTACACTTAAAGATGGCTGAGATGGTAAATTTTATGTTATGTGTATTTGATCACATTTAAAAATATATTAAAAATTTTAAATTTATTTACTATCTGGATAGATAGCCATCAATATATTATCAAATAAAAAAAGTAAAAGGCAGGTAATACATATAGGTAGTATAGTCTCATTTTTCAAACCCTAACCAAGGAGTCCTAGATGCATAAACGCCTGTGTGTGTCATTTAGGGAAGGTCAAGTGGCACCAGAGGAGGGGCCGTCTGCATCTTCTTATTCAAATATCTCAGTATTGCTGGAATCACACTAGTGAACACTTTAATCTTTATAGTTAAAAAGAAGTAGAAAAACAATATTTACCCATTCCTGCTGCTATAACTGGCACAGGTAAATCATAGTTGTATAAAAGAAAAGACAACATCAGGAAGTCAATGTAACTTCGATGACTAGGCAGTAGAACAACAGGATGCTCCTGGATGGCTCGTTGTAGCTTGAAAATAAATATTACATTTAAAATAATTTTAGTTTTCATGTAATTAAAATTACATCTCAAATCAGAAAATGGAAGATGTTTATATACAGAGGGAATACTAATCATCTTTTTCTGCCTTCCTTACCATATACACAATTTTCTCTGAAAAGCCACAAGTATTATTTTAGAGTTCTAATTAAATGATTTCACATAAAGCAAGAGTAGTAAAAATGTACATTTTTATGGATCAGAATAATAACAGTGACAATCACTATTATTTGGGTACTATATATTTACATACTAATCATCTTACACGCACTGTTTAATACCACATATTTGTAAATGAGCCTTAGCCTTCCCATTTGTAATATGGTCACACACCCAGTGAATGGTGGAGCTGGGAACTGAACTCAAGTCAGTCTGATGGAAAAAGTCAACTGTTAATCACTGCAATGGACTGGTTGTTTGCAGTAAGAGAAAACAAAGCTGCTCTTTGGGAAGATAAAAAAAAGAAAGATCTGTAAATTATTAGGACAAAGTAAGACGAATATTATTGTTCTATGTGCTAGACTCACTGCCAAGGAGAATGGGTGCCATGTAGTTGGGAAGGATATGTCTGCATTTCCAGATATGTTCCTCAAGCTACCAATCTTAAGAACACTGACTGGTATTGATGTGCTATGTAACAATAACTGAGGCCAGGTAACTTGTGATCAGTTAAGACATGGCACGCTGACTCTGCCTGGTCCCCAAACACTATACTGAACATTCTCTGGCAGATCCAGAGCATAAGTCGGCAATCTTGAAGACAGTCATAGAAAGAAGCAGAAATATTTGACAGGAAACTAAAACACTGAATAAAAACAAAATATTTGGGCATAGTGGCTCATGCCTATAATCCTAGCACTCTGGAAGGCCGAGGCAGACAGATCATTTGAGCTCAGGAGTTCAAGACCAGCCTGAGCAAGAGCAAAACCCCATCTCTACTAAAAAAAAAAAAAAAGAAAAAGAAAAAAATTAGCTAGACAACTAAAAATATATAGAAAACATTAGTCGTGCATGGTGGCGCATGCCTGTAGTCCCAGATACTCGGGAGGCTGAGGCAGAAGGATGGCTTGAGCCCAGGAGTTTGAGGTTGGGAGGATCACTTGAGCCCAGGAGTTTGAGGTTGCTGTGAGCTAGGCTGACGCCATGGCACTCCAACTTGGGCAACAGAGTAAGATTGTCTCAAAAAAAAAAAAAAAAAAAAAAAAAATTAAAAGGCACGAGGAGGCAGGCAAATGAAGGTAAGAACTTTCCTAGGAGAAAAAACGCAAATGAATAAAAATTATTTTCATAGCTCTTCATCCCAAGAAAAAGCAAAAATAAATAATATAGCGATAAAATTAGAAAAATCACAATTTGGCAATCAGAGTAATAACTGATTCTGGCAAAAATCATCAGTGAAAGCAAAAAACAGTGGGGGAAAGTGTGAGGAAAAATAGGATACTTAACCATTCTCAAAGTGTCTCTCCACAAGAAACTTATTAAAGAAAAACAGTAACTTTACAGTGTAGAAACCTGGCAGTCACCACCTTAACCAACTGAGGAAAGTGACCATCTCTAGGAATAGGACAAATAGATACCACTTGCTTCTGATATGATGCGCTGAGGAAGATACAACATTGCTTCTGGGGTATTCCTGCCGAAAGTACACAACCTAACTCCCTCAGGCACTCGTCCACCCCTTCCTCTCCCGGCCAGGCCCTGACCCATTCCCTGTTGGGTCTTCTGCTAGGGAGGATGTTAGGTTTGTTGTTCCGCTCCCTAGTGCCCTGGCCCTCTGGCTGCTGCTGGTGTCTGGCTCCCTCCTCCCAGGGCCAGGCTCAGAAAAGGCCAAGGATTGTCACCAGTGGAAGAGGTCATTACTTGAGATAGTCCTGCTCTCCCTGTCACCCTACAGTGTAACCTCACTTCCGCTCTCACACCCAGACATACAGCTACTGGACAAAGAATGGGGTGGAACTGATTGCCATTTGTAACAATGCCAGCAACATGGAATCTAGGATCAATAAGCCAAGAGGTGAGGATTCAGGCAAATATCACTGCGTATGTCACTTTGTCAGCACTCTTAAAGCAAATGGCACCACTGAAGTGAAAGCTATTCCTGACATCACTGGCCATAAATAGAGCAAGAACAAGGAGGAAGGGCAGGATGCCACGATGTACTCAGTCAGTTGGCTGCCCTCGCCCAGAGTGGATGTGGCGCAAGGAGAACGGTATGCCCGTGGAGCTTGTCAATACTTCTGGCTGCTGCTTCATCATCAATAAAGAAAATTTTACTGAGTTGAACATTATGAACCTCCAGAGCACAGAAGACCCTGGCAAGTATGAATGTAATGCTACCAACTCCACTGGCTCCGCCTCTGCTGTCACCATCATCAAGATATGGAGCCACCTGGCCCCACTCTGGCCTTTCTCAGGACTTGTGGCTGAAATTATCATCCTTGTGATGATCACTGTTGTGTATAAGAAGAGGAAGAGGTCAGATGAGGTTCCTGATGACAATGAACCAGCTGGGCCAATGAAAAGCAACTCTACCAACAATCAGAAAGACAAAACCTCGTGCCAGAGAAACATCAATTAAGTATGGCTTATAGTATCTTCGGGTTCCTGAAACAGTTGGCAACATGACCTGCTAAATTTTCTGCTTGAAACTTATTGGTTCTCTCCGCTCTCAAGTGAGCAACCCCACAATGCCTGTCCAAAGCAAGCCTTATTCAGCCACTTCTCTAAGAGTGATCTAGGCAGCTACATTTTAAAGACTGCTTCGATGTAGAAGATGTTAAGCTATTTTGGGCTCAATGTGCTCTGAATGTTGCTTTTTTTCCTTTGTTAAAATATTTAAATAGAGGTGAAAAGGTCCTCTGAGGATCACATCATGCATGCGCCATTTTTTAACCTAATGCAGTTGTTCAGCTGGCAAAGCTTTAAAATGCACTGCTGCCATCTAGTGACACATTTCTGTAAAGTACAGCAAAATCTACAGAGACATATAGTATATAGATATACATATATATTTATATTTTGGGGGTAGCAGAAATCCAAAATAAATGCTTGTTTCATTTTAAGCTGCTGACATTCATTCCTTATTGTATATTGTCAGATGAGGAAATGTGCAGTTCCAGTACTAAAGATGAGTAATATAAACTGAAATCTATAATTGTAAGGGCTTAACCTACGACTTTAATAAGAAGCTGGAACAGTCCACTGAATAGGTATAATGAATTGCAGTGTATACATGATTGCTTTTTAAGTGATTATTTTTTCTTTTGTTAAATTATGTAAATCCTTAATTCCTTTTGCACTGATGTGTTGAACCTTATTCTTGTACATTTGATCAAGGCGAACTTTTATAATTTTCCTTTTGTTTTCAGTGACCTTGAAACATTATAGCATGGTGATATTCTATGCAACTATTGTTATACTTTTTAGTTTGACACTGTATTTTTTTCACATTGATTTAATGGTTGATGGTAGATTTTATAACCTAACAGGGTTCTGATGCAGTACATAACTGTAGATGCATGTACTTGTGTTTTGTGTAATTGTTTAAGTGTAATGATGTATAAAAAAAAGTGGATTCACCTGTTTTTTAAAAAATAAAACATTGATAAAAGAAAAAAAAGTATACAACCCGAATCTAATGTTGAAATAATATCACTCAAATCCAATCAAAGAACACTATAAAATAATTGGCCTGTTCTTTAAAAAAATATTGTCATGAAAGATAAAAAAAAAGACCAAGAAATTGTTCTAGATTTAAAAAGTCTGAAGAGACATAAAGCAGAATGCAACACATGATCTAGCATTTTCTTATGCTAGACAGGTTATAACTAGGACAAGTGGTGAACACAAGTGAAGTGTGTATTACTAGTATTGTATCAATGTTGATATCCTTATTTTGGTAACTGTACCATAAGAGAATTTCCTTAATTATAGGAAAAACACATCAGAGTACTGGCAATAGGATAAAGGAAATGTAGGGGAATCTAGGTGAAACATATACAGAAATTCTTTTATTATTTTTGTAATTTTAGTGAACATTGGGCATTAAGTTACTCGACTAAGTCAGTCTGAAGTCTGTAGGTCTAAAGCTAAAAGGAAAACAGCCCGACCTCAGGAGAGGCACAGCCTCTTCCCCCAGACTAGAGGCCTGGTGACCCGGCCCTAGGCATGTACTGCCCAAGTGAGATGTCCTTGAGTTGGCTAAATTGTGAGGAGTGAAAAAGAGGTTGTTTTTTTAAACAATACTCACTTTCTGAATACCTTCTTCATTTACACACACCTTCGAGAAAATTTGTTTAAATATTTTGCTTAAGGCAAAGGCAAAAAACCTAACGGCTCCCAGACGCAGTTTGTGACTCATTTCATCCAAGATCTCATTAACTTCCTCTCGGAGGACATCAACTGATTGAAGGGATTCCCTGGAAAGCTAAGAGGAAAGGGAAAGCAAGAGTAAATTTCTGATGAAATCAAGCCAGACCTCTTTACTCAAACCAGTATGATTAGTTCCAAATGGATCAGTATTATATAACTCAAAGATCGTATGTTTTCTTAACTTAAATTGACATAATTTATTTGCCAACACAGTAACAGTAGATAAAGATCCTATCTAGACAAGTTTAAAGGCTTGAAGTTCAAAGAGAAACAGCTTTCTAGGATAGCATTGAAAGCACTTCACTTTTCCATTGGTTGTTAGTAAGTTTACAGCCAAACCCTTTAAAATAAGTCATGGCCCATAGGTAGTATTCTAGCATTTGGTAGCTTCTCTCAGTAGACTACAGCAGCACTTCAACCACTTATTCAATGCTATTACAAGGTATTATACAAGGTAAAAATACAAGATTACACTGAAATAACCAATTCAGACTACAAGAGATGTATCAGTACAAAAAACCCCCAAACTTTCAAAGGATAATAAGAGAAATCAAGGATCTTACAATGAAAGTTACTATATTCACACAGTATTCCACATCTTTGGAAAGAGAACAAAATGTTTGCTGTGTGCTAGAACTGTCAAGGGCCTGGAGATGAACAAGTCACAGTTTCTGTCCTCCAGGAAGCCTGATTTCACCATTTGCACTTTCTCCTTAATAAGCACTTTGAAAAGAAGTGAAGTCTATGTGATAAATAGTACCTCTGCTTCCCAAAAGAGAATGCTCTACTTTAGGGTGAGGACATCAACTGACTGAAGGGATAGGAAGTTAGAGCCCCAATCACGTGTGGTGAATGAGTGGCTTATCTTTTTTTTCATTGAGGTTAAATTCACACACTATAAAATTAATCATTTTGAAATGAACAATTTGGCAGTATTTAGCACATTCACAAATGCTGTGCAACTGCCACCTCTATCTAGCTCCATAGCGTACCATTTTGAGGGTTCAGTTCAATAGGTCCAAGGAGGAGGAACTGGGATGACTATTTCCAGTGACTTGTATTCCTTTGTTTTACTCAGAGGTTCTCCGAAACAGTGGCTTTACTTGGCAAGAAAAGGTTTAGTAATATGATCAGAAAAGAACTGATACTGAATATAAATGGACTGAATGGAAGGTGGGGAAGTAAAAACAGTGGCCATAGAATAACTGATAAGTTTGAAGGAGAACAGGGAGGCTATCACTTAAAGCAAAAATGCTTTCCTAAGATGGAAAAGGCTTGGACCAGGTTTTTGTTTTTACTAATTAGCATTCCACTTTTTTAAAAAGCATACTAAAATAAAAGTAATATAAAATTGACCATTTTAGCTACCTAAGTGTATGGCTAAGTGGTGTGAAAGCCTTGGATTCATAGACTAAACAGAAGAAGTCGGCTAAGAGATATGCTGAAGACAGAGGAGAGGGAGAGGGTGCCTGCCGGAGGCATTACAAGAGGCTGGAAGAGGTGGCCCCCATACCACAGATGTGGGGTCAACTCTGACCAAGAGAACAGGCCCTTTGTCTCTGAGGCTGGCCTGAAAGGTACACGTGGGCATGAGTGTAGATATAGATACATTTGAAGGTAAGGATAGGAAATTAAGGAGGATAGTGTATAATATTTTCCATTATCTCAAAGGAAAACATATGATCATTTGCTAATAGGAGGAGAAAATCATCAGTCTTAGTAACTGACAGCATACAAAAGGAAAGCAAGAAGTTGAAGATGGCAACCAGATTTGTGGTTTGAGCCACTAGTATACGAAGGGGCCATTCTTAGAGACAACTGGGTAAGGGTGGGAGGTAATATATCTAGGTACATAGTACAGGGGTAGGATTGGGAGGGGTAAAGAGGTTTGATTTAGACATCTTGAATTTGAGGTGCTTTTGAAATTTCCAAATGGATATTTCAGTAGACATATGAAAACAGACGTATGGAACACAAATGAGATCTGGGCTGAAGGAATAGATAGATACTATTTATCTATATTATTATTTATTACAATAGGTAGATGTCAGCATAAAAAAAGGTACTTAAAATTCTAGCAACAAATAAAACTGCCAGTGAGTGGGTAGAATAAGAAAAGAAGGAATTAGAATAAAATCCTGAAGAATACCAGCATTTAAAGAGCCAGGCAGGGCCAGGCATGATGGTTCACACCTGTAATCCCAGCATTTTGGGAGGCCAAGGTGGGAGGATCACTTGAGGCTAGGAGTTCCAGAGCAGCCAGGGCAAAATAGAGACCCTGTTTCTATAAAAAATGTTAAAAATTAGTTGGGTGTAGTAACGCATACATGTAGTCCCAGCTACTTGGGAGTCTGACATGGGAGGATTGCTTGAGCCCAGGAACTTGAGGATGCAGTGAGCTATGATCAGGCCACTGCACTCCAGCCTGGGTGACAGAATGAGACTGTCAATCAATCATTCAATCAATCAAGGGACAGGTAAAGGAAAAGCAGCTCATAAAAGCAACTGAGAAATGACCAAAAAGATATAGAGGCTTAAGGTGAGGGTATGGTGTCACAGTAGGAAAGGAGAGAGAACAAATGCCAAAGGCTATCATGGATTTGAACGAGGTGGATTTCAGCCATGAGGAAGTCATTCACAATCTTGGAAAGAGACATTACAGTGAATCAGAAACCACATTCCAGCAAGCTGAGTAGTAAATGAAGGATGAGGAGGCTTAGCAATAAGTGTAAACAACATAGCAAATTTCTTAAAAGAGAAGGAGAGAGGTAGAGGTAGGGAAGAATAAGATGGGAGAAACGAGAAGGCAGGGGTCAAAACGAGAAGGAGGTCTATTTAGGCTGGATGAGACATAAGCATGTTAAATGCTGATGGAAAAGAGCTAATAACAAGGAAGAAGGTGAAGACATATGAGGGATGGTCAACAGAGCAAAGTCCCTGAGGATGAAGGAGGGGTAGAATTCAGAACAAAGGAACAGGGTAGGGATTAAACTCAAAACAGGAGGAGAGGATCCTCTGCCATGTTAATAGGAAGGATGAAGAAAATGACGAGTTTTGGATGCAGGTAAATTGGTATGTTTGGTCACAGGAGGTTGAGAGAGCACTCATATAATGGTTTAAATTTTCTTGTGACAGAAGAAGAAAAGTCAGCTGCTGCTGAGAGTAAGAGGAGGGGGCAGAATTGGAGGTTCACAGAGAGTGAGGCAGCTAAAACTTGCCATTTTGGAGAATGGGAGATGGTTCACTGTAGAAACAAAGAATTATTAGGTAAGATGGAAAGCCCAATTGTGCTGCATAATCATGAATTTGTAATGATTCCAATCTATCTGGATTATGTGATTTTTCTCTTCTCACCAGCACAGCCAAGTTTAAGAAACATTCGCTTGAATAAGATCTTTAAAATAAATAAGTCACTCTTAACCTGGCTGTGCATTAGGATTATTTGAGAAGTTTAAAGAAAAGAATAAGAAAAGGGGAGAGAAGCCTGGGTCCTATCCCAGACCAGTTAAATCAGAATCTCTGTACATGGGGCCAAGGCATCATCATCATTTTTTTATTCATTAATTCAACAAATGTTTATTAAGTGCCTACTATGCGCTAGTAGGCACTAGGAATACAGCAGTAAAACAAAAAAGAGACAAAAATTCTTGCCTTCATGGAGCTTACGTTCTAGTGGAAAATAATAGTTAACTTTTTGCAAAAGTTCTTCAGGAAATTCTAACGAAAAGCCAGAGTGGGCCAGGTACAGTGGCTAGTGCCTGTAATCCTACCACTCTGGGAGGCCAAGGCGGGCAGATTGCTTGAGGTCAGGAGTTCGAAACCAGCCTGAGCAAGAGTGAGACCCCGTCTCTACTATAAATAGAAAGAAATTAATTGGCCAACTAATATATATAGAAAAAATTAGCCAGGCATGGTGGCGCATGCCTGTAGTCCCAGCTACTCAGGAGGCTGAGGCAGTAGGACTGCTTGAGCCCAGGAGTTTGAGGTTGCTGTGAGCCAGGCTGATGCCACGGCACTCACTCTAGCCTGTGCAACAAAGCGAGACTCTGTCTCAAAAAAAAAAAAAAAAAAAAAATAGAAAAGAAAAAGAAAAAAGAAAAAAGAAAAGCCAGTGTGGAGAACCACTGTTGTTAGCATCTAACTGATGAGGAAACTTGACTTCACCTATGAGAAAGGCACAGCTAGAGAAAACGGAAAGCTTTTCCATTAAGGCCAATCAAAACAAAGGGATTGGGAACACCAATCACATGACCAAGTCAAAAAAGAAAACAGAGAGCAGAGATAAAAGAAATTTCCCATAAACCTGATTAAACTCCAGTTACAAGTTAAAAAAGGAAGATCTCCATAGGCAAACTTCAGAGCATGGGAGTCAAAAATTTAAAACTTAAAACTAAACAGGCATGGTGGCTCCCTCTTATAAACCCAGCAACTCGGGAGGCCAAGGCGAGAGGATAGCTTGAGCCCAGGAGTTGAAGGCTGCAGTGAGCTATGATCATGCCAGTGCACTCCAGCCTGGGTGACAGAGTGAGACCCCATTTTTAAAATAAAAAACTTGAAAACTTTCTTTCCTTTTTACCACCTGGAAACCAGAGCAGATACCAAGTGGTCAGAAAGGAAGCTGCAGAACCAATAAAGACTAGGGCAATAGCCTGAGAGTGAGCCACAGTCTACAGAATAAAGAGGCAGTGCTACAATGTTAATATTTTTTAATAACCAGCATCAAACAAGAATATTACAATTCTGAATGAGTTCCTCCTTCCTTTACAGAAACACACAACTGGTTGCATGTGTGGTTTCCTTTAAGACATTTATAGAGGACCAGAAATAAAAAAGGGAGAGCATATTCCTTCTGATAACAAAGAAAATGGGGTCATGGAGCAATAGGAGGCTGCTGCTGGTAAAAATGAGGCAAAAGGGTCTGGGAGGGATCAAGCACCAGAGAAGCAACCACTGCAAATGCATGTTCATCACTGGTGGACCTGTGACCACATAAGCACTTGGTAACGGCACAGAGTGCCGGCCACCAGGAAGCTCGAGCCTGTCCACTGAACATCTTCATTTGGACGTCTTCAAATCACACATCCGTGCATTCCTTCTTTTGTCAAAAAAAAAAAAAAAACAAAAAAAATCACACATCCATGACGGGACTTAGCCTCCCTCCTAAACTCGTTCCCTCTTCTATGTTCCCTATTTCAGTGAATCATCTTGACTCTCCTTTCCTTCCCTTCCTATGCCCAACTGGTCACTAAACAAGGTTGAGTCTACCACTCAAATCCCTTAAATCTGTCCATTTCTCTGTTTCTATAACCCAGTCCAGGCAACTATAATTGCACAAAGGGGTTATTGCTGCAAGAGCATCACAAGCAGACTTACTATCTTTAGTTTTATTAGAATGGTATTTCTAAAATATCAACTGATGATCATGTCAACCTTTCAAAGGCTTTGCACTGTATTTAGAATAAAATCCAATTCCTCTATGAGGTTTTACAAAGCCCTTCACAACATGTCCAGGTTCATTTCTTCTCATCACCCTTTCTGTGCTGTTTGGTCTGGTCATACAGAACTACTTTCAGTATGGTAAAAGTACTGTTCTCTCTTGGCTCCAGTCCTTAAAATAAGCCAGTGGTTCCCAAACCTTGCTATACTTCAGAATCTCTTGAGCAGCTTTAAAAACTGATATCTGGCCCCCTCCTCCTCACATTTTGATTTAATTAGCACAGGGGTGATATGTGGATACAGTGACTTTTAAAAGCTCCCTGAGTAATTCTCCTGTGGAGGTCTGAAAACCATGGGAATAAGTGATTTACTTTAGGAGCATTCTTCTTTACTCACTTCACTTGGGAAACCCCTAATCACCTTTCAGGCCTCATTTAAAACAAAATCACTTCCCTGCCTCCCTATACCAAATTTGTTGCCACTATAATTAATTAGTGTTCTTGCATGTACAGCTACCACTAGGGTGTCTCATATTTCATTGTAACTGACTATACAATTGTCATTGTTCCCTACTAGACTATATACTGTGCTCAATTTGCCTACTGTTAGACCTCCAGTGTCTAGCAAAGAGCTAACACACATTATGGGTACCACAGGTACATGATGAATGTGATGAATATAGCTCAACCTAAAAGGAGACATTAAAGATAGCAAAATAGGCCGGGTGCGGTGGCTCACGTCTGTAATCCTAGCACTCTGGGAGGCCGAGGAGAGCGGATTGCTCGAGGTCAGGAGTTCCAAACCAGCCTGAGGAAGAGCGAGACCCAGTCTCTACTATAAATAGAAATAAATTAATTGGCCAACTAATATATATAGAAAAAAACTAGCCGGGCATGGTGGCGCATGCCTGTAGTCCCAGCTACTCAGGAGGCTGAGGCAGGAGGATTGATTGAGCCCAGGAATTTGAGGTTGCTGTGAGCTAGGCTGACGCCACAGCACTCACTCTAGCCTGTGCAACAAAGCAAGACTCTGTCTCAAAAAAGAAAAAAAAAAGATAGCAAAATAAATTCAAAGAATCAAGAAGAGAAAGAACATGTTGATAGTGAACAAATCTATCCATGGCTAAACAGGGAATAACTTACCTCTTTAATGACATAATGAATCTCTTCAGAATTGAGAACACTACTTTTAATATCAATTGGCTTACATGGAATAATTCCCTTATAGACAAGAGGTGTATAGCATTTCATTGCAAATTTCAAGTCACTGACATGTCTTCTCTCTTCTAAAATATCTTCAAACTCATCCCACTTTTTGAGATCTTTCTGTGGATAAGGCAAATGAAAGAAAGTAGTAAGCACATATTGTAAAATAAATTACGACAGACTATATTGGGAAGGTTTTATCTCTGCCAACATTTCTATTCTATGACATATGAACAAGAGCAGAGTGTTCTGATGTTAGATTTTCATAAACTAACAAAAACAGATATAAAGATAATTAAGATCGATAAATTGATAATGAGTTATCATAATATTTACTATCATATTTCTGATTGGGATCCTTGTAAAGCCAGAACCACTTTGGGAAATTTAACCAAGACAGCAAAGGTGAGACATCAAGCTCTAGAGTAATCTGATCAATTTTACAATTTCATCTATCACATTAACAAATGTCTTATTTGCCTCTACTTAGCTTTAAAAACTAAATCAAAGCATACACTAGAAACCCAAAATTATGTCAGATAAACCCACATGGGTGCAAACTGAAGGAAAAATCACACAAGAAAAAAAGCACTCCCATATAAACTAATACTGAGCAGTCTATTACTATGACAACGTTCTCATCTCTTGTTAGGCCACTGCAATTCAGCTTCTATCCAACCAGCCCCTAAAATGTCTCTTTGTAAGGCTACCAATGACTTCCAAATTACTAATTTTTAAAAAAGTATTTTTCTGATTATAAAAGTAACAGTAGTAATAATAAGTATAGCTTACTAAGTGTCAGGCATTAATCTAAGAGCTTTACATATTAAAGAACCACCCTTGGCTGGGCGCGGTAGCTCACGCCTGTAATCCTAGCACTTTGGGAGGCCGGGGCGGGCGGATTGTTCAAGGGCAGAAGTTTGAAATCAGCCTGAGCAAGAGTGAGAACCCTTCTCTACTAAAAAAAATAAATTGAAAAAATAATTGGCCAACTGAAAAATATATATAGAAAAAATTAGCCAGGCATGGTGGCGCATGCCTATAGTCCCAGCTACTTGGGAGGCTGAGGCAGGATTGCTTGAGCCCAAGAGTTTGAGGATGCTGTGAGCTAGGCTGATGCCATGGCACTCTAGCCCGGGCAACTCTGTCTCCAAAAACAAAAACAAACCACCCTCACCACAAACTTATGAAGCAGTTATCACCCCCATTTTTACAGTGGGAAACCAAGGCACGGAGAAGTGAAATAATTCACACAAGGTCCCACAGCTTGTAAAGGGCAGGGACATGATTCAAACTTGAGCCTACAGCTTCACAGACCTTGTTCCTAACCGCTACCCTGTACTACTCACCGTGTTTGTGGAAAATTTGGAAACATGTAAACATATAAGCAACTATAAATTGCCCACAATTTTATACCCCAGAAATATTATTACTTAGTAGTTTATTTTTTCATTCATAGCTATAGAAACAAAGATTTTTATTCAAAATATGAATACCAGTTTATCGTATCTTTTCAATTATGAATATATTAAATATTGTTGTAAAACATTTTATTGGCAGCATAATCATCTTTATGTACCCTAACTTCCTCCTCTTCTTTTTTATTTTTCCAGAGACAGGGTCTCACCCTGTTGCCCAGGCTGGAGTACAGTGGCACGATCAGAGCTCACTGTACCCTTGAATTCCTGGGCTCAAGTGACCTTCCTGCCTCAGCCTCCTCAGTAGCAGGGACTACAAGCGTGTGTCACCACACCTGGCTAATTTTTCTCTTTTTAAATTTTTGTAGAGATGAGGTCTCACTATGTTGCCCAGGCTGGTCTTGAACTCCTGGCCTCAAGGGATCCTTTCTACCTCGGCCTCCCCCAGTGCTGGGATTATAGGCAGGAGCCACTGTGCACAGCCTCCTAACTTCTTAAATAATTTTTTTAATTAAAATTAAAGTGATACATGCTTATTATAAACATTTAGAGACTACAGTAAAAGACAAAGAAAGTAATTAAAATTACCTGCAATCCCATGATCTACAGACCATTTCAATGAATGCTTTTTTCTCTACATGTAGATACATTCTCCCTCACCCCACCACACATACACTATGATTTGCAAGTGATTTTTTTCACTTAATATCATAAACTCTCCTCCATATCATTTAAGTTTCTTCCATTATTTTTAATGTTGGACATGTGAATCATGTTTCAGTCCTTGCTGTTATACAAAAATGCAACATTCTTAAGCATAACCTTTGTGTACAATTCTTATTATTTCTTTCAATTTGATCATTCAATCCTGACCTCTTTCCAGTCCTGGAAATCCTCCTGGACTTCTCTACAGCCTGACACCATTTTTAAATGCTCCCTCCTTACTCTAACCTCCAATCATCCTGAAATTTTCCTGCTTTGGTTTTTAATTCACAAGTCTCTTGTCACAGTGGAAAATCCACCTCATGTCTCTAATTCAGTGATTCTTAACCTGGGGGAAGTTTTCCCTTCAGAACTATAAATGTGTCTTCTTTCCTCCCACTTCCCTTTTACTATGTTAACATTGCCAACTCTCCTCTCTTCACCCCACATACTGTGCTGGCTGCTCTCACCTACCCCTCTGGTTTAAAGTACTAAACATATATGCTTCCCAACCTTTTGCCCTGTTCTCTTCTCCTACCTAAGCTCCCAACATACACATTTAGTTGCAAACACTTCACACTTGGCCTTTCCAAAACCAAACCCATTTCTCTTCTGCACAGTCCCACAGAATAATCATTTTCCTGAAATCTCAATCATCAACTGTCACACCATCTACACCCCTCTGCAATATTCTAGATGCCTTCCCCCTCATCCTTTCCATTCAATCCTTTTAACATGGCCTGTAACAACGTACCACATCTACTCCTCATTCCCACAGCCACTGTGTCAGCACAGGCTTCCTGTTCCTAGTAGGAATTCAATTTGTAGAATGAAAAAATAAATTACTGAATGAAACCACTTATTGAACCCTGTTGATGATGGCTTCTCAATATTCACAGGATAAAGCTCAAAACGTCTCCAATTTGGCCTTTATCCAATCAATGTCTAATCCAGTGGTTTTTTAACTCAGGCTGCACATCAAAATAAATAAATTGGGGACACTTAAAATACCAATGTCCAGTTTCCACTCCTACAGATTCTTGATTAATTTGTTCTGTGAGTGGTACATAGGCATCAGAATTGTTTTTTTTTTTTTTTTTTTAAGACAGAGTCTTGTTCTGTTGCCCAGGCTAGAGTGCTGTGCTAGCTCACAGCAACCTCAAACTCCTGTGCTCAAGCAATCCTTCTGCCTCAGCCTCCCGAGTAGCTGGGACACAGGTGCGTGCCACCACATTTGGCTAATTTTTTCTATTTTTTGTAGAGACAGGGTCTCACTCTTGCTCAGGCTGGTCTAGAACTCCTGAGCTCAAGCAACCCCCCTGCCTTGGCCTTCCAGAGTGCTAGGATTCGCATCATAATTCTTTTTAAAAGTACTGGAAGTGATTCTTGTGTGCAGTTAGGGTTGAGTGCTACTGTTTGTTAACTGGCCTTCTGTATCCATGCTGGGGAAATATTTGCTATCATTAAATAAAGATATTTACATAGCTACTTGCCCAGGAACACAATACAAATAAGAACCCAAGCAAGAAGATTTAGGTGAACTATTTCTCTCCCATCTTAATTAGCAGGCCTTTAATTAGAGTAGGCCTTTACCTATCAATTGCTGAACAGGCCTTGTACCTTCCTTTCTACTGCTCTGGAGGACCCATTCATTCAAGATGGTCAGAGCGCCCACAACGTACCAGGCACTGTTTTACGTGCTGAGGATATAGCATGAACAGGGCAGGCTGGGGACTGCACTGAGACAGCTTACATGCCCTCAAGGAAAGACAGACAAGTAAACAAAGTAAGTTTACTTAGTAATACCACCAGTAGTGTGCTGGTCAATGTTTAATCATTTAACAACTGGTATGGGAGAACCCTGAGTTATACCGTTTGCCAAGTTCTATGGTATATACACTGCCCCTATGGCAGATTTCAAGCCACCAATATGACCCTACTAAAAACAAACTTGGTGAGAGACACCAAGTAGCTCATGGTTATACAGGCTTTCTACTTTCTAGTATGATGGACATAAATAACCTGAAGAGCATGGGTAATGGCAAAAATCAGTAAAATACTTAGGAAATGCTAATTTTGAATATTTGTTACTGTTACCTTTGTTTTTAACAGAATTTAATTATAAATTTAAATAATGTTTAATTTTTAATAATGGCTATGTTTTAACAATGGCCTCACAAATCATGAACATTTAACAATCAGCTCTTGCAATATAATACAAGACTGTAGTGCACCACTGGAAAGAGAATACAAAGAATAAAATAGGGTGACTAATGAGGACAAATTATTGGAGAGCTACTTTAGATCAAATTGTTGTGGAAGGCCTCCCTGAAGAGGTGATATTTGAGTTGGGACCTCAATAACGAAAAGAGCCAGCAACAAAAACTGCTGGGAAAACATAGCACGCCCATAGAGGGGACTAGGAGCATTCTGAGGAGAGAGCATGCTTGCTGTCTGACAGGCAGAAGGCCAGAGTAGCTGAAGACCAGTGAACAAGATTAGTAAAGTCAGAGCAGCAGGTACCAGGTAATATAAAGTCTTATGAGACATTGAGAGGCGTTCAGGTCTTGCATTCAGACTCTAACAGGAAGCCATGATTTGGATTATGATATGCCAGTGGGTACCCATGCCCAGTCTTCTTTTCATCCTATGGTCTCACTGAAAGATGGCAGGCTCACCTATGGCTTCAGATACAACCTACTTGCTGAAGAGTGCCAAATCTATATATCTAAGCCCACCTTCCTCTCTTGCTCGGCATCATATTTCTAACTGTACTTGGATGTCTCCCAAACACCTTGTGATGCATCTGGCCCAAGACATGATATTCCCCAAGTTAAAAATCACTTTTGTCTCTTACATCTCAAATTGAACACACCCTAAACTGAAATTACTATATTACCCTGACTAAACCTGCTCTGCTCCTTGTATTTCCTATCAGTGAAAGATATCATCATCTACCCAGTTGCCAGGTAAAAGAAACCCAAGAATCAACTTCAGACTGCCTCCTTTTCCTTTGCCACCACATTCTTCTTGTTCCAAGGGCTGATGATTTATTGTCCTAAATATCACACCATATTCCTCCATCTCCCTTCTTCCCAGGCCCACTGTCACTGTCTCACTTCAGGCTTCGCCATTTCTCTAGATTACTGCAATGGCATCCTAATTGATCTCCATGCTTATTATGCATCAGATTCCTTCCCCAGTCTCATTCTCTTTCCACAGACTCTGCTTAAGCAAAAGAGGTTACCCACACAATCACTCCAGAAACCTAGTAGTCTTCTTAGACTTTCAAAATATAAATGTTAAGATTAAGATCTCCCATAAAGTTAAGATTTTATATTTAAGGGTATACATAAAATTCCTTTAGGAAGTACCCTCTGCCTACTAAGTTTTGTTTCTTATGTCTCCTTTATTCTACCCAAATCTAACTATTTATAACCCCAAATATGAAAGGGAGTGGCTTTTCTTACACTGATACCTATGACAGTCTCCCCTCCTTCATCTTCCATTTATATCTCAAAAACTCAGCTCAGGTGTCACCTTCTCTTAGAAGCCTTCTCCAAGTTCCCAAACAGGTTAAGTGCCCCTTCTCCTTACTCTCACAACATGCTGTACATATTTCAATCACTAACTTTATCTCATTTAATTGTAATTATTTGTTTACTTTTAGGACTTCCTGTGCTCTCAAAGGCAAGGGCCAGATCTAGTGAGAATAATGAGTAGGATACTGTACATACTCCTAATGTTTGGTGTAATCAGGAGTATCCTAAACATTTCTAAGTGCTACTTTCAGATTAGACAGAGACTATATTACACAATAACAGCGTGGCTGAGTAAATAAAGACAGCCTAAAGTAGTAAGAAAAAGTCCAAGTTATCATAGAAGTAAAGGCTGTGGAATCACAAAGGGTATCAAAAACTACTGTTAAAGAGAGGGCTGCTGTCCAGCATTAGAAGTAGCATATGCTTACATACAATTGTCTTAGTCTTTCACTCGGAAAAGTTGACAAAAGTCTTATCACTAAACAATCACCATTGAAAGGGGAAGTAAAAAAACCAACTCCTTCCTTTAATGACAAAAGGAAAACTCCAGTCAATTCACAAACCAATTTTCAAAAAGCTACAAGACTACAAGCTGGATGTGCAACACCTAGCTGCTCTTTCCTATATGCCTGATCTGGAATAGCAGAGAAAGAAAACAAAGTCGAAGCATGGGGGACCCCTCTACACTACAGCAAGGGTCCCCAACCTATGGTGAGTTGTATAATTATTTCATTACATAATTACAATGTGATAATAATAGAAATAAAATGCAAAATAAATGTAATGTGCTTGACTATCCCCCCCCTGGAAAAATTATCTTCCATGAAAATGGCCCCTGGTGCCAAAAATATTGGGGACCGCTACTCTACAGAACTGTGGGTTGAGAAAGTCAATGATTAGAACGGCTAAAGTGATAAGCTTTAAAGAAGTAGGCAGTTAACAGCAATTATAAACCCTAAATTCTTGACAGAGAGAGAGGCAACAGAAGTTTCCCCATGTTCCAAAGAATACTGGTGTCCCAATTTAAAGGTAGACATATTTTCTTTTGAAATTGGGGTTTTTGTTTATCACGCTGTTTTATGTTTTTTCCTGTTTGACCTTCCTGCACAAATGAACACCATACTTAAGTCAGAAACTAACACTAACCACCAGGACATGGCAATATACTTTTAAAATGTATTCGTTTATTTCCTTCTAAAGCAGTTAAAAAGTAATTTGGTGGTTAAAAATAACAAACAAAAAACAAATCAGCTGCTCCAGGAATGAGAAATCCTGAGGGGTACAAAGCTTCCACCTCATAATTTCTTCATGAAAACTGTGAGCAACCAACATCCTGCATTTAACGGGCAAAAAAAACCCGTTAAAACTAGGAGAGGAAGAGGGGGTTGGAGGTGTAAAGGCAAGTTGGAGAGAGGCTGGGTGGCATTGGTTGTCCTCCAAAATGATATATGGAAAAAGTACAATGAACGAAAGACAAAAACAGGCCATAGAAATTTCCAGAAGTTCTGAATTTTCCCATATAAGAGTCTTTTTTAAAAAAAACACTACTTCCACATACAAACCAAATACTTTTCTGCCAAGAATACATCAACGAAAGGGCTGGGTGTTGAGCCACACAGGCTACCTCAGGCTGGGTCAGACCCGCAGGTTTCTCAAGTTTGCCCACGCTAACTTGAACAAGGGCGACACGCCCTCGCTAGGGATCCGGAGACTGCAATTCTAATCTCTCCTGCCTGTGTCCAGATGGGCTGTCTAAAAGCCCATCGGCTGAGGGTGGGAAGGAGAAGGAACAAGCAGAAAGGAACCAAAGGGCCCATCACCACTGGTAGAAACTTCTAAAAGCAAACATACATTCGCACAGACACACAATACACCGTTGCCTTGGAAACCAAGCCAACCACCTAATCCTGCCTCGGGACTCCCTCTTTTGGGCAGGTGTCTTGGGCTGGAGGAAGCCGGGACCGGGAGAAGCGGTTCCTCTCGCAGCCCCGCCCAGGCCTCGTTCCCTGGGCGCTTACCGAGTAGAGCAGCACGACCGCGTTGGAGCTGGTGGGGCCGACGGAGAAATAACAGTTAGATGAATTGGAAGGATCCATGGTGCGGCTGCCTTCCCGGGTGGGCCTGGGGATCTTTGCTAAGCAGTGCTGCTGCAGCTGCCTCTGGGGGCGGTTCTTTCGCGTAGGGAGGCCCGACCTCGCCTAGGGCGGCGGCACCCGCTGCAGCCGCTCCACAGCACCCCGGGCACCGCCATCTCAACCAGAACGGAAGCCGCGCGGGGCCCTGCCGCGCACGCGCACAGACGCCGGAACCCGGAAGCAGGGGCGCCGCGCGGCCGAGACGGGGTGGGCGCTCGGGCTGTGGGTGTGTGGCAGACCCCACGATGGCGGAGGAGAAGGGGCCGGGACGTGTCGCGTCGCCCGGTTCTCCGACACTTCTGGATGCTCTGCTCCAGAACCTCTACGACTTTGGTGAGTGCGGAGCTTCCGGAGCCCACGTGGAGAGCGGATTTGGGGAGCGAGGGTCTCCTGTGTGGCCCTAACCGGGACGGCCTATGCTTTCTGGCTGTAAACTAAAATACAATTTTAAGACTCACCCCCCCCACACACACACACACACGCCGGCTTACTGAATGGACCCCCTCGTGGCCAAAAAAATCCTAAAACTAAATTGTCTGCCTGGGGGAGGGAGGTCAGACATGCCTCATCATGACCCTCTCCCTTCTTGGAGACCGTCCTTTGTAACCCATTAAAAGGCCTAAGGTTATGCAAGACAAACCTTCTGGTCCTCAATTTACACAACAAATCTATGCCTGATGGCTTATCTCTGTTAACAGCTCCCTAGGTTAAAACATTCCAAGCCTTTAAATAAAGCTTCTTGTCTTTAACCAATTACAAGCCAAAGAATATTTAAACTCACCTATAACCTGTAAGCCTCTACTTCGAGATGGCCCACCTTTTTTGGGCCAAACCAATGTATGCCTCCCACGTATTGATTTATGACTTTACCTGTAACCCCTGTCTCCCTGAAATGTATATAACCAAACTGACCCAGCCACAGCGAGTGGCTCCAGGTCATGGTCCTCAAATTTGACTCAAAATAAATCTCTTTAAAATTATCTTACAGAGTTTGGCTTTTTTCTGTTGACATGGCTAAAGTTTATTGCACGTCGAGCACCCCTCACTTCATCCCACCTGGTTCCAGTAGTGGGTCCAGAAGACACTTCTCCATGGGAAATCACCCTAACCTCCCCCTTGTCGGGGCTCTATTGAGTTATTCATAAATTAGACCTTCCAACTTGTCCCCAAGTGTGAGGACCAACCTAGTTACTCTCGATAGCATCAGGGCTTTCACACTTAACTGGGGCAATGCACAGAGGACCCTGGACTCGAAATAGCCCATTTCACGTTTTCCTGACCTCTGGGAAGCCCCCTTCTCTCATGCGATTCCCAGACCTGCCTGACCCTGGTGTGTGTCATGTGGCCCTGGGGGCTCATGGGTAATTCACCAGCCTTGTCCTTGTGTGCCCCTCTCCAAGGACTAAGAGAGTGTTTTCACGTGAAGCTTTTCACAACCTTTTATTTCACAAGTGGGCCAACCTTTTGCTCTCATTCTTTTATCCTTATGGGGAAAAGGAAAATACAAGAGCTTATTATTTTTATTTTTTTTTAACATACCAAACATCTGTTTCACAAGAGCTTATTATTAAAGATTGCCTATCACTAGAGTATTGAGAACTTACCATAATACTACATGCTTTTCATGTATTTACTCATTTATTTTGTGCAACCATATGAAATAGACACTGTCATCAACCGCATGATTGCAAACGTAGGAACAAACACTGCAAGTTAAGGAACTTGCTGAAGTTTACCCAGCTGGTAATTTGTCAAGCCTGGGTTCCAATTCCCAGACAGTCAAGCCCTGGTCCTTACACTTATATTAGCATATACCTGGACAGAGCTTCTCTTCACCCTTGGAAATATTGGAGGACAGAGAAGACTCAGACTCTGACCTTGAGAAGTTAAAAATCTAGAGGAAAAAACTATTGTGCAAAATCCTAAATATAGTTTATGTCAACACAAGCTGGAAATCATTCTATCTTAGGAGCTCTGAAGGCATGGAATGTGCTTGTTCTTTTTTATAGAGTAAAAGATTAATCAAATAAAAGCAAACATAAATTGTCAGCTGATCTTTAGAGAACTCTGGTATTTGTACTGCAGGTGAATAATGGGGCCTAGGAATCTGGTTGGAACTTTGAGGTGACTGGTGAGTTTGAACAGGTAAAACAAAGAGTAGATAAGGGAATTTAGTAGAAAATAAAGGCATTCAAATTGAGCTTATTGTCCTAGGTTCATCGTAACTCCTCACTGTGAAAGAAATAGGAAGACTATTACATATTTCTGTAGCCCTAGAAAGTGTTAAAAAGAAACACTGGCTTCAGTGACTGACATTTTTAGTATAAAGCATGAACCAATTGGGATTACCAGTCCTGAGGACTATTGCTGGGATGATACTTTGAGTAGGGACCAGGGTGAGGACTAAAGTAATTGTGTTAATAAGGGTCAAAGACATAGTTACCTAGCAAAAGATGACTGCATTTTGGATTATATAAATTATGCAAATACACCCTATTTGAAGAAAAACAAATGGTTTATTTCCTGGTGTGTGTTCTGGGTGCTTATATTTGTGGGATATGCACAAGTACATTCATATGATTTCATATTGGTGAGAGCTAAAACCAAAAAATACTTATTTTCCTTTTTGTGTTTGAAAAAATAGGAGAGACAGCAGATGAAACAGAACAGAAGAGGATCAGAAAGAAAAGGGAAAACAAGAAGACAGATGTGGGGGCATCGGTGGCTTTGGCAACAGAACCAGCTCCCTTATTGGGTTCTTTCACAAGAGGCCAGAGGAAGAGCACCTCTAGCTTCTTCAAGGAACTCAGAGAAGAGCGGCATTGTGCTCCTGCTGGCACCCCCACAGGTTCCCCTTCAGGACCAGAAGTCCCTGCTGCTGCAGTACAGCCCTCTTCCCTAAAGAAAAACAGGGAACAAATAGAAGTGGTAGAATTTCATAGCAGCAATAAAAAAAGAAAACTGAAGCCAGATCAAGGAGAGAGCACAAAGGTAATGAGTTGATTAGCTCATTTATATATGATGAAACCCCTGGTATTCTGGTGTTAGGTGAATATATACCGTGTCTGGAGGGCTGAAAAGCACCCTCAGGCCTGAGGATTTGCTAAAAGGACTAACAGGACTCAGTCATGTAGGCATACAGACTGACCTTAGTTATTTAAGCTCTAGGCCTCCAGAGAAAAGCAATGTTTACCATCAGTCACATTGTTAGTATGAACTATCTGGGCACACTTGATAAAGCAGTGGCTCAAAGTCTCAGGTGTGCAGGAACACAGAGTATTCTAAATGCTCAGTTCTCAGGAGCCATCCAGTGGCCAATCATGAAACTAGGACTTTCTTAGGAATGGGCAGGGTTTAATAAACCCAGGCCTGCTGAGTTAGCCCTTTCAACCACTCTTTCTGGCATTCCTACTATGTGCTAGGCACTGGGATATGGCAGTGAACAAAATGTACAGAAATTATTGCTCTCAAGGAGCTTACGTGCTGTTGGAAAAGCAATTTGATTTTACTGAGCACCAGTCTCTTTCAGACTGAACTTGTAAATCCGACTCAAAATTCATTCTATAAGGGAGATGTGGGTGCTCCTTTGAACTGGGTTTTTCCCCCTCTACAATGATATCTTAAAGGCTTTGTCAAATTCATTGCTAAAATCCAAGTATCACATTTCTGTAGCATCCCCCATGTTCCATAAACCTTTGTATATCAGAAAAGGAAATGAGGATTCTATGAATTAGTTTCTGAGACTGCTGTAACATATTAGCATGAGCTTGATCACTTAAAATTACAGAAATTTTTTCTCCTGTAGTTCTGGAGGGCAGAAGTCCGAAATCGAGGTGTTCAAGGACCATGCTCCTTTGAAGGCTCTAGGGGAAAATCTTTCCTCGCCTCTGCCCACAGGTGGCTCTAGGCATTCCTTGGCTTTTATAATTACCATCTTTCTGCCTCTGTTTTAACATGACTTTCTTTTCTTTTCTTTCTTTCTTTTTTTTTTTTTGAAGACAGAGTTTCACTCTGTTGCCTGGTGCTAGCTCACAGCAACCTCCAACTCTTGGGTTCAAGCGATCCTTCTGCCTCAGCCTCCTGGGTAGCTGGAACTACAGGCATGTGCCACCATGACCAGCTAATTTTTTCTATATATTTTTAGTTGTCCAGCTAACTTCTTTCTATTTTTTTTTAGTAGAAATGGGGTTCTTTTTATTATTATTATTATTGAATATTAAATACCTTTATTTAAAGGTTCTGGAAAATAAGTTATTTTTAACTGACATACAGGCTAATCTGAAGATTTCAATTGCTAGACATGCAGATTGGTTAATAGAAATAAACTTGTTCTAGCATGTGTGGGCTTCATGCATCTTCTAGACTGTTATGTTTTCTCCCATATGAAAATTTTCCCCTAACATGAACCTCTAATACATTCATGTTAAGTCCATCTTTATACCTCTTTATGGTACATACACCAAAAACACCTAATACACACTGGCAGATACTTCCTTTTGTGCCAAATTTAGAGAACCTTCTCTAGGTTCAATGCAGTTAAATACTATTTGGCTATCCGGGCTAGTTTCAGGGTACTTTTTTTCCAATTTTTTTTTTTTACTGTTCCAAAATCAACATAACAACATTTGCCATCTTTCCATTTTTAAGTGTACTGTTCAGTGGTATTCAGTACATTGCTAGTGTTGTGCAACCATCACCACCATCCATCTCCAGAACTTTTTCATCTTCCTCAACTGCAACTCTGAACCCATGGAACACTACCTCCCCTTACTTCCTCCCCCAGCCCCTGGCAACCACCATTCTACCTTTTTCTGTATGATTTTGCCTACTCCAGGTACCTCATGTAGGTGGAATCATACAGTGTTTGCCCTTTCGTGACTGGCTTATTTCACTTGGCCTAATGTCCTCAGGGTTCATCCATGTTGTAGCAGGTGTCAGGATCTCCTTCCTTCTAAGGCTGATACTCCATTGTGCGTACACACCACGTTTTCTTTACTGCATCCAGCTGTTGACAGACATCTGGTTGCTTCCATGTTGTAGCTATTGTGAACAGTGCTGCTGTGAACACAGGGGTACAACTGTCTTTTTAAGACCCTACCTTCAGTTCTTTTGGATATCTACTCAGAAGAGGAATTGTTGGATTGTATGATAAATCTATTTTTAATTTTCTAAAGAGCTGTTGTATTGTTTTGCACATTGGCTATACCATTTTACATTCATACATACATACATACATTTACAGTAGAGCACAAGGGTCCCAATTTCTCCACATCCTTGTTATTTTCTGTTTTTCTGGTGGTAGTCAATCTAATGGGTGTGAGATGGTCAATTGGAAGGCTTCTTAAAACCTATCTACTCTGTTGGTGATTGATATTATAATGTTATAGTAACAGATCTTAATAAGAATTTTTTTCTCTGCAGACTGAAACTAGTGTTTTTAAGAAGAATGTGGATATACAAGAATTTAATCTAGAAAAGGTATGTACTTTGAGATTGTTAGATTGTTTATAATTAACCTTATTTATATACTTATTAAATTTATCATAAATTAACAGCTTTGTTTATAATACCAAAAAATGAGTATTTTACATATTTAATCGGTGGGGAAATGCTTAAACAAATCACACTACATTCTCTTGATTGAGAATTCATTTAATACATGATGATTTTATGACTACAACACCAATGATACAGTGGTATATAAGAAAAGCAGGGATATGTATATTCTATGGCTGTAATAAGGTTTTAAAAATGCTTAAGAAGAAAGCCAGGAGGAAGTAATTCAACTGCTAAGCGTGGGTCTCAGTGACTTTTCTTTTCCTTCTAAAAACATGGATCTGTGTTTGAAGCTGCTATGATAAATGGCTTCTAAGTGTGAGTAGGTGTGTTTGGAGAGGTACTTTTCCGTTGAAATGATTGCCTTTATGGGTAATGGCTTGTTTTAGAGCTCATCCTAATGTATTGCAGAACTCTGCATCGGTCCTAGCTCTGTTACTCATTTGTGTGGAGGTAAGTTTTTGTTTCAGCTGTCTAAATAAAACATAGGAGAAAAGTGTTGTAAGATTTGGTGACATCATTGTGGGAGCCTCCACAGAGCTCCCTCATCCACTCTGTAGCAGAAGTGCCATTACTGGGCGCCGTTACTACAGCACAGCAGATCTGAAATACATTATTCCTGGGGCGACATTTTTTCCTGTGGCATTGTTGGAATGCACTTGGGTCTGATTCTGTTTTGTGTCCACAGGCTCGTCTGGAAGTACACCGGTTTGGGATCACGGGTTATGGAAAAGGAAAAGAAAGAGTCCTGGAACAGGAACGTGCCATTATGCTGGGAGCTAAGGTGAAGGGCTGCTGCCTTCCATCCCCAGACAGGATGTGGAAAAGGGGACAGCCAAGGGCAAGTCAGGGAAAGGGTCACTGAGACGTTTTTGCAGAATAAAATTTCGTGGTAAATGTTTCTTTCATTTCAGCCTCCCAAAAACAGTTATGTGAATTACAAGGTTTTGCAGGAGCAAATCAAAGAAAAAAAGGCAGCAAAGGAAGAAGAAAAGAGAATGGTAGGTGTAACTGTCTGTTCTTTATTAAACTAGAATGGAGGTTGGGCATGGTGGCTCACACCTGTAATCCTAGCTCTCTGGGAGGCCGAGGCAGGAGGATCACTCAAGGTCAGGAGTTCGAGACCAGCCTGAGCAAGAGCGAGATCCCTTCTCTACTAAAAATAGAAAGAAATTAATTGACCTACTAAAAATATATAGAAAAAATTAGCCAGGCATGGTGGCACATGTCTGTAGTCCCAGCTACTTAGGAGGCTGAGGCAGAAGGGTTTGCTTGAGCCCAGGAGTTTGAGGTTGCTGTGAGCTAGGCTGACGCCGTGGCACTCTAGCCCGGGTAACAGAGTGAGATTCTGTCTCAAAAAAAAAAAAAAAAAAAAAACTAGAATCGAAAGATGGGCGCAATTTGCCAGGGGAATGCAGGAGGCCACTGCTTGGAAAGCAGTAAGACACCAGAGTTGAAGGGTCACATAGTCTCCACTTCTTTGAGTCATCCACATTTCATAATAGCAGTCAAGTAATCTGGCATATGTACATGCAAGGTTTGCTTTGAAATAACAAACCCCTTGTCTTAGTCCTTTTGTGTCACTGTAAAGGAATATCTAAGGCTGGATAATTTATAAGGAAAAGAGGCTTATTTGGCTCACAGCTCTGCAGGCAGCACAAGAGGCATTGGAGCAACATCTGCTTGGCTTCTGGTGAAAGCCTCAAGCTGCTTCCACTCATGGCAGAAGGTGGAGGGAAGCCCCTGGGTGTAGACTCACATGGTTAGAGCAGGAAGCAGGAGTGAGGGGCTGGCGGAGGTACCAGGCTATTTTTTTAGTTCCAGACTCTCAAGGGAACTAGGAGGGAGCTAACAGTGGGAACTCAGTCATTACAGTGAGGAGGCACCAGGACCTTCCTGATGGATCCACCCCCGTGACCCAGACACCTCCCACCAGGCCCCACCTCCAACACCGGGGATCACATTTCAGCATGAGGTTTGGAGGGTCAGATATCCAAACTATGGCACCCTTGTTCTGATATTGTAGGCTACTTTGACCTTTTTCCTATACTTAGATTTTTGCATTTTACATTGTATAGAACACAAGGGCCTATGAGAAACCACAGGGTAACGAGTGTCACACTCCCTACCTTTCACCCAAAAGGAAATAGCCTTTCACACTTTTGAAAGGGTTTTAGGGTGAAACTTTGAGACTGTGATATTTAATATGCCTACTTGAAAAAATATTAAAAATAAATGGTATCTCAGTAGCTTTTGGTCACAAACCTCCTACCTTTTGGTCACAAACCTCCTACCTTTCTTTGAATCTTCTTTATCCATTACTGACATATGTATTATCTTAAATTCTGAAATCAGGCTCAAGAAACAGATATTTTCAAGAAAAAGAAGAGGAAAGGACAGGAAGACAGGTGAGTGATGCCATCAGGCACTAGAGTTGCATGGTCTAGATAAGTCTGTGGATTAGTTCTGAAAATCATACCTTGAAACATGCAATGTTCCTAGCCTGTTAGACTGCTTCACTGTCTCTCATTGACCCTAATGAGACGCTGTAGGGGAAGGTAGGATTTAGTGAATTGCCCAAGATCAAATAATTGCCTCAGAACTGAATTAGGAACCTTCTCCAGTCTCCCATTTTCAAAGACAGACACCTCTAGTGACTCCTGAAAAAGCTACGATTGACATTTCCAACAGAAGACTTCTGTTCCCTCCTAAGAGTGTTTGTTGACATGATACCATAGTCTGGGTCAGTGTTGCCTGTTCTTTGACATACCACATAATGTGGGGTACCATAATTTTGAATAATGGAACATTGATTTTATTGCCTTATGCTTGTTTTCTTAGTTTTCATTCAAGTGCCTTTCTCTCTCTTCAAATTACTGTTTCAAAATCGGCTATGGTGGCCTTTGTTCTTGGACTCCTAGTATGCTCGCACATGCCACGAAGCAGTAAGATGCTATCTGGTGAGGGCACACAGCGTGCCAGGCACACAGGTGCCCTGGCTGTTGGTATACAGCCACGGTCCCACGGAAGGTGCCTCTGTCCAAAGAGAGTAATGAGGGAAGCACCCCAAACATACAGAGAAGTCAGGTTATGTCGGGTTTGGCAAGGACTGTGACAAGGTTAAAAATAGAGCATTGTGAAAGAAAGTCATGAGGGGTGAGCTGGGAAGTCACTCTACAGAGGTGACATCTGAGTTGAGAACTGAGGGACAGCCTGGAAAGACCTGGCAGCACAGCACTCCACACAGAGGGAGCCTGTGCAAAGGCCCTGAGGCAGGAGGGCAGTTGGCATGTTGGAGGGACTGTGCTGTGGAGGGGTGGGGGCTTTGCATGGGGCGGGAGCTGGAGTGTGCAGGCCAGGCTGCGGCGGCTGGCTGATGGTGCTGCTGTCATGTGTATTTGTAAGCCTGAGTATTCATAGTACCTTTTTCTGACTTTACCTCTAGGAAAGCCAAAAAGAAGAAGTCAGCTCCCAGTATTTTGTCAAGTGGAAGGATTGGGCAGGTTGGAAAATTCAAAAATGGGACATTGATTCTGAGCCCAGTTGATATCAAGAAAATAAATTCTTCCAGAGTGGTTAAGTGAAGTACTTTATCAGGTAACAAGAGGAATGAGAAGAACTGTGTCAGCTATACTGAAACTGGACCCATGCAAGACTTCTAGATGATTCTTATTTCATGTTTCACAGACTGCTTTTTCCTTTGGAGGAAAAAAAGTCAATCAAATAATATTACTAGGGCCAGGTGCAGTGGCTCACGCCTGTAATCCTAGCACTCAGGGAGGCCGAGGCGGGCGGATTGCTCAAGGTCAGGAGTTGGAAACCAGCCTGAGTAAGAGCAAGACCCTGTCTGTACTATAAATAGAAAGAAATTAATTGGCCAACTAATATTATAGAAAAAAATTAGCCGGACATGGTGGCGCATGCCTGTAGTCCCAGCTACTCGGGAGGCTGAGGCAGCAGGATTGTTTGAGCCCAGGAGTTTGAGGTTGCTGTGAGCTAGGCTGGCGCCACGGCACTCACTCTAGCCTGGGCAACAAAGCGAGACTCTGTCTCAAAAAAAACAAAACAAAAGTAAACAAACAAATAACATTACTAGTTGCTGAAGTGTCTGCTTTACGGTGCTGAACATGTTGGGCCAAGTGTAGCGTGAATATGAAGTGAACCTACTGAAAAGCATCTTTAGTATTCTCCAGCAAGCGTCACTTCAGTTTTGTGCTCACTGGTATTTGGTGCGTTTGGTCGTAATAACAATTTTTCATAACTGTACTGTTTTGTAAATATAGTAATTTACATTAAATTGCCTTTTAATATTTTTAATGGTTTAATATCATGATACCATGAAAGAACCAAGAATCTGGTAATTTATCCTTTGTTTTGTAGAAAAGCAGTTTTAATTTTCAGCCAACCACGTGTATGAAATCTACTTCATAAGAAGTTATATAAATAAAAGACAACTTTTGTAGTATATATGACTGTGACTATTAAGTAACACAACAGAGGATTTTAACTTGTATCTTCTTACCTATGTTCAAGCAAGGTTGTCTCCCTCAAAGTTTTTTGCCCTTACTTAAAGTGATGGCAATTTCTCAAGTGTGGCACATTAAAAAAAAGGTCTTCAATGATGGTAATAATTTTGTTTTGTTTTGTTTTGTTTTTTTAATTGCCAAAAAATTCAGATCTGAGCCTAGTAAATAATAAAGTTTTGGCCAAAAAAAATCAGTGACTTTGTTCTGTGACTTTAAGATGACATTGGTTTTGGCAAATGAGGGACTCACAAGATATTTGGAGAAGTGCCAGCAAAGTTGGAATGAGTGTTTTGTTTTTTAGTTTTATTTTGAAAGGCAGAATTTATTAGGATATATATTTTGGCATCAAGAGTAATTTTTTTAAAAGGTGTAGAAGATCTCAAACATGACACGAGGCATGAGGGGAAGTCTCAGGGACTAGATATGATCAACAACTGCTATAGTTTAACATCCTGTCTTCACAGAGCCTGGAGACAGGGTGGCCCCACCTCCCGGCAGCCATCCTGGCTCAGCTGAGCACCAGCCAGAGGCTGGACCTTAGCCCCTGGGTAGTCCATTTTGGAAAAGCATGCACATCCCAAGTATAAGTCACTAAGCTGGTTTCTGTTTTCAGTTTTTAATTTACTGTGTAAATATTTAACCCTTTGACTCGGTTGCTTTTTTCTCATTATCCACACTCAACATCTGAGTGCAAAGGGTTAAGGAGCAGTTTTCTGATCACTGAGTGCTCTGGAAACACCTAGAAGGTATAGGGGCTAAAAACAAAAACAACAAAAAACCCTGTGGTTTAAGGACTGAAGATCAGGCTTAAAAGGCTGTGCTGTTTATTTACTGTTGATGAGGTTTCCTCCAGCAAGGTCAGCAGCAGAGAAGTGACAACAAAAAACATTCCAAAGGAAGACGGGGTCATGACTAAGACTCTGGTAATGGCCACCAAGGCAAGGGATGTGGGCGCCAGTGCCCAGGGCAAACATGGCCGCGCTGTGGCTTCCAGTGCTGCTGTCTCCTTCCGGCAGAGGCTGCTTCCCAGCCGTACCCGCAGTACACGCCTCCACGCAGCTCAGGACACACAACTCTGCGTTAGCAGGGGGGTGGGCAGGGACTGGGATGCCACCAGACCCTCGGCCTTAGGACAAGCCCTACTGGCCGAAAAAGGGTTGCAGAGCCCAATTCTTACAAGGACAAAGTAATTAGAAAGTAGAAAAGCATTGTTAGGATAACTGTGGAAGCTCTTACCTCATTTGGACTGATGGTGAAAGGAAGCATTTGCTTGTTACATTATCAGCCTAACGGGGAAAAACCCAAACTTCCTGCCCTGTAGCACCCCCTCTTTCTCTGCTCCCAGCACTGCGTACCCTCCCACTGCTGGCCCAGCGGCTCCCAACGCTGCGGTTGCACCAGCATCGTTGCCTGGGTTTTTTCTTAGCAAGGGTAACTTGTCCCTTCTCTCCCCTCTGTGCATCCCAAACCCATCTTTCCTCCAAGCTCAGGGCCAAGGATTCTCACGTGAACTCAGGCACTTGTTTGTGGATGATGTTTAGACCAAACATACCATACTGAGCACCTGTCACAGGTCAGAGGTCACGCCAGGTGTGAGGAGACACAGAGATGACAGAAGCACAGTGTCCCTGCCGTCCAGGGATTCATCCCTGGGGTGTGTGTGAGGACATGAACTTATACAAAAGGGACATGATTGAGTTGTATCTGAGAGTCCAGATGGGTTTCCTGAGAGAGGATCTTGAAGGTGTGACTGGCTCACTGGTTTCTTCATCTGTGTTTGTGCCACGCACGCAGGCCCTGGGCTGTGCGACCTCTGACCTGCGGCACCAGGGAAGGGTGGGTGGGGACGAATGTGTTGGTCCAAGAGAGAAGCGTGCACCAAGAGGGCAGAGGACCAGGCAGGTGTAGGAAACTGAAACTATGAATACATAGTTCAGGATGGAAGGAGCGTCAAGGACAGATGGTGAACGTTTTCAAAGTCACTTTAAGGAATCTGCTTGTGCGTGACGGGCAGCCAGGCAGCGCTGCAGGAGACTGGCGGGATCCAGTTGATCTTCAAAGAGATCAGTAGCAGGACTGTGGGGGAAGGGACGCTGGCTGGAGCCTGAGTGCAGGGCCTGGGAACTCGGGGGGTCACACCAGCTGCAGCAAAACCGGCTGCCGGCATGCTGCTGGCCCTGACGCCGAGTGACCGTGAGGCCAGAAGTCTCATCGTGAGCCGGGATCTTTCAGACCCTCCACGTCACAAAGTCGGGGGCCCCGCAGCAATCCACTGGGCACCCAGGATCAAGCATGAGCAGGCTGTGTAGCCAAGACCCAGACGCCTTTCCCTCCCTCAGCCCACCGTGGGGAGCAGCTGGCGAAGGGGGAAAGCCTGTGCTTCCGTCGTGAATGGGCTCAAACCCAGCGTGGCTGGCAGCTCTGCCATATTGTTACTCGGGCGGATCCCATTTCTGCTGCTGCTGAGTTGTTCAACCTGCCTACAACAGAGTCCAGCACTGAGTCCCCAGTGAGGGACCCTCCCCTGAGGAGACCAACCAGCCACCTGGTGCCATGTTGTCTACACTGGCTCCTTTCCACCCCGGAAGGAGAAGTAAACACTGTGACAGGAACAGATACCCATTCTTAGCACAGGTTTTCCTCTCCTGCCTGCAGGTCTCTGCCAGCTCCATTGTCACAAGGGCATGAGGAGCGTTTGATCATCCCCTGGCCTGGGGCCCCACAGGACAGCGCTACTTCCAACCAAGAGCCCCACTCAACGGCAAAAGGGATATGAGCATGGCTGCGTGCTCTGGGGCCATCACCCTGAATCACTGTCCTGCTGGGATGAAGGGAGGCCTGTCGCAGGTGCCGCTGAAGTGCCATCTCAGAGGTGACACCTGGTGAGCAGGAGGCAGCATCCTCCAGGGAGTGGCGTACACCTTAAGCCACCTTGAACGCCCTTACATTTATAAGGTGCTCTGTCCCAGTGAAAAGAATCCATGATCCGTCTACCGTGACTCCCAGGGACCCGCTCGAGGAACGGGATTCCCACCCCCACCACTTCCCAAAGGCGAGTGTCCCACTGAAGTAAGGTTGTTGCCTGGGCAAGAAGAGCCACCTCCTTCTGACCGTGAAGAGGAAGCACGGCTGCTGTCACATGGTGGCAGGGAGGGACCTGTTTGCACCCTGGCCATCCACTTGTGCGTCTCCCCTGGACACTGCCTTTGTCCAAGTTTGATGGTGACCGGACAAGTGCAGCAACCCTGCCCAGAAAGGGGTCCAGGGACCTGAGGCTCCGACCTCCCCAGGGCTGAGGGCCTGGGTCACTCCAACAGGTCAACCGCCAAGGTCGGCGGGAAGCAGACAGTGAGTGTCAATTGCAGCTCCAAGGCCAGCCACAGTGGCAGGGAATGGAGTTTGTCCCACTGACCTTCCTCTTCTAAGTGTGCCTCTCCGGAATTCTGGAAGAGCTTCTCGCTCACACTGCATGAAGCACAGACCTGCGTGGGCCCAGTGGCAGATTGTGATGGACACCGTGATGTCCCACTAGATTCCCTTTCAGAGATGGAGGACTCACCCCCCCAGCTGCTGAGCGTGGTTAGGGCAGACGGGCTTCAGGTGTTAACGCTTGGCAGGGATCGCCTCATCCCCTTCCTGGGGCACCGGCCGTCAGCGAATGGACCACGCGAGGGTGTTAAAGCCCAGTCCCTTCATCCCAACTCAGGACGACTCCAGAGCTGAGCTGGCTGAGGACTCTGTTGGGTCTGCATTGCAGCTCTGTGCCTCCCACCGTCCGATCCCGCTGCCTGCCCTTGGCGTCCATGGGTGTTGACCCCGAGAGCAGCCACTAAGAAACATTCCACTGTCTAATGTCAGCGTCTGCCCCTACCCAGCTGAGCCCATTCGGCGATCCTGTAGGTCGCCAGTCTCAGGGGTTGTCAGGGACCGTGTGAGGTGGCTGCCTTCAGGATCGTCATGTGAGAAAGGCAGCAGGGGACAGAGTTTTGGGGTCAGACGCATCTGGTCTCAGTGTGTGTGGATGAAGGGGCTGGTTAGGCTCCTGGCTGTTTCCCCCAAATCTCTGTGTAGAACCTGCGATCTGTTTTTCACTCCTGAATGTGTCTTATCCATATGTTAACCGTTGTGTATCGCCGGCCTCATTACCTCTTGCAAAAATGAATTCCAGGACCTCCCCACTGTTTGAGGTGGTGCCTTATGATTGAGAGTCTTACGTCACCACTTCAATATTTCCCGGGCACCCGAGGCAGAACCATGTCGACCCTGCTACCCAGCGATGCCCAGATGTTGACCCCCCCACCCAGCGATGCCCAGATGTTGACCCCCCTACCCAGCGATGCCCAGATGTTGACCCCCCTACCCAGCGATGCCCAGATGTTGACCCCCCTACCCAGCGATGCCCAGATGTTGACCCTGCTACCCACCGATGCCCAGATGTTGACCCTGCTACCCACCGATGCCCAGATGTTGACCCTGCTACCCACCGATGCCCAGATTTTGACCCTGCTATTAGCAATGCCCCAGCCCCACTGATGAGAGTCCAGCGTGGCCTCCCCTCCAGCAGCCTCTGCCCCGCCGGCTGGGCAGTCTCCGGGCCGGTTTGGAGAAAGGCAGACCTTGCCTTGCAGGAATTACAGACCATACCTTCTGTTGTCTGAAAGCAACGTGATGCCCTGCCAGTCCCCTTTGCCTTTCAGTCATTCAGTGGTTGGCAGTGTCAAAAGAATTTATTTCAAATCTGCTTAAGACTGTGGTAAAACTCAGGTTTTCCAAAAGGTAATACAGAAAGTTGAACCAACCCCCAAAGACCAGAAAACACAGTGTTTGCAATTCAAAAAAATACAAACGCTTGTGGATACCAATACAAAAATTAGAAAAAAGTTGCTTTTCTTACCACTCCCCCCCCCACACCCCTGTGTTTTCAGTGGAACATGAACAACAGGACCAAGAGGTGCCACCAAATACCAACAAGTGACAGAAAGTGGGTGCGATGGGTTGGGGGAAACAGGGTAAAGGAAGGCAGGGAAATGGAAGTTCTATCGACAGCCAAAAAACAAGGACACAAAGCTTTTTGTTTCTTGTTCGATTCCTTTGCCAATGTCAAACAAACGCCTGTCATGCTTAATACAACAGCTTAGTGCGAAGGCAGCAATTCTACATCATGCATTTAACGTTTTCTGCTTCGTCCGCTCCCGAGTCCTCTCGCTGCCCAGAGTCCGGGGCTCTGGACGTCCAGTCTCCGGGGTGGGCGCGGTTGGAAAGACCTCCCAGGCTGGGCCTCACCGAGCAAGCACCTGACGGGTTCCTGCTTCTGCAGCTGCGAGCGGCCACCTCCCCAAACCAGAAGCCTGTGTCTTGACCTTTCCGTGGAGGCTCGTCCGAGGGTCTGGCCTGGTCCGCAGTGCCCACGTGCCCCTGGGCCTTGCCCAGGACTAGGCCAGGCAGCCGCGCCCTCCACGAGCTGCGCTCCTTTCGAGAACAGCGACGCCTCCGGGGGCGACTTCCCCAGAGGTCTCAACTCCCAGCTGACTGCAGTCAATGTCGTGCATCGAAAAAGCCAGAACCACCCCCCCTGCCCCCACCCCTCCATAGCTTGTGCCAGTGGAGCCCTGGCATCTTCTGTTGTCTGAAAGCAACGTGATGCCCCGCCGGTCCCCTTTGCTTTTCAGCCCAGGCAGAGCTCTGGACCCCGTGCAGTCGCATCTCGTCACTCTCATACACTCTGGTTCCCCAAACCGCTCCACTGCACAGACCTCTGGAAACACAGGAGACAAGCTATGAGTTGAGAGACCCCGTAGACACCAGAACTTACGTAGCCAAGGAAGCAGACAGCGGAGTGATGTCTTTCCTTGGTTGAAGGGGGACACCTTGGAGACCAACAGTGAAATTGCTACCAGGTGGCCTGTTCACGGCACTCGCATGGAGTGCCGTTAAGACAGGCTGCACCGGGAGTGGGAACATTTGGGTGTTACTTTCTAGGTCATTCGAAACCTGTCTTAAATGTCTGTATTAACCCCTCAAGGCCAGCTCCTTGCACCGCTCACAAGGAGACCTGGCTGGAAGACGCTGTGGTCCGAGAACACTCTGGAAAATCACCACACAGGCATGATTCATTGAATGCGAGCCGTTAGCCTAGAGGGAAGAGATGAAAGACTGCATTTTTTTTCCTTAAAAAGTGTTGTTCTGTAATCCTCACCACACATTAGAGGAGGTAGGTTAGTACAACTAGTCCCATTTTCAGGCGGGGATACTGAGGCACAGAAAGATTAAGAGATTTGCCCCCACTCATGCCATGTATCAGTGTCAAAGCCGGCTAAGAGAGGATCTCTTTTCAGTATCGGAGGGATGAACTTGGTGTCTGATCCCACGTCCTGCCCCAAACCGATGTGATACTCTTACAGCCCATACACAGCGACAGCTGCCACGAGCCCTTTGTCTTCAAGAACTGCCAAAGGATGCAATCGATGAGCATCGCTACCTGCTCGCTTGCAAAAAAAGTCCTAAAATTTTCCAGGATCAGCATAGACCTTGACTATCTACTGACAATATCTGATTCATTTTTTTTTTTTTAACCAGTTGAAGGCCACAACCTATTAAGAAGTCCCTGTTGCTTCCCGTAAATGTGGCCAAGGAAAATGAACGTGATGCGTTTTGCTTTCTAGGAACGGGCATAGAGGGTGGGCGGCATCTTCACTCCATTTCTCCCCACCTGCCCCAAAGAGAATCCTGGTGACAATCCACATGCCAGTGAAGTGGGAGCCCGACAACCACTGTAGATCCATGCATGACACACCGCTAGCACGCCCTAGCAGACCTCAACTGGGGACAGCCCCAGGGGACATTTGACAATGTTATAGGTACTTCTGCTTGTCACAACTAACTTGAGAGTTGCTACTGGCAGCTAGTGGGTAGGGACCAAGGATGCTGCTAAACGTCCTACAGTATACAGGACCCACCCCAAAAAGTCAGTAGAGGTTGAGGAACCCTGGAATCCCCCTACAGGCCTTGCAATAGTTTCTTCAGCAGTCACGAGTTGAGTTCCCAAAGGATTTTAGCCACCTCTGTCCCCTACCCTGCACAGCCTGCAGGGGCCCGTAGGACGGGTGGCAGCCTTGTCAGTCGGCGAGCCACCTGCTCCCTGGTGCTGAAAGACGCCTTCCCAGGGGGACCAAGCCTTTCACTTGCGACTAGAATTAAGGCTTAAATGCAGATATCCCTGGAAGAAGTACACATAGATCCTGCATTCTGATCCTTTCCTGAGAGTGCTCTGGTAGGGCAGAGAGCAGGGGCACCGAGAGAGACAGAGAGAGAGAGAGAGAGAGAGAGAGAGAGAGCGCAAGGGCAGGCCTGCCCCAGCTCCTGGTGAGCTCCACAGTGTCGCCCGGGCTCACTCTGAGCGGAAGCACGACCTGCCCCAGCCTTGGTGGGCCAGGGGCGCCTAGGTGTGTTGTTGCAACTACAAAGTACACATAGGGCTGAAGACGCAGCCTAGAGCTGTATACAGTTTCATAGTTTTTAGGTCAGTCACCTTGTGGGTTCGATTACTGGCGTCCTCTTTCATCGGGATCATTATTTTCCCAAAGAGGAGAGAGAGGGGAAAGCAGGCCTTGGAGAAACGTCTTCCTTTGCTCTGAATTAGGAGCTGGGAGGCTATGCAGTGAGGGGCTAGTGGATACTTTGTAAAAAGATTAATTTGAAAAGGAAAAGGCATACACTTTGACAAACCTGCTCACACTAGCAAAGAACGAACCGCAGAACCACGCTACGGAGATATTATTTACAACGCGACGGAAATCCACGCTTGGAACTACTTTGAGTCGCTTTCTCACCGAAACTGCCGGACAGATTTACATCAAGTCACTCCTCAGCCAGCCCGACAAAAGCATCTCTGGATACATCTCTGGATATGCACAAATGCGCCGCCATGTTGTAACAAGACAGCGGACTCAATGGAGGACGGGAATCCCTGACTCGTGTGTCGTTTCTGCTCCACGTCCCAGGGCCTCCCGGTGACGGGGAGTTGTTAATTCCTTTTTCGTGTTTCTGGTCCCTCAAAACCACAGGTGTGTGGCATAGACCTGCCCTTCTCTTTGAGGTCCATTCTTGTCCCTGAAAGGTATTTTGTGCTGAAGACAGGAGAGGTGGTGTGAAGGACAGCTGGACACTGTCCCCGGATCAGCTGTATTGCTTCTGGGCTCCTGGAGGAGTCAGAAAAGGGCGACTCTCCCCAGGCCCCAAGCTCACTGCCGCAGGGGAGGAGGGTGGCCTGGTTGCCCTTCTCTGAGCGTGAGGGAATTTCTTCTTCGAGAGGCCACCTGCACTGGTGGGCATTTTGCACATCTCCCCTGACCCAGGCGTCAGCTCCCCTGAGGGTGTTAAGAAGTCCAGGTGGCCCTGAGCTGCCATTCCTCTGCAGAGCCTGGGCTGCCTGGTGACTTGGGCTGTGCTGATTCTGGGGGCTTCCCTGGGAGAGGCTGCTCCCGCCAGGTGGCCCTGCCTGGCCAACCTTCTCCACCCTACACTCGCTCCTGGGGCGGGGCGCCGGCCTCTCCTTTCCAAAAGACAGCGAGATGTTTCCCAAAGCTGATGGTGTCCGGACGTGGTGGCCACGCTATGGCCTCCTGGGCCCCAGGAAAGTGGTGTCTCCTCTGTGTCCCCAATCTTTAGGGATCTTCTCCATCCTCCGAGCCGAGGCCACCAGAGCTATGGCTACGGATGAAGCTGCAAGAAAGTGGAAGCAGAGAGAGGCAGCCGTGTGGGCGAGGACGCAGCGGGCCAGGTCTTGTGTGACTCCTCCAAAGGTCTGGATGGGGCTCTGGGACAGGAGGGAGAGAGCCAGAAGCCACTTTGCAGGATGAAGCAAGACCCAGACGAAGCAGATGGCTCCCAGGGTCCCGCAGCCGCAGAGGCTGCTACACAGCACCAAGCAGCTCCTGGCGACCCGGGCAAGCTGGCCTGACCGGCCACATCTGCGGAGACAGCAAACCGGGCAGCCTTGCAGGCCAAGAGCGCGCGTGAGCTTTGAGGTAGGATTGTCGCACCTGCTGGACAGAGGGGAGGATCTGCGCGGCCCTGGCAGGTGGGTACTCAGGAAGCAGGCGCCGGGTCCAAACAGGAAGGCAGAACCGAGGAAGCACAGTTGGTGCCGGCGTGCGGGGCGAGTTGTAGAAAAATCCAATCCAGCCAATAGATGAATTGCTCCTTAACCTCAGAAATAAAATGCTAGATAAAATGTACTCTTTTAAAAAGGAGAGAGAAAGGTTATCGCCAGGTGGGGGCCTAGGGGTGGCATGGGACAGGGAAGAAGAGAGAAAGGAGAGGAGGGGTTCTCTGCTGCAGCGCCTGGGCTCAGAGCCCCTGGGCCAGGCTCGCTTTGAGAGGAGGGGGTGACTCGGTGCGGGTAAGGGACAGTGTGCTGTTTCCAGGAAGGAGGGGAGGACCCACCCGGGAGCCCCGTCCGGGCACACGGGACTGGGCACACCCTGCTGGGGGACAAGGCATACAACAGTGCCCCTCTGTCTCCTGCCTTCTCTGGGGGTCCTGTGCACCCCATCAGGGCAGAGCCATCCCTGCCTGCCATCGGGGCCCCTTCTTGTGTTCTCGATGCTTTCATGATGACAGTGGGGTTGGATTCAAAACGAAGGGTAGATGGGCTATAAGAGGCTTTCCCCGGGTCTCATCGTAAATGCTTGCGAGTCTGAGGGTGGCGCAGCCCGGAAGAGCAACTTGGATACGTTTTTAGGTAACTTCCTGGGGAGCCAGTTCCAGCAAGGAGCTACGGGCAGGTGAAGACGCATCACGTAGTTATTAAAATTCAGGTGTTGTCCTGTGTGTTTAAAAACTAAGAACTGAGTGAATGAATTTTAGCAGACTGTCGTGTGTGTGTGTGTGTGTGTGTGTGTGTGTGTGTGTGTGAGTGTGAAAGACAGAGAGAGACACACACACAATTGGTTGACTAGTGAAGGACCTAAGGAAGCTGTTTTCAAAGGTTCTGAGCAGTTCAGTGAGAGGCGAAAGTCCAGCGCTCATGGCTAAGACCCCTTTCTGTCACTCCTGAATTGGGTCTGCAAGTGGCAGACCATACTAAAGCCTCCAGGACCAGGAAACGAAAGGAGAACTTTTCCCAGCACAGATGAGAATCTGCAGCCTTGGTGCTCGGAGGAGGAGCGCTGTTCCAGCAGAGGGTCTACACTCGGGGCGCGTGGGATTACCAGGTACACAGAGCGCTCCCCAATGCCCGTCTCAAAGCCTGCCTTCCTCTCTCCCTCCAAAGAAAGGCCAGCTTTGAAAATAGACTGCAGGAAACATAAACATGAAATGCAAATGCCTTCCCACTCCCTTGAGGAAGGTCCTTCTTGGTGGGATTTGTGACATTTAGGTGGAATGAAGGTAAAAACACACACCGTGCCCACCGCCAACAGTGGCAGCAACAGGCGTGGCCTGCAGACACACACCCCGGCCCCCAAAGAAAACGTGTCTCTAGGACTCTGCCCGGCTGCTGGGCTGCACCCACGACCTGCCCGTCCTGCCCTCTGGGGTTATCTGAGCTCCGTGAGAACGGCGGGGCGCACGGCTGGACAGCTGGAGCCGGGACCTAGTTGCCTGAGAGCTTTGGCCGCCCCAGGTTTGTTGGCACTTCCAGTCCTGTGTGCAGAGTGACCTGGAAAAGAAGACAAGGGAATTGAGGGTGGGAGAGGCTGCCACCCAGACCGAGTGCTCTGATGGCATGGCAGCCACACACGGCATCCCCTACTTGCTCGAGGGCTGTCCCACGCACAGCCCAGGGCCACGAGGTATTGTTTATATGCTGTTTACTACATCGTTCAATGTCACGAATTAAGGTCCGTTGTTGGTTTGTGTCTCTTTCCTCGTAATGGGAATCACACCCCTGCGGGTTCTCCTTTGGCCAGAGCTGCCAGAGCCCAGGCGAGGTGGATGCCCTGTTGCAGTGGGTGCCCTGGTTCTCGAGGTTGTGCATTTGTGTCTACTTCCTTTCCACGGCCCTCTTTCCTTTCCCACACTGTCCTGTTCACCCTGCGGAATACTGGCCCAGCTCTCAGGTCGCCTCAAATACCTTCTGCAAATGAGTGGAGGTGCAAATCAATCAGTAAGTGGTTGGCACAGACCATCAATATTCAGGGCCAATGGGCACCAATGCAGGACCCTGCCTCTCCCCCCTTCCACTCCCCACCCCGGGAGAAGAGGACCTACTAGAGACAAGGGGTGGCACCCCACGTTTCTCTCCCCCTCACACCCTCTAGGCTCTCATTTTTTCTGTCTGCATCAGGCTCCTGAGCCATCAGCACTCCCCAAGGACTGGGCCCTCCTCGCCTGAGATCTCCTTCTCCAGAAGTTGCCACCTTAGGGTCCCTGCTCCTTCCAAGTGAGCAAGTCAGAAGGGACTGCCTAGCTGGGCATGGTGGCTCACACCTGGGATCCCAACACTTTGGGAAGCCGAGGCAGGAGAACTGCTTAAAGCCAGGGGCTTGAGATAAGCCTGGGCAATACAGCAAGACCCCATCTCTAAAAAAAAAAAAAAGAAATTAGCTTGGTGTGGTGATATGCACCTGTAGTCCCAGCTAGTTGGGAGACAGAGGCAGAAAGAGATTGGTTGAGCCCAGGAGCTGGAGGCTGCAGTGAGCTATTATCATGCCACTGCACTAGAGCCTGGGTGACAGGGTGAGATCCCATCTCTAAAAAAATAAAAGTACAAAAAATTAAATAATGAATAAATAAATAAATAGAAAGAAAGAGCTGTCTCCAGGGAATGCCCAAGGCAGGCTGGTAGGTAAGCTCTGTCTGGGCGGGCACAGCCAGCTTCCTCACAGCCCGTTATGCCCAAGCGCGCTGCAGAGCCCCACGGCGCACCGCGGGGGGCAGCCAGACCGGCTCTGGCCTGGGGGTGCGTGGTACCTGCACGTTGCGGTTGAGGCTGAGGGCTGGCATGAAGACCCCGTCCACGTGGCTGAAGGCCGTGGGGCCCTGCTGCTGCCCGTTGATGAAGAAGGTCAGGGTGTGCTTATTCAGGTCCAGCAGCACGCCCACGGTGGCTCCCTTGCACACGCCGCCCTCCGTCCTGGGAAGAGAAGCCCCGGGAAGACCCATCGCCATACTCAGCCTGCGATGTAGGCGACAACTCGGTGGGGGGGGGATGAGTTAAAGGACGTTGGGAACACCCTCACCTAGAAAACACAGTCCCCAAGGTGGCAGTGCACTATTCTTCTCGGCGTCTGAGCCTTCTTTTGGAAGATAACCCTGTTAATGGGCCGTGCCGTGCGTGAAGATCCTACCCTAGAGGGACCAGGCTGTTCAACCCCCTCCTTCTGACAGTATCTGGGACCCGCGTACCAAGCAGTCAGGGTTTTGATGAGTGGTGCATGGAGCGTGGGTGAGAAGGGGATCTCCACCTGCTAAAGAAAATAACTAAGTTGGTGCCTTTTTCTGTTTGGTCAAGCAAGAGTGTGGAGCTCGGTGAAGACGCAGACATCCAGGCCTTAGGACATTTTGAACAGCCCCACCCTACTTCGACTCATCTTCCCAGACACATCCTGGGGCTCAGAATGTGGCAGCATGTGGCAGAGGGAGGGGTGCTGAATTCAGAGTCGAGTCCCACCAAGGACCCACGGGGGACTTTGAGAATGTAAACTGTGGCGCTCTCAGTGAGAACTGCTACCCCCTGGGTGGGAGTGAATCTTAAAGTGAGGAACACTCTCCCAGCGGGGCCTTGGCTGACCTCCCCTTGTCTCCAAGGGCTGAATTCGCCCACCTCTCCCTTCCCTTCTCTAAGGGCGGAGGTCCCAGCCTTGACCTTGGGCTTCTCAGCTGTGCTAAGAAAACCTTGCTTGTCCTTTCTGATTAGGAATGAGTTGGTCAGCCAGAACCAGCTAGTCGTGCAGAAGGTGAGTTGTGAGGAGCATCTGGCGGACTAGCCAAAGGCTATTCCTCGGAAGGGCATGTTTCCTGAAGGTGCCCGGGGGCAGGATCCGGCAGGTGGGAAACAGGATCTAGAACGGGGCTGTTGGTGCTATGTGGACACTGACCACCAGGTGGCGTATTGACCACCTGGTCCAGGAATGAGCTTCCCACCTAAGCCAAGCCTTGGGCCCAGGTCAGCGCTGGGGCCCAATGTCCCCTTGCCTAGGTTTCTTCTAGAACAGTGCTCACCCGAACCTGCTCCTCACCGTGGCATGGGGACGGTGTACAAACAGGGGCATATTCCTGCTGGGCTTTATCCCAGCAGCCATGGCTACCTGGCCAGAGTCAAAGCCTCCTGGAAACTGGAGACCAAAGTGGCTGGGAACACTCCCCCCATTCCTGACACCTGGCCTTGGGGACAGCAGGAGGGACATGGGTCCACAATGCACCCTGCATGTACCTGTTGGTGTGGGAGTTGCAGTGCATGAACCAGCTGCGGTTGTTGTCCACGTACATGGCCCACGCCTTGTCATCCTTGCCCAGCATCATGTCCTTGACCACGCTGGCCCTGGCCACCCCGAAGGCGGGGTCTGGGTGGTTGTCGTACCGGTCCACGTGCAGCTCCCAGTAGTGCACGCCCTTGGAGAATGCAGCCGTGCCTAGCACCACCCGGTCATCGTAGCTGCTGCAGGTGGCCGTCTGGTTGTCATTGGATAATATGATGTCCCGGTGCCCAGAGTTGGGGTCAAACGTGAACCAGGCCACTGAAAAGGATGGAGGCGAGAGGAACAGGGTCAGGCTCCTCCGTGGAACTTGCTAGCTGTCTCTAACGGGCTCAGAGGCATGGGCTCACTCGTCTCTGCTAGAAAGTTGGCACCCGCATCGAATGGTCTTCCCTGTATGCCTACCACAAACGCACACGCCCTGCTCTGTGTGCATTCAAGTTCCCAGTCCCATGAGCCCAGCCTTGCCAAGGAATGCAGACATTCAGGCTTTAAATCCCCAAATCAAGATGCATTTCCTGGGGTCTTAGTCTCTAACACCCTTCCAAACGTTTCACCCACCCCCACCCCCACCCCCGTTACGAGTTCAGGGGGAAGCAGGTGTGGATGGTCCACCTCATAAGCAGGGATGTGGTTGAGGTCACAGCTCAATTCTCCATTTTGCAGCCCATCGGGTGGCACCCCTGTCTGTTCTCCAAACCCCCCAGTTTGTGTGAAGCAAGGCCCTTGCCCTGAAACTGTGACCCCCACACACAGAGCAAGGACCACCCACCTCTAGGCTGGAGGGTGCTGGCGCAGAATGCCAGCGAGCTCTCCTCTGGGGGTGTAGATAATAAAATGACTCTGCATGTCTAGCCATTTTCAGAGAAGTGGCCCCCGGCTGTGCCCTTTGACCCCTGCTGCTTCTCTTCCCTGCCCCGGGAGACTGTCCGCTGTGGCAGTCACACGTGTGGACACATGCAGAGCTGGCACTCCCCCCAGGACTGGTGGGACTGGGAAACAGTCTCTGCAGCCCGGGCTGGGCCCGCTGGAGCAGCACTATCTTTGCAACGTGGCTTTTACCTCCATCATAGCTTCCCACTGAATGCTGATCAAAATGCCACTGAACATTAATATGCTGCTGTTGCCTACAACCTGAAAGGACGCAGCTAGGTGCATAAACCGCCGGGGCTGAACTCTGGCATGGGGCATGGCGGGGTGTGTTCCTGTTGCAAGAAAGGCTCGAATCTGGGGGCAGCCATGGGGCATTCTTGTCTGGAACTGTCCCACTCACTCCTCCGCCCTTCGTGGTGGGAGAAGCTAAGCCTCCCTGCGCTACCCCTCACTCAGTCCCCTTTTGCAGGGCGCACACAATGAGGCAAAGGGATGATGATCCTCCCTTTCCTGGCTTGTGGGGAGGAGGGTGCAGGCAGGGGGCCACGTGCAGAGTCGGGACAGGGCGTGCACCCTCCTTCCCTCCCTTCCTCCCTCTTTCATCGAAGCAGCTGATCATTCCCGTCCATGGGGATGGAAAGTGGGCTGGGCCGGAGGGCGTCTCCTGCCCCAGGGGCTCACCCACGGCCCCAGAATGGACCAGGACGGGGAACACAGCTGTGCCCAGTGCCCCCAGTCGTCAGAGCCTTGGCAGGTGTCGTCAGGGTGGATAAAATGGTGACTCTGCTCCTCCCACTGAGAGACCCCTGTGCTCACCGTCGGATGTCTGCAGGACCACGGTTTTGCTGTACGGCCCGACGCCAGAGGAGTTGAACGCTTTGACCCTGGCGTTGTAGGTGCTGTTGAAGTGAAGCCCGTCGATGGTGCACAGGGTCTCCTTGCCCACATACACCTCCTGGAAGACAGCCAAGGCCGCTCGTTAGGTTCCCGGAGCATTCCCGGAACATTCCTCTCAGTAAATGGTTTCCCGACACACGCGCTATCATTAAAGGTGCTATTGTCCGGCGTGGTGACGCATCTGTAGTCCCAGCTACTTGGAAGGCTGAGGCAAGGGGATCCTTTGAACCCCAGAGTTCAAGGTGAGCCTGAATGACATAGTGAAACCCTATCTCTGCATCGGACCCCAAAGACCGTTTTCTAGGGACTTACTTTGCTTCCTTTTCTCTTCAAAGCTACCTTGTCCTAGATGTCATCGTATTCTGCTTAGTTTGTCTAAAACTCCTCTCCTGCCCGCTTGTTTAGGGGGCTGCTCTTCACTTGCTATTAATCATAATAGCTGCGTGCTGAGCATTGCATAAGGTATTTAACCTTCACACAACCCCGAGAGATTGTTATCACTTTCCTTATTTTACACACAAGGAGACCCAGAGAAGGCAGGAAACTTGCCTAAGATCACGGCCAATCTGTTTAGGAACCACGGTTCAAATCCAGGGCTGGCTGCACTCAAAGCCCACGCTTTGCCCGCTGTTCCTCATGAGCCCTACCCTCGGGTCTAGCCTGCGTTGGTGGCCGTGTCTCAAAGAGGAGGGACCACCTTTGAGCTCTGCCGCTGCTTCTTTTACTATCTCCAAATGGTCTGTCTTCCTTCTCATTTTAAAAAACATGGGCTTTCCTCTTGGTTTCTGGTGAAGGACCTCTTTCCGTTCTCAGCTTATTTGCATGATAGGAGTGACGGGGTCTGCACTGCGAAGGTGATCGGAGAAGGCGCAGAGTTTGTTCTCCCCGGTACTCACGTCAACCTGGACTTCGAGAGTGGATCTCAAGGTGGTGCTCGCCTGGGGGACTGGCGTGGGGTGGGGGACTGTCCCGGGCTGTCCCAGATGGGGGGGGGTAGAAGCTGCATTTCTGGCTCACCAAGAGCCTTTACTGCCCCACAGCAGCCCATCAATAGGGACATGAATGTAGGATGTCGTCCCAATCCAACAATCAAGCATCCTTCATGCCAGCACTTTGCCAGGTATAGGAGGGCCAGAGACTGCTTCCTCCTGTCCAGAAACCTGGACCTCCCCAAGACAAGACCGGCTGAAATAATCTGTGAGCCAGTCAAGACACGGTGTGAGGAAGCCTGCCGTGGGGACGTGCTGCTGTGTGTGGGACACGCAGGTGACAGCTTCTCTGAGCTCTGCCCCAGCCCCCGCCGATGGCCCCGCAGGGCGGCAGCAGGGCTCTGGGCAGCTCCACGGGCTGGTCCAGAGGTTGGGGCAGTGAGACCTACTCCTGGTCTCCGCATCGGGACCCCACCCTCACGAACAAGCAGCGAGGTCTCACCCGGAACTGCCCCCCAGCACCGTCGTCCAGCTCTAGGATGTAGCCGTCCACGGGGCTGTGGGTGAAGGGCGGCATCCTCCAGGCCAGCGTGACGCTGTTGTTGCGGGTGCAGCACTTCTCCAGCTGCAGCAAGGGGACAGGCGGCACTGTGACAGGGACCCACAGGGGTTAGCACACGATGCCCTCGGACGGGCCCAGCTCTGCCCCTGCCCTGCCCTGCCCTGCCCCCATCCCAGGGGCTCCTGGCCCCCGGAAGACACAGAGGCTGAATTCCCTCCCCGGCCACCCTGTGGTCACTCTCAGCCTCCCAGGAGTCAGTCTCCAGGTGGGCTGGGGATGGGGCAGGCACAGGTGACTCTGCACTTCTCAGCCCTAGAGGGTGTCCTGGAATCTCAAGGGGCCAGGACAGATGCCCCACCCTTCTGAACCTGTAAGAAAGCATGTCCTCATCCCTCTGCCCACTGAGAACTGCTGGTTTTGACTCTCACACTTGTGAGGAGCACACGAGGAATTCCGGCCATGTTCCCCGTGCCCACCAAGGCACAGCACGAGCCAACTCGGGCCCAGCGAGAGCCGGCCCTTGCCTTGCACCTGCGGCTGGGAAGGTGGGGCGGATGCATTTGAACTTCTGCTGGGAGCATGGACTAGGTCAAAGGACCAGATCTGGGCCAGGGAGGCAATCCTGGAGTACTGGAGAGGCAGCCCAAAGAGTTAAGGACTTGCTGTATCATAAGTTCTATTAAGATGAGAGTGGGAGAATTTTAAAAATCTTCTAGCTCTATTTAGGCTTAAGAGATTTTTTAGAAATAGATATAGTCCACTCTGACCTTTTTTTTTTAAAGGGAAAATTGCAACATTGGTTTTGTAAAACTATATATTTTGCTCCAAGAAGCAGGGCGCTATATTTCAGGTTTTAGCTGGGTGAAATCCCTGCCTTCATCACAGACATGGATGCAGGGCTGGCTGAACGCAGCTCGGCTCCCGGCCCTCGGGTAAACAGGCGTGGGAGTCCTCTTGGTTCCCTGGGCTCTGCCATTGTGCTCTCTCAGTCCCCCTCTGAACCCCATGACCCTACCCAGTAAGAAGCAGCATCTGGCGTGGCCCCAAGCCTCCTCCCTCCACACCATAAATTTCTGGGGTGACCTCCCCCTTCCACTGCAGCCCCCCCCAAGCTCCCCCTGCCCCCGGGCACTGCATCTCATTCACACGCGGGGCAGGTGGCATTTCCAAACCTCACCCGAGGTGCAAGCTGTGTGGGAGTGAGCGTGGGAATGTGCAAGAGACTTGTTTTCTCTTCAGTCTAAAAATGGGCACGTATTCTGCAGGTGGGACTTCCCGAGTTCACAGATCCTGCAGTGTCGCCCCCAGGCCACAAAAAGCCAAACGGTTTTCATTTCCTCTCCCAAATGTGCCCTTGGCACCTCTGGAGAGGCAGAGTGTGGCACAGGACTCTGGTTCTGGCCGTCACCTGCTGGTTTTGTAATGGGGCAAGTGACATAAACGTTACTTAACCCTAGCTGTGCGTCTCCCCGGCTCTCTGAACCCACCTTGCTCTTCTTGGAACATGGAAAACATATTCCTGCCTCAGTGCCTTTGCACTTGCCCCCCACGTTTGTCAATTTCTTCACCGCTTCATCCTGAGCACGTAGAATAGTGCTACATCCTGGCATGTAGTGGACACCCCACAGTGTTTCTGAATGAACCAATGACCCTCACTTTACACATGGGAAGGCTCAGGCTCAGCCTGGGTGTCTCCTGCCCCAGCTCACACTTGAACCCAGGTCTGGGACTTTGGATTTCCTACACTCCATGCATCACAGTTCTCCCGACGGCATTAAGCTGACTGCTCAGACTGGATGCCCCTTTTGGAGCACTGACTGGGCTGGGCAAGGTGACTCATGCCTATGATCCCAGAAGTTTGGGAAACTGAGTTGGGAGGATTGCTGGAGGCCTGGAGTTAGAGACCAGCCCGAGCAACATACTGAGACCCCACCTCCCTAAAATTTTTTTTTTTTAATTAGTGTGCACCTTTAGTTCTAACTACTCGGGAGGCTGAAGTGGGAGGATCACTTGAGTTAAGGAGGTTGAGGTTGCAGTGAGCTGTGATCGTGCCACTGCACTCTAGCCTGGGCAACCAAGCAAGATTCTTTTTTAAAAAAATAAAAAAGGATTGACTGAACTGGGGCCAACCACGGCTCACCCCTACATTTCATCTGAATGAAGTCCAGCTGGTGGATGGCCTGCAGCAATGGCTCGCTGTCCAAGGTCAGGTCGAACTCTGCAGACACTTTTGGCTCCAGGGCGCCTTTGACCCACTGCTCCTGGGACACCTGGACACGCTTGATCAGAGCGTCTGAGATCTTAAAGGGGAGCAAAGAGTTTAGGGTTTCAACTTGCAAAGGAATGAATAATTGGGCAGCCAATGATGACGAAGGGGTAGGAGCTTTGTCTCTGTGGGGCTCGGGGACAGAAAGGACCATGCTAAGCATGCACTCTCAAGCCCTGGCAGAGATTGAATGACCCCTGCCCGCACAACACTGGCCATATAAAAACGCACTGTATTGTTTCAATCATATTTTAAAAGGGCGGCCATGTGAAATGAGCAGAAGCACTTGCTATTCAAAGAAATTGGGCCAAACCCTGTTGTGAGATTCACGATACTATTTTTTAATATACAAAAGCATCCTTCATTATACGTTTTGCTAGATCTAGTGCTTTGCCAAGGGGAACGTGCTAGTAGTTTGCCCCAGTGTCTGAAGAAAGCACACCCCATACCCCTAGAGTTTTGAAGCCCACTTCCCCCAGTGTGGTTCCTCTAAGTTTTTCTGTAGTTTCTGCTCTGAACTCTGACTGCATCACACCCTCAGCTCTGCTGGAAAGCCCTGCTTGTCAGACATTTGCACGTGTCCCTGGAGAGCCATGATCCTGTGTACCCTTCTTTGGGAGTCATCAAGGGGGTGGATCATTTTCTCTGCAGATAGAGGCTGGATCACTGCCACGTTCCCGAGAGATACTCATGACACTGAGTCAGCCTAAATGCTGGAGAGATGGCCCCGTGGAGGCTGCACCGTCTCTGCGGGCAGTGAGCCAGTCGCCGCCCAGGCCCGCAGGACTGCACACGGGCAGTGTGGATTCTGCTAACTCACTTCTCCCAGTGCAATCTGTCCAGCTTGTTTGGCAAACACTGTCTTTTTCCCATTTTCGGGAGAAATACTGCAGAATGGCATTTTGGTCCTAGAGATTATGCCATTTCATCTCCTAGGTTAATGCATGATGCAAAATTAGGGTCACAGCTAGTGAGAGTCAGAGCCAATGTGAGAGCCTAGGTCTTCTGGGATCACTGAGCAAAAGGGACTCTACTCAATCCCAAGCTGTGGAAGGGCCTTGCCTAAGCCTTGGGCTGGTTTGGGGAGCAGAAGTGGAGTTGGATGAAGCCCAGCTAGAGTCCGCCAGGGCAGGCTCACCTGTAGGAACCCAGAGGGGTCGTTCTCCTTGATCACCTCAAGGCAGTACTCCATCAGCCCGGTGGACTGGCGCAGCTTCAACGTGCAGTGATTGATCTGGTCCCAAACCATCTGCAACGGGAACACTCCTTTCAGTAGGTGTCTCATGGGAGGAAGAGCAGGGAGGCCACAGTCAGAGCCAGATAACTAGCCCTGGAAGAGGCGGTGCTGGTCTGGACCACTTGCACCCGCTCCTCCCTTGGCTCTGTCCCTGAGCTCCACGTGTCCTCTTTCCTGGGGAGTAAATGGACTCACTTCCCAACAAGTGTGGCCACAACTTCCAACACAGCAAATGTTCTGAACTCTCTGGACAGTAATGCAGAGACAGGGCATGATCTGAGATGCCACACCAATGGCTTCTTGACTCACTGTCAACCTGTTGGTGTGGTCATGGACAACTCAAGGGACTTAGCCACTGGGCTGGTAAACCACAGGTCATTGCCAACACTCATTCCTTCTCTCCTTGAAAGTAATGTTTTCTGATTCAGTTAGGAAATGTCTCTAGCATAGACAGAGCTCCTTGGACAATGATCGCCCTTCCTCAAGTCAGAGTGTTCACAGCACCTGGCTGAGCCAGGTACTCAGGGTAACAGGAGCTGCATGCATTATTGCCGACTATTTTTGGGTACAAGAGATGTGAGAGAGACCCCAAAGAAGGGGACAGAGCTGGAGGCTCGAGCAAAGCCAGGCTTGTCACTGGTCACTTCTGGCCTGCAAGATGAGAACAGGAGAACAAGAGGGGGTCCCTTAGAAAGAAACAGGGACTTAGAGGAGGTGGGCTTCTGACTTGAAGCCAGCAAGACTCAGGGCGTCTGTCTCGGCTCTGGAGAGACAGCGTGGGTGTTTAATGGCCTCTGTCAAGTCACAACAGTGTAGCTGAACCAGACGGTGCCTCCCTTCCTTGCCTCATTCACTCACTCACTGACATTCACCCAGCGCCTGCCGCGTGCCCGGCCACACTGGGGAGGAGGACGAAACAGAGGTGAAATGTACCAGTCGCCTAGGTACCTACCTTCAACTTGTGCTCCCTCTCTTTCGTCACCTTGGTGAGCAGCTTGGCTTTCTGCCGAGTCAACGCGTCCACCAGGGCATCGCACTGAGCAACCAGGCAGGCTTCGTAGTCCAGTCCGTTTTCCTGGGGGGAAGCAGAGAGCTCTAGAGAGAAGACGCTGAAATCTGGTGAGTGCTGCCGACAAAGACGTACTTCAGAGAAGCTCACCCCAGAGTCACCCACAAAGTTGTTAAATTTGAAACAATAGAAATATGAATTAGGGAGGTGTCCTGTGACTCTCAGCACACCTATATGGTGGGGTGTTCTACAGTCACTCCAGTCTTGTTCACAGCATTTTCAATGCCGTGGGAAATGCTCATAAGACTGTTAAGACGAAAAACAGGCATATAAGTTGCGAACAGCATAATCCCATACATATTGTGTGTGCTTGCATGTGTGTATGTGCTTGTGTGTGTGTGCGTCTCTAAGGTAAACATGTCAAAATGGTGAGAGTGGTCACTTCCAATGGTGGGATATTGATGAACGTTTTCCTAGCTCTATTTTTCCCTGCTTTCCAAAATTTCTGTAATACAAACGTGTGCTCTTTATAGTCAGAAAAAAGTAAGCCAAACAAAAAAGCAGTGCTCCTGCTGTAGGGGCTTTCTCCGTTTATAATAGAATCCTTCCGGGTCTCTAAGACCAGCGTGGATCAATGCCTCCTATTACGGGCCAAACTGTGTCTCCTAAAATTCATATATTGAAGTCCTGACCGCCCCCCAGCAGAACCTCCAAATGTGACTGTATTTGGATAATTAAGTTAAAATGAGGTCACACGGGTGTACCCAACCCAATATGACCGGCGTCCCTGTGAGAAGAGCAGAGCAGGACACAGACACACACAGACAGATGACCACGTGAGGACACAGGGGGAGACGGCCATCTGCAAGCCCAGGAGAGAGGCCTCAGGGACACCCACCCCTGCCAGCACCTGGATCTCAGACCTCCAGCCTCCAGAACCGTGAGAAAATAAGTTTCTGTTGTTTAAGCCCTGCAGTCTCTGGTGTTTTGTTATGGAGCCCCAGCAAACTAATACATCTCCTGTCTGTGAACCACTAGAAACACCAGAAACATCATCATTAATTAATAAAATGCCCTGCGGCTGAAGTCTGCACTTTAAGTCGTTAGGAAGGATGGCTTTTGTGGGCTGATTAGGAATTCAGGGGCCCTTGGTCCCTTTTCTCCATCCAGACACGTGAATGCTTTACGGGCCCCCCATCTGCATGAACAGTTCCTCTGCACGTGCAGTTCACGCGGCAGCACGCGTGTGTGCCCCCTCTGTCCTGCAGACCGAGCCCCCTGCGGCCGGAGACTGTGGCCTCGCTGATCTTTGCATCCTGTGTCGGGCTCAGCAGGTGACATGGTGTAGGGGCTCAGTAAGTACATCTATTTAGTAAATGATGCGTTTATATTAGAGGCCACGATGACATGGGCGTATTTGGGTACAAGGGCACCAAACTCAGATCTCGCACAGGACCACACGGCCGTGTAGAATGCTAGATCACATCTCTGCAGCCCTCCATTGTACAATTCTCTCTAACTGGCTCCATGTACAATTTCTGTCCCATATCAGGTGCCATGTGCATGTCAGGGGAGTGAGGACATGGTACCTTCAGCAGCCAAGTCTGCACAGTAGCACGCATCAACCTTCCAGTGTTCATTGCAAAAAAAAAAAAAAAAAAAAATGCTTCTCCCAAGACTTTTCCTTTCCTCTGGTAACTTTGCATCTTTGCACACTTTCTACACTGAGTGAGCCTCTCAAAGCCAGAGCTGTGCTCACCTGGATCTGCTGCAGTATGTTCTTGAGCTGAACCAGAAACTCCTTCGCTTCTTTTGCCTTATCCGAAACTCCGTTTAGGGCCTGAGATAGTTGTGCCTGGAAAAGATATCACGCATTGAAAAGAGACATTAGGTGTGAAAGGCACACAGGTCGCACTTCATATACGAGGGGATGGAACTGATCCAACACACGTGCTGTCCTCATTGAGAAAGAGACCACTACTGACTCGCAGTCCTTAAAACATTCGCTTATTTTTCCAGCAGTGGTTGATGTTGATTGACTTACAGACATTCTTCTTTCTGGCCCTCAAAGCTGGATAGAGCTAAGGAGCACCCAGCTAAGCGGTTGAAGCTGACAGGCCTGCTCTGACGTTTGCAGAGCCCGGGACAAGAAGACAAGGGAGCCCTGGGGCTGGCCTGTCCCCCGGTCCCCATAGCAGTTCTACCCTCATCAGAAGGCACTAATATATGGACATCCCAGACCCCCGGCCAAGCTCGTGCACTCCACACCTGCACAGCCACCTTTTACCCTGGGGTGCACCTAGCGTCTCTACCCTCAGCCCTGGGGACTCCTCCCCCCGCAGAGAGGCGTGTGGCCAGTGAGGGGTTCTCAAGAGCCAGGATCAGTTGCTGGGCCTCGAGGGCAAAACTGCTAGCTGAGCTCAGATCCGTGGCCTTTGGCATCAGGTTTCCCTTTAGGGAACCACAGACACACACAATCAATTTGTCTTTAAAACCTTGCTATCGAGTAGACAGATGACCTTGATTTTTAACATGACTCTCATTTTTCAAATTAAAAAGCTGAGGATGGAACAAAATAGAATCAGAAAGGCCAAGGTCTACTTCTCCCTGACACACCCTGCTAAGACTCTGCTCAAATGTCACCTTGTCGGTGAGACCTGTCCTCATGACCCTACAAAATAGCCCTCTCCCCTCCCTCTGCCTTACTCTTCCTAACAGTCATCACCTCCCAGCCCAGATTTGTGTACTCTGTCTCCCCTCCCCAGAACGTAAACTGCCTGAGACAGGGACTTTGGATGGTTCACAGCCGTATCCCAGCACCAGAAAAGCACCTGGTGCGTGCACTAAATAAATATTAATTGCATGAATGAATCAATGAATGTGATTCTTTAGACCACACCAGCGGTTCTCAAAGTGTGGTCCTGCCCGGCAGCCTCGGCATCACCTGGGAGCTTGTTGGAAATGCAGTGTCTGGCTCCACCCCAGCTCTGCCTCACGGAAACTGGGGGAGAAGCCCAGGAGTCTGCGTTTTAACTAGCCCTCTAGGGTGCTCAGGTGCAGCCTGAGACCCACTGGACTGTCCACATGAGCCTCAGCTGTACACCTAGGAAAAGGGCAGCAAATGAAGTCACAGGCAGACAGGAAGGCACGGGACGTGGAAAGAGATGGAAGGGGCCTTGGACACGAAGTGCACTGACGTTCCAGGGAGGCCAAGGCTCGGGCGTCTTGCTCAGACAGTGCTGGGAGCCTCCCACTGAGGCTCAGCAAGGCACGCTCCTTGCAGGTTTCCTCACTCCACGGGCTTCCCCACCCTAGTCCCAGCTCGGCCAGTTCAGGCCCCTCCGCCCCACAGCCCATCCACCAGGTGCACCATGCTTAACGCAAGTACCTAGGCGGTGAAACCCAACAGAACTCACGGAGATGGCAGCCGTGTTCTGTGTCTGCTCTGTCCACCAGCCACGTGTGGCCACTGGGCGTTTGAAGGTGGCTAATGTGACCGCAGAGCTGGGTTTTTAAATATTATTTGGTGTAAGTTTCAACAGCCACCGTGGGCCAGTGGCTACTGTCCCGGAGACACAGGTCCTGACCCCCATCTGGTGACCTACAGGCCACCCTTGGAAGGCTGCCAAATGAGCCACCTGGGAGAGGCGTGACGATCCCCGGCTCACATCCTGTCCCCGAGTAAAGACTCTGATCATGAGTCCCTCAAACCTCACGGTGAGTGCCTGGAACTGTTGATGTACCGATTAACATGTAACCTGCTGACATTGAAAAGGGTGCTGATTTGTTACCGAATCATGACATTCTGCTGATTTCTTTCTGCATCATGAAGTTTTAGTGATTGTCTTAACACATAGAACATCTTAGCCTGCATGTTGTCATCGGTGGCCAATGACATCGGTAGCCTGGGCACTGTACCCTCCAGTGAAAAAGGACAACTTTCCTATAAAAGCCTTTTCCAACTTGTAGCAGACTTGGGAACACGCCCGACGCTGTTCGTGCATCTTCCCCAGGTCGGTCCTCCCATTTGGCTTCCGACAGACCTTTATCAAATTATTTCTACCTCAACAGCCTTCATTTGGGTGGACACATCCTTAGAGGGCACGGGGCCCAGGACAACTCAGGCCACCCCAAGATACTCACACTTGAAAGAGGCTGAGGTGTCAGCATCGTTCACAGGCCCTGAGGGGTATCTCTAATGACAGGGATTTTCAAATGGAAGCTTATCGGTGTCTGGAAAAGAACAGCAACCCCCTTCTCCGAGGTACCCACCCAAAGCATGGCCCACTGAGGCAGTGCCTGGTCCCCCCGTATTGGTCAGCTCAGGCTGCTGTGACAGAATGGCACAGACCGAGGGGTCTAAACAGCAAACATCTACACCTCACAGGTCTGGAGGCCACAAGTCTGAGGTAACAGTGTCAGCACGGTCGGTTCTTGAGCGGGTCATGAGCGAGTTCTCACCATGTGAGTCCCCGCCAGAGCTGGTTGTTAAAAAGAGCCTGGCACCTTCCTCCCTCCCCTCTCACTTCCTCTCTCGCCGCGGGATCTGCACGCACCGGCTCCCCTTCCCCTTCCGCCAGGATGGGAGCTCCCTGACGCCCTCACCAGCAGCAGATGTTGGCCTCAAGCTTCTAGGACAGCCTGCAGAACCGTGACCGTGACCAGATAAACTTTATAAACCACCCAGCCTCAGTGTTCCTTTATAGCCACACGGAGAGCTCTGCTGTGCTGTCCTCTTTGCACGGGGTGTTAACCCCATCACAGAGCTCTGCCCTCACAACCTCATCTGCACCCAATTACCTCCCAAACGCCCCACCGCCCAATGTCAGCACACTGAGGACAGGGCTTCCATATATGAACTTGAGGGGGACACAAACATTCAGAGCGTCCTGCTGACCTGTACAGCTCTCACTGGAAAGACCTGGGGTTTTTTCGTGTTTTTTTTTCTCCTCTGCATTTCTAGCCAGCAGCACTGCACAAACTAGGAGCTCCAACCATGCTCCCTGGCTGAATGCAAAGCAAAAAACGATTGCTTGGTAAGAGGCGCACGCAGAGTGGGACAGATCGCAGCAGATCCGTCATCGCTGCCAGCACCCTCCCGGAGGAGCTTGCTTTTGCCGAGAGGCCCGGTTAGTGCGGGTCAGGCACCCTCTGCCCAGACCAGTGGCCAGCACATTCCTGCCCCAGCCAGTGCCGGCCTCCCGAGAGCCCAGCCCTCCCTGGAGCCTGCTGCTGGCCCGCTTCGCGCTTGGCAAAGAAGACCAAGGAGCTTGGCAAGGCGTCCAAGGACAGAGTGGTTTTGAAGGAGATCTGTGACCTCGGGCTCACGCCTGGCTGAAAAGGGAACAGTCTCACTGCTGGGTGGACACTGCTTCCAGGCCCTCCAGACTTGCCACCTGATTATCGTCTCTGCTGCTCCCCTCTGCCCACCTGGAGAGGTCACCGCAGTGCAAACCCTCTGGGGCTGGTGGTGTGCTCAGCCACTTGCGGGCCCCCGTGCCCTGGCCTGCTGGCCGTGGAAGGGCCCCAGACGGGCACATACCTGACCTTGTTCCCACCCAGGTGCTTCATGTGTGAAATGACCACAAGTCACCTCTCCTCGCTCGGGGAACAGCATTATGGAAATCAGACCTGATTATTCTAGTGGAAAAGGAGCAAAGGTTTTGGAGCGAAGGAACGACTGGTTTCTTTATTGGCAACGTGAGGGGTTTGCAGCATACTGTATTTTGCTTCAGCTTTTTGAGACGCATGCTTCTTTTTTTCCACAGGGACAATTTGGAGTGTCAGCAGAATACACTGGAAATTGTCCCTTTCTGGTCTGAAGGAAGACCCTGACGTCCAAGGAAGGAGATAGATCGGTTTGTCCCTGTGACAGGTGTGGATCATACCAAACCCCTGGAAAGAATGGAAATAATCTGGGCAGAAGATAAAAGCTGTTTTGTGGTTGAATGGACTTTAACGTGGATCACAAAGCTGTAGTTTACAGCTTCCCGTGCCTTTCAGGTGAGAATTACATTCCTACAGAGTCCCTGAGTTTGGACAGACAGCTTGAAACATGGGTGTTTCCTCACTGGGCTGAGCCAGTGGCCTCCCGGGCCTGGCATGAGGTTGTCACCGCATCAGCCCTCAGGAACAGTTTGAAGGTCCACGAGAGACGTAGGCTCCTGTTCCCTCGAAGCCTTGCACTTGTATTTCAGACGGTATTTTAGTGCATGACAGCATGTCGTGTGAACACTCTGGGCTTGTGTGGTTCAAATCCCGGCCCTGCCACTTATTACTTGTGTGTCTTAGGAAAACACTTCATTTCTTTATTCTATAGTGAACATTCCTCCTAATGTGAGAATGATAAAAATAACAATCCTTGCCTCCTAAATGTTCTTATTATTACGCTTTGTAATATAACCCAAGCATTCCCTAATCCCTCTTTAATGGTGCCATGGGAGTCTAGCATCTATGAGTTTATCTAAGTCACCCAACTGGGACCCGCCTATGTTTTTAGCTCACACGGCCTCTTAGATGACCCTCCTGTGTTTGCCATGGCCTCGGTGGAGAAGCCCCTAAGTCAGCACCTTTGAAATTCAGTCCCTGTTCTTCAGCAGCAAAACTGCCCAGCAGAAGCACAGAAAGCTGGAGCCAAGGACCTTAGAAGTCACATGGTCCAACTTTTCATTTTGCACACAAGGAACATGAGCTTCTAGCAACACGGTGAGGTGCACAGTGTTGCCATCCATTACCCTTAATCGCCGCCTTGCACAGAAACGCCCGGAGCATGCGGGACGTGCAGCTGATGCTCACAACTGTTTACAGACACTTTCCTCTCTTTTCACCTGAGGCCTTCTGTGAACCTGTCCAAGACCATATAGGTAATTAAAGACCATTCTTGTTTGAATGTCAAAGGGCTAGTAACTGGAGCAAACTGTTGTCCCTGGGCTTGAAGGGCATGGGGGCATAAGACCCCGTGTCAGTACAACCTCTAGCCATTTGAATGCAGCTGCACCACCTACTGATGTTTGGGGGGACACTGATCAGTTACGAATCCTTCCCTTGGGCACTTTAAACCCCGCTGCTAAATGAGCAGAGATGGCTCCCGACAGAACCACCAGCCCCAGCAACTGGACTGCAGGGCCCTGGGCTTGGGCTCAGTGCTGCCCATGTGTGTGGGTGGAGGCAGTGTCCAGTTATTTAATATCTGATCAAGATCACTGCTTGAAGGGCACTCCAAAAAATTGAATGCCACATATCCAAATGACCTCCCCGCTGTCCTCTCTCAAACACAGCTCTGATGATGTAATTTTCCCACTCGACAATGTCCCCCACTTCCTGCTGAGTCAAGCTCCAGCCCTAGGCTCAGCACCCAGGCTGCCCACACTGCCGCCCTCTCTGGCTGCACCACCCAGCCTGTCCGCGCGGCACCCAACCTTCGGCCAAACTGGGTCTGTCCCACCTCCTTGTTCCTCCCCTTCCTGCCTTGCCCCTGGTGGTCCCTCCTGCCTCACATGCCCCCTCTCTCCTGCTTTCCTCTCACTGCCTATCAACCCCCACGTTTGCGAAGACCCTTCCCAAATGCCCCTCTTCCTGAAGCTTTTTCCCATTCAAGTGGAGTGTCCCCTCTGAGCTCCCAAAGCAAGGCCTAGCCTCCAAGATATCTCGCTGTCTTTGGATGGGTGGCCCAGGGAGCTGCACCGGCCCCTTGCCCTGCCACCCGACTCCACCCAGGGAGCCCTGCCCTAAGCACTGTGCACACAGTGGGCAGCGTAGCGCCTGACACATGGAATGCATGCCACAAATATTTGCGTCAGTGAATTGATTTTGCTCTAGATTTTTGTCTGGCTAGCTCCCCCGAGCTATTTGAGTCTCAATCGTCCCCCATACTGGGCATAATTAAAACGGCCATGTGGCCAGTGCAGAGGCACTGTTTCTAGGGCATGAGCCCCACACGCTCCTGGACACTGCGAGTCTGGCCCAGCTCAGGGCACTGATGTGCTGGTTACAGACTCTGGGTGTTCACTGTTTCTAGCTTAACTCTCAGCCCCAATCTGGCCCAAACTCTGTCCCCCTAGACAGAACTTCTGATGTCGGTCGTCCCACTCCATCTCTGCTGCAGACAAGAGGGCTCCTCTGTCCCACCCCGTCCTGCTCTTGCCCTTTCTGGAAGCTGCCCACGGCAGCTGGGAAAGCCCTGCCCCATGGCGGCCCCTCGCACCAGGGCAGAGAGCAGCTTTGTTTCCTAAGACTTTTCTCAACTGCCCTGGGAGCAGGGAAAGGATGGGGCCAGGCTGGTCCCGAGAGGACTTGGGACAGACCCTCACCCCATGAGTGTTGGTGGACAGACCTCCCAGATTCCCCACCCCAGGCAGCCTGTTTCTCCAGTGGCTGTGGTCTGGCATTAAGGTGGAGTCCCCTAGGGCAACGCAGCTCAGATCAGCCCGTCCCACTGGCTCCCTGTGGTTGGGTCACAGAGTCAGTAAGGAGGCAGGCGGGATCTGAAGGGGACTCTTCAGACGCTAATCCAGCGTTCTGTTCAGTGCACTGAAGCTCCTCCAACCCCCAGAACCTCTGCCGAGCCACGGCCACGATGCTGCCAACCCAGAAGAATTAGTTGTCTTTGAAAATGCTGCCACCCCTCACTGTCCCCAGCCAGGGCTGGTGCAAAATAACAGTATACTGTGAAAGTCTCCCCCTTTCCTCGAATCCCGGGGTCACTCTGTCACAGGTTCTTAAGGTGTGTAAGTTTCCGATCACTTCTGTAGTAAGTCACCATGAACTTCAGTGGCCTAAAACAACACAAATTTATTATCTTACAGTTCTGGAAGCCAAAGGTCCCAAATGAGTCTCATCAGGGCTGAGCAGGAATCAGCAGGGCTGGTTCCTTCTGGAGGCTCCAAGGGAGTACCTGCCTCTGTGCCTTTTCTGGCTTCTGGAAGTCACCTGCATTACCTGCTCGTGGCTTCTTCCTCACATCATTCGACCTCTCGTGCTGTGTTCTGAATGTTGTGTCCCCCAGAATCCATGCATTGAATCCTCACCCACAAGGTGATGGTATTAGGAGGCAGGACCTTTGGGGGGTGATCAGGTCATGAGGATGGAGCCCTCATGAATGGGATTAGTGCTCTTATAAAAGAAACCCCAGAGAGCTCCCCCACCCCTTCTACCACATGAGGACACAGCAAGAAAGTGTCATATGTGAATCAGGACATGGGCACCCACCAGGCACTGAATCTGCCAGTGCCTTGATCTTGGACTTCCCAGCCTCCGGAACTGCAGGAAATAAATCCCTACTGTTTATAAGTCACCCAGTCTACGGTGTTTTGTTATAGCAGGCTGAACAGACTAAGATGTCTTACTTCTGTCCTTGTATCTCCTACTACTGACTCTGATCCTCCTGCCTCTCTTACAGGGACCCTGGTGGTGACAATGGGTCCAGCTGAGCGATCCAGGAAAATCGCCCCATCTTGAGATCTTTGACTTCATCACATCTGCAAAGTCGCTTTTGTGACGTAAGGGAACACTCACAGGTTCCAGGAAGTCCTTGGAGCCTATCACTGAGCCTGCCACAACTGGCAACTGAATTTATTCTTGTTTAGAACCTCATTTCACGTGTGATCGTGGAACTGTTCCACATCTGCTGCCTCAGAGAACTACACACTCACCCAGCTCAGAGCCCGAGCTGGGCCACAGGACTCACTATAAACGGTGCCTGGTGGAGGGTCTGTGTCCGCCCAGATTGTCAGGCTCCATGCCGGGGGATGGGAGAGTCATCAGGACAAGAACCATCCACAGAACCAACATCCACTCCATAGAGATTTACTCCCTGAGGCCAGAAGGGTGGATGTTGCTGAGAACGGTGTCATCTTGTGCTACATAGTGAAGCTCCGGCTGTCTGAACCCAGCCACAACCTGGATTTGGTGGCCTCTCCTCTCCCATGGTGGGACAGGATCAACTGCAACTGGTGACTTCCAGTCAATAGCTACAGTGATAGCAACTGACAAGTTACTAAGTGCTGAACTCTTTACTTGCCTAATTTAGTTGATTTCTCACAACCTCTCCGGGAGGTGCGGTATTATCCCCATTTTGCAGAAGAGAGGACTGAGGCTCAGAGAAGTGAAATAATTTGCTCAAGGTCACTCAGCTAGTGAGTGTTGGAGCCAGGACTCAAACCTAGGTTTTTCTGAACCCAAAGCCCATGCCTTTTGTACTCCATAGTACTGCCCTTCAGATATTCAACCGGCATGGAGAGAGCACAAACCCTGATTCTCCCTCAAAATCTCTCAGGGGCAGGGCTGATGGGCTGGGACACTCCCTCACCTTCTGGCTGCATCTTGACTCTCTGGCCAGACCCCTGTCCCCAGCATTCTGCATGCTCAGGCAGGGCTGCCTGTCTGCCGGAAGTGAATTCATCAGACCTGACTCTTCACTCCGTTAAGGTTTTGAACGTGCAGCTGCCTGGGGACCCGCCACAGGCACTTCCCAAATGTTGACAAAGCAAGGACCCCATCAACCTGGCTAGTCCCAGCACCACAGCAGCCCATGCCACAAAAGGAGACCTGACCACCACTTCCTTCCCGCTCCGTCCCGCACATGGGGGGGGGGCGGTGTATTGGGAAAGGCAGGAACAGCAAGAGTGTCTCAGGTAGCAATGTGACCCCATTGAACACGGGTCCTAATGCCAAGGAGGGGTGGTGGAAGGGATTATGTGGATTCAGGAACGAAAGCCACCTTCATTCAACAGCTTTAACTTAAAAGCTTTACCTAGGTCTGACCACAGACATTCCACCACCCCCAACAAATTCCCAAAGGAGCAAGAAATTTGACAGATGACAGCACAAATCCTGCCCATTTTGCCCTGATGCCCCCGTGCCCCTACTGAAACAAGATATTTTCAGAACCAGAGAAGCCTCAGGAAGCTACGCATGGTGCACATGAGGACAAAATAGCAGGAATCACTCAAGCAACTATTTGAATTTTGATTTAATTTTCCTGGTAAAAAGGTAATTTTTCCATGGGTCTCTGGAGTTTCTGCACGTCTCGCAAGTGAGGCACTGATTGCTCTTTGTTCTGCTCTGTTTCTAAGGATATTTGCATAGAGGACAGCCTTGGAAGATAGAGATGGTGTCTCCCCTGGGACCAAAGGGCTCTATGCTTACTGCCTTTTAGAACAGATTTGGGTTTGCCAAGCCCAGGGTTCCTCTCCTGCAATGCAACCAACAATGGTATATTCAGGTATCATGTGGCCTTGTCACATCACCTTATGGGAACCGACCCAAACATGCTGATTCTCTGGCTACAGCTACTGCTGTGAGTAATAAACTGTTCTTCATCTCTGACTCAGGAGTCTCATGTCTTCTGGCTGCACCCATGCAGGCTAATTTTTCCACTTGTAAGCAAGCTAAAATCGCAGACTGCTCGCAGTTCCTCACACCCCCCACCCAGCAGGGTCTTGCTGCCTTCCACATGCCCTGAATTCCACCTCTGTGCATTGCCACAATCCCAACAGGCCACAGGTGTGCAACCCTGCCAGGTAAGCGGGGCTGGGTGAAGGACCAGCATTCATCAGATAGCTGCAGATAATTCAATGAAGGAAACCAATTTGGAAGGTCAAAATCACACCCTGCAAACAAGCTGATGGTGGGTGTTGACGTTCACAGAAACACGTGAGACATGATGAATGATTGCACTGCTACACCAGCCACCGTTGTCATCTTGGAGTCTCTTTTTTGTCCACTGGTGGGGAGCTGTAGCATGCCCCAGTAACTGGGAAGATGCCCAAGCCTTGACCCCAACATTTCCAAGCAACATTCAGTGATTATGACAGTGATGGGGGCACTGCTGGGGCCAGGGGACTATCTTATTGCAATCTTCCAGAGGATTCTAGTCCTACTGGGCTTTGTTCAAGCACACTACTTTCTTGCTTATTTATTCATCTATTTATTTCAAAAGGGGCTTAAGGCAGTTTGTGAAGGTCTATAACATTCAAGAGAACATAACTTATAAAAAACAAAGAGAGCCCCCCCCCCCCCCAGAGCAGAGTGAAGATCCCTGGCAGCTGGGGGAGGGAAAGAAAACCTTTCTCCCTGGGTGAGATGGAGAAAACGGTCACAGGCCCTGCCGGGGCCCTCCTGCTGGGGAGAGCGAGGGACAACTGAGAAATGCAGAGGGAGGACAGAGGGCTAATCGGTAAACTCGACACAGCTTGTAAAGAATCAGTGCAGGCCGGGCGCTGTGGCTCACGCCTGTAATCCTAGCTCTTGGGAGGCCGAGGCGGGCGGATTGCTCAAGGTCAGGAGTTCAAAACCAGCCTGAGCAAGAGCGAGACCCCGTCTCTACTATAAATAGAAAGAAATTAATTGGCCAACTGATATATATATAAAAAAAAAAATTAGCCGGGCATGGTGGCGCATGCCTGTAGTCCCAGCTACTCGGGAGGCTGAGGCAGGAGGATCACTTGAGCCCAGGAGTTTGAGGTTGCTGTGAGCTAGGCTGACGCCATGGCACTCACTCTAGCCTGGGCAACAAAGTGAGACTCTGTCTCAAAAAAAAAAAAAAAAAAAAAAAAGAATCAGTGCACTGGAGGGGAGGTCAATAGAAATTATGGAAACCGCAACACAAAGAGAGAAAAGGAGTGATTAAAAAGAAGAACAAAGCATCTGAGAACCGTGGGAAAATAACAAGCAATCTAACATACGTGTCATTGGAATTCCAGAAGGATGAGAGAGAGAACAGAGCAGAAGAATTATCCGAACAGACAGTAGACAAGACTTGTCCAAAAATAAAAAAAAGACACCAAACCAAAAGTCCCAGAAGCTCAGAGAGCCCCAGGGGGATATGAAAGCACCTGCTTCTCTCCACCTTTGCTGCCTGTCTCCTCATCCGAGTCCCTGCACCTATAGCCCAAACTACTGGAACAGCCTCTAATTGTCTTCCTGCCTCCACCCTTCCTGCCGCCAGCCACTTTCCAAACACCAGTCAGATTGCTCTCTTAAAGAATAAATATCACTCCCCAGCTTAAAGCCTTCGGTGGTCAACCGTGGAACTTACTACTAAATCTGAACAGTCCCCCGTGGCCTGTGGGCCCTGTGCCCTCCGGCCCTGTCCAGCTCTCCTCTCCTGCCACTCATGAATCTTCTCTAGGACAGTCCAAACACGCCACTCCTTTCCCTCCTTCAACACGTCAGGCCTCACCCAACCCAGGTTCCTGGCTCTCCCTGTGCCATGTGCGGCCTTCAGAACCGCACAGGGCTGGCCCCTTCCCATCCAGTCTTCTAGTCTTAGCTTGAATATGTCCTGCTCAGAGATGCTTTTTCAACTTTCCCGCCAAAGAAGTTCACCTAAGTGGTTTTTTTAATCATGTTATTTTTACTTCCATCTTAGTACTTATCACGATCAGAAATTATCCAGCTTATTTATTTGTTGTTTTACTCGTTTATTTTCTTTCTCCTCTAGCTAGATTTGTGCCCTTTGAGGGAAGAGAACAATTCCTTCTGTGTCCTCAGGGTTTCGAACCGCACCTGATAGGATGCAAGTGTTCAAGACATTCATTGAATATGTAATTAGATGAATTGAAGAATAAATACTCATTAGCAGTATGAGCCCAGAAAAGGGATGTAATAGTTAGAGGCACTGTCAGCTTTTATGTTGCTGTAGTAAATGCTAGAGATTACTTTTAGTTATGTAGTTACACAGCCCAGCTGATAGTAAGACTAGCCATATGGCAACAAAAAATTTACTGAGTGACGGTGACGTCTCAGTTCTTCATTTGAGAGGCCTGTCATTTCTGATTATTCATATCTCATTGGTTTCCTGGTTTTATAGACATTCACCCAGAGTCAAACTATAAACGAGGATTGGAAGATTGGGTCAATACAAGTATTTACCTAAATTTTCTAATACAAACTTGACCTAGTTATTTTAAACTATGCACCATCTGGACAAATGTTTTAGATGACATGTGAGCAGCCCAGCCCTTTCCTTCAGTGCGTGCTGGTAGGTGTCACCATTCTTGTCTGATACACATGTCACTGAGACACTGTCCCCCATCCTGGGTTCCCTGGCCACACCTCACCTTGCCCTGTTCTTGTGGCTCCTTCCCTACCCTCTCTTCTCCAAACTGTGTCCCCTTCACTGTAGCCATATGTGAAACAGAAGGGCAATGTTAGTGATCTCTTAGGTCCCCACCATCCCTCAAACTCTTTGTCCTGTTTGTCCTAAACAAGTGCTTTCGCTCCCACCATCCCCATCTTTGATTTCCTGTTCCCACTACCTCATTCTAGCTGGGACTACAGGTATACGCTACTACGCCCAGCTCATTTTTTCTATTTTTGGTAGAGACGGGGTCTCGCTCTTGCTCAGGCTGGTCTCAAACTCCTGAGCTCAAGGGATCCTCCCGCCTCAGCCTCCCAGAGTGCTAGGATTGCAGGCGTGAGCCACCACGCCCAGCCTCTGTCCCCAATTTTTTAGAGTAGCTGTCAGCTAACCCTCTATTTCTTCCATGCATAATCACTCTTCAGCTGATGCCGTGGCCATCTGTTATGGTTTAGATATGCACATAGCATTCTGCTGCATTTTTACAGTTATTCAAAATGTACACGGAGGAACGACAAAGGGCCATTTGTTACAAAATTATCTCACAACTTGCTGTGCAAGTTTAGGAAGCTCTTTCATCTCAAGTTTCCTCGTCTGCAAAATGAGGAGGCTGCAATTTGGAATGTCTGTTAGAAAACAGCCAACCCTAGAAAATCAAAATCAAAAATCTCTCACAATTTTTGCTGGAAAGAGCTTTGCAAAAGAAAATTCCAAATGGGGAGGGATGAATTTGTTAAAGCTCCTTCCCAATGTCTGTCTGGATTCTCTGCTACACTTTAGGTGCCCTGGTTATGACTGTCATAATCTCCGCCGCTATCTGGACTGGCCCTTCAAATGTGGCTAAAGAGTAGATGGAGGGCCGGGTGTGGTAACTCACGCCGGCAATCCCAGCTCTTTGGGAGGCCAAAGTAAGAGGATTGCCTGAGGCCAGCAGTTCAAGACCAGCCTGGGCAACATGGTGAGACTCCATCTCTATAAAAAATTTTTAAATTAGCTGGGCGTGGTGGTACACGCCCATAGTCCTAGCTAACTGGGGAGGCTGAGATGGGAGGATCGCTCGAGCCCAAGAGTCGGAGGCCGCAGTGAGCTACGATAATGCCACTGCACTCCAGCCTGGACAAGACCTCGTCCCTTATCTCTAGGGGAAAATAAAAGAGTGGATAAAGTACTCTCTTTGCTGCTTTATAGAACTAAGACACAAACTAAAATAAAATTCAAGGTACAAATAGTAAATAAGTTTCTTTTCAATCCCAGGAAAGCAGCAAAAAGCATTTGTCTAGAATTCCATTCCATTCCATTCCAGACTCTAACTCAGGAGGCTCACGTAGGTTTGCAGATACTTCCCAGCTCTCAGATACTCCTGCCCATTTCTGCATCAGGTGGTTTCTGAGCACCATATGGTCTCCCAGCACCCAGAATTTGCTTAACCTAAAGATCCAGGTTGGTACCCAGGGCAATCTAGTTCACAGTTCAGAGACACCCCTAGAGCCCATTTACTGGGGGGACACACCCACTTTTCAGGTGACTTGCAGTGAACATCATGGGCCCACCACCCTGGGCCCCCAAAAGTGGTCTCATTAGGGTTTTTCAAACCTTAAAGTACATGCAAATCACCCATGATCTTGCTAACATGCAAACCCTAAGTCAGTAGAAGTGTTGTAGGATTTAAAATTCTGCATTTCCAATGAGCTCCTGGAAGATGCTGATTCTGCAGGCCAGCGGACCACACTGAGTTACAAGCTCAAAAATTCAAGTTTTGGGATGCTTGCCTTTTTTTTCCCTCAAACCCACTTTTTGTTTCCCAGATGTGTGGAGTGATAAGGAAAGCACGTTTCTAAAAAACAAAAAGAAAAAAGCATTTCAAAGGGTGTAACGTAAGTGTTCTTCGTAATTGCTGTACCTGAATGACTGACCTGCTTGGAATGAAACCTCAGCATAGGCCAGGGCTACAGCCAGGGAGGTTTGGAGACAGTGGAGAGGCTGACACAGAGATGGTAGTAAGGCTTTGCAGCCTCTGGGGATGGGTGCTGGCTTCTCTTCCCAGGGCTCTGAGCAGATCCGCCATTGGTTCTTAGCCAATTTGGGACAGATGGAACAGAAGCCAGCCTAGGCACTTCTTTTCCCAGAACTTCAGAGTTGGTGAAAGATTGGACTTCTCAAAGATTCAGGCTTCCACTCAGAATGAGCACATTCCCATGCCACATGCTCTGAGAGCCCTGGCAGATTTCTGTTCAGCTTGGACTCTGTAAACACTTGGCAGCTGGAATGCAGCAGTCAGCCACGGAGTTGCAGACGTCAGACCTCCTAGAGCTTGGCCAAGCAAATCTCTCTACCTAACTCCCTTTGCCCACCCAACCCCACTCCACAGTGCTCAGGTGGACCCTCAAGGCTTTGTCTTTTCATGGGCCTTAAACCCCAAGAGGGGATAGTGTGTAATAGCCGTACATGTTAAATCAATTTTTGAGGGAAGGCAAATCCCTAAATAGTAGTTAAAACTATAAAAATCTGGATATTTGTGATCCTCTTTCAAAAAATAGTTCTAACAATAATGCAATCAATATAGCAAACAGTAATTACTAGAAACAAGACAATCCACCTTATTACTACTTCTAATGGTCCCCATCCACGTGTATTTTTCATTATTTGTATAATTTTGCTACTGGGAAAAAACAGGTATCATCTTTATGGGAGATTATTTGGAAACATTAATTAGATATCTTAAAGTCAGGTATCCTTGATACAGCAATTCCATATCTAGAGGTTTAACTAACCTGAGGAAATAATTAAGAGTATAGGCATAGATTTACCTAGAAAAATGTTTGTAATAGCAAAAGACTTAAATCAATGTAAAGTTTGGCATTAGGGAGTTAATTAAATAGTGACAGAATGGCATGCAGCCATCAGATGTATATTGTCAGCAAAGATATTTATATTATATTATGAAAGGAAAAAAGGCAGTTTCAAAACAAGTGTGCAATAGAATTTTAGAAGGAAAAACTCCAAAGTATTAAAAATGTCTTCTCTGCAAATTGGCATTTGGGAATGATATTTATTTTATTTTTTAATTTTTATTTTTGGAAACAGACTCTTGCTCTGTTGCCTGGACTAGAGTGACATTAGCCTAGTTCACAGCAACCTCAAACTCCTGGGCTCAAGCAATCCTTCTGCCTCAGCCTCCCTAGTAGCTGGAACTACAGGCATGTGCCACCATCGCCGCTAATTTTTTCTATATATTTTTAGTTATTCAGCTAATTTCTTTCTATTTTTAATAGAGATAGGATCTTGCTCTTGCTCAGGATGGTCTCGAACTCCTGCCCGACCTGGGAATAATATTTAATTTCTACATTTCTACATCTATAATTCCAATTTTTAACAATGAGTATTTATTAGTTGTTAAGGTAAAAAAGTGTTTTGAAAGAAACTGCAAATATTAAAATATGTAGAGCCAGACATGGTGGTGTGCTCCTGTTGTCCCAGCTACTCAGGAAGCTGAGGTGGGAGGATGGCTTGAGCCCAGAAGTTCGAGGCCAGTCTGGGCAACATAGAGAGACTCCATCTCTAAAAATATTTAAAATTGGCCAGGTGAGGTGGCTCACGCCTGTAATCCTAGCACTCTGGGAAGCCGAGGAGGGAGGATCGCTTGAGGTCAGGAGTTCGAGACCAGCCTGAGCAAGAGCAAGACCCCGTCTCTACTAATAATAGAAAGAAATTAGCTGGACAACTAAAAATATATAGAAAAATTTGTCGGGCATGGTGGCGCATGCCTGTAGTCCCAGCTACTGGGGAGGGACGCTGAGGCAGAAGGATTGCTTATGCCCAGGGGTTTGAGGTTGCTGTGAGCTAGTCTAACACCACTCTAGCCCAGGCAACAGAGCGAGACTCTGTCTCAAAAAAAAAAAAATTATAAATTAAAACAACTTAAAAAATATATATACCTATGATCACAGTGCAGCTACCATTTCATTTCTGCCTTTGTCGTTTATGCGTTACTCTTTTAATGCAGGAGGTCTTTCCTCTGAGACTTTAAAGGCTAAAATACCTCTTTATAAAATAAGGTCAGACAGGGTGCTGGGAAGCCATCTGCCCTTTGGCAGACCCTCAAGACTTGGAAATGAGCGGAATTCGAGCCTTTCCTGAGTTTTCCAGGCCACACTGTCACAGCCCTCCTTGCTCTGCTGGGGGTGCTGGCTCACAGGGAGCAGTAGTAATTCTGAGACAGCAGCGAGATTTTCTTTTCACTCATCTTCTATTCTCCCTGGCTCTCAACTCCTGAAGAAGGGCTTTGCTAGCATTCCATAACCTCAGCTCAAGGAGCAACTTCTACCCATGTTAATTCGGGGCCGACCATCTGTATCCAGCAGATCAGAGTCACCTCTGAAGCGGGAGTTACTGGCATTGACATTGTGTGGTAGACACATCATGCTAAGGAAGAGCTATGACCCATAGTGACCCTTTCCCCCTGGCTTTGGGAAAACACAAAACTCCATAATCAAGCTACAAAAAAGACGAACTCTCTCCGGGAAAGCTACCTTTCCCTGTCCTATTTTTCACGACACACAAAACTTCACATCAGAAGTTCTTTGAAATTCAGGTTCATCTTCTCCCAGGAGAAGAAGCATACAAAAACGTGTTTAACGAAGATCTACAGTTTTTTTTTTTTTACACTGTTTTTAAAAGGTGATGGTAAATCTTGCTTTAAAATAGATTCTAGTGTCACATATATGTCTCTTTACCAAAGAGTCTCTAATCAAAAGGCAAGTTGCAGTCACACCAGAGAGGAATGAAAGCAAGGCTTTGATGAAGGCTTCTCCAGTAACAAGAATGTTGCTGTCCCAATTCTATTAATAGCTCTGGGAGTGCAGTGAGGCTGTGCCATGATTCTGGGATTTTTAGATAATAACAACAAAAAGAAAATTCCAGAGATTTAAAGTTTTACTGAAGAACTTAAATTGCCAAGAATGGGAGTCTGAAATGGAGTGTTCTAGGTTGTCTTTGGAAGGTAGCCACCACACAGCTGATGTAGTGGGCTGGGTGCCCAGCCACAAAGCAAGACCACGTGTCTAACCTAGGCTTTCTCGTTTATCTTTTCTTTTGATCACCAGCCCCGAGTTGAGATGCTCATACTAAGCACTCCATAATTTCCCTTTCTTTAGAAGACAACAGTACCTGCTGAAAGAGAACAGCAGAGCCTCTATTCATTCTTGAAAATAGGCGTTCACAAAAGCATCTCAGAGTTTTCCTTCTGGATTGGGGAGGATGTCTTAGTTCCCTGAAGCAGCATCACCAGACAAAAACTGCGACACTAGATCCTACGTAGTCCTATCCCCACAGGTTACCATGCACACTGGATGGATCATGTATCACATGTGCTTCTTATATCTCCTCAGAACTTTGCATTGTTGGTTGAGGATGCACGTTTTTATAAAACTGCTGTTGATACCAAGCCAGGGATGACCAACAATTTTCCCTCCCTGACCTTGGTTCTTGAAACCGTAGCTCATTATCCAACTCACTTTTCCATGTAAGACACTTAATTCCTCTTATGATGGCAAATTCTCAACTATTAATATCTTTGGTTTCCACACTTCTTTAATTCTGAACATACGCGTGGCAACACCTGGAATTAGTTTGGGCCCTCTAGGCTGTGAAAATTTAAGTTTGTGAAGGCTGAATGGGAGATACAGAACCTATACTTCTTGTCTTGGTAATTGATCACAGCCTCTTTGCTGTGATTTATTTATAAAATGATGTCTATTCACTTAAAAGATGAAATAAGTAAGGCAGCTACAATTATCGTGAAGCAATAGGCAACAAAATGTCACAGGAATGACAACTAATTCAAGGCAGACATTCTGATTCAGCTCAAAGCTATTGTAGACTCAGCATAAACAATATCAAAAGTTGCCAGCTCATGTTTTCTCCAGGTAACCAAGTCAATGAGTCCAGATAAGCACTTTTTGCTGCTATCCTATAGATTTTTGCAAGTCCATTGGTTTTCAGAGTTAGGATTATACAAATAATAACTAACATTTAATGTTATTTGTTAATACCATTTAAGGTACTGTGCTAGAAGGTAAACATACAGAAATATACTTAATCCTTACCACAATTATCTGAGTCAGATATTATTTTCGATGGCGTTAAAATTGTGCCCCAAATCACACAGCTCGTAAATTACAAGCCCTAAGATTTGGATCCAGGTCTGTGCAACTGTACAGAGTTTCTCACCAGAGGCACCCTGACATTTGGGATTGGATAATTGCTTTGTGAAGTTTTTCTGTGCATTGTGGAGGTTTAGCAGCCTCCCTGCTTTCTATACACTAGATGCCAGTGGCACTCCCCTGGGTGTGACAACCAAAAATGTCTCCAGACATTGCCAAATATATGGGAGGGGCTGGGGTGGGTTGTGCAAATTGGCCCCCACTGAACCTGCTCTAGAAGTAGGGATTTGACTCCAAATTTCTCTTCCTATCTACTATGCAAATTTTCCTCTCAAAGCTGGATTTCTAAAGTGTTCCCCCTTTTTTCTAATTTTTAATTTTAAAATGTTAAACTATAATAACAACATATGTTCATTGTAGCAGTTGAAACTATATACGGTAACTATATATGAACAACAAATCTATATAGGAGAGCTTAGTATGTCAGTCTCTTCTTTTCCTCTTCTCACGTGAGCTCCTCTTTTTGCCTGTTTCCAGTTGAATGACACAAGATAGCCTTGGAAAATTGCTTTATTTTCTTGTGTCTCTCCTCCTCAACCCAAATGCATATTTCTGGCTGGGCTGCAAGTTTATTGGAAAGCGCACAGTGTGTGATGGTGTCTGAATGTGCAGGTGCAGGTAGGGGGTCCCTAACTGGGGATTCTAACTCTGTCAGGCCTGTCTCAGTGATCCCTGGAGGCAGTGAGCCGAGCTGCTCAACGTCAGTTAGAAAAACTGACCTCAGCCTTGTGTTGGGTCTGATCAGAGACCTAACGGGAGTTTGATGGCTTCTCTCTTTTTCTCAGTATCAGATACAAGGCCACATTGTCAGCCGTAAGTTGCTGGCAGAGGGAAGAGGGGGTTCTGCCTGCCTTACATAGAAAGGAGCCCTCAGGATAACTTATTAGTAAGATGTTGGGAGCGAAAGAGACCTGCGCCTGCGTTTTCGGGGCCCTTTGTGTAGAGTCATAAAATCTCTGGTGAGAGGGGAGCTAGTAAGTCATTTCCCCATACCCTTTTCATCTTCAACGTCCAGCTCAGAGGACCTGGAGTTCATTAAGTGTTTGTCAAATGACTAATGGATGGAATGGATGAAAGAATGAGTAACTCCTGGCCGACCCTCTCTCTGCCAACTCCCCAAGGAAGAGGCCAAGAAGTTTTCTCCTCGCACCCTCTTCCTTGGCACCCCCGCTCCCAGGTCCTGCCCAGCAGGCGCTCACCTTGTGCTGTTTCCACATGGCCCCCAGCGGCTTCACCTCGTGCTTGCCGTGCCTGCCCTCTTCCAGGCACAGGTAGCACACGGGGGTTCGGCAGCTCACGCAGTACATGCTGTAGTTTTCCATTTCATGTTCCGGACACGTGGGGAACTTGCGGGCCGCACTGCCCGCAGCCGCCCCAGCCCCGGCGCCTCCCGGGCTCTTGCAGCCGCTGCCTCCGCCGGGGGCGCCCTGGGCCGCGCCGGTGGGCGCAGGGGCTGCCTCCGCGGGCGCTGGCGCGGGCGCGGGCGGCGGCGGCGGCACCAGGCGATGCTTAGCGAAAGGTCCCCGGGAGGGATGGCACTTGAGCTGGCAGGCAGCGCAGTACAGCACGTCGCACTGCTCGCACAGCGTGGCGGCCGGCTCTGGAGGGGTGCGGTCGCACAACTGGCAGATGGCCACGGCCACGGCTGCGGACGCCCCCGCCGCGGCCCCGCGGCCCTGCTGGTACCGCTGCACGATGGCTTCGAGCAGCCGATTGCGCTGGAAGCCGCGCAGGCCGCGGTGGTCCAGGGAGGCGCTGCGGTGGCACTGCGGGCATGTGATGGAGCTTGAGGACGAGGACAGCGTGGAGCAGGCGGCGCCCCGGGCCGCGGCGGCCGAGGAGCCAGGTGGCGCGGGCACCATAGGCAGCACGCGAACCCCGTTGGGGGACTTGAGGCTCGGGGTGTAGGACCCATAGCCGCTGTCTGTCTCGCTGTACAAGCTCAGCTTGTCCGCGTGGTCTCCGCCACCTGCCGCACCGCCGCCCAGGCCGCCAGCCGCGCTCCCGCCCGCACCGCTGCTGGCCGCGCCAGCCGCCGCGTCGTGGTCCAGGGGGGCAGCGGCGGCAGCGGCGGCGGCGGCGGCGCCCGCGGGCAGCCCCGAGCCCCGGGAAAGCAGGAGCGGCTGGGGCAGGTGCTGCTCGCCGTCCGGGGTCTGCACCGCGATGGTGCGGGCGCAAGGCAGGCAGACGTTATGGGAACAGGGTAGGATGATGGGCTCCCGAAACAGGGATCCGCACACGGGGCACTTGAGCTCTTCCTCCATCGCGGCGCCGCTGCCCGCGCTGCTCGGGGCTGGAGGGGACTGGCCGGGCTCGCGACAGGGGCAGAGGAGGACACGCCTGTTTAGCACCGGTGACACGCGGGAGGGGGCATCACGCGGGCGTGACTACTTCACGCCGAGGGGCACGCCCCTTTCTCTGTCCTGTGGCCACCGCCCTGCGATGACTGGGGCAAGAGAAGGGAGGGGTCCTCACCTCCTGCCCGCGGGGCTCCTGCACCCGCGGCTTCCACCTGCGGCGGGGTCTGGCGCCGGCCCGCTGCCCTCGCGGTGGCCTGCGAGGCGCTCGCGGTGATGAATCAGCAGCGGCGCGCGCCCCTCGCCGCGCCAGGACCAGCGGCCGGGCTGCTGTTCCGCAGCTTGCGCTTCAGCCCCTCGGCTCCGGTGGGCGACACCCCGAGGCTCCCTTTTGCCCCCGCCCCGCCCACTACCGGGCGAGCGGCCGCCGGGCAGAGGCGCAGGCCGCGGCGGGGCGGGGATCAGCACCAAGCGGCGGCGGACAGCGCCCGCGACCCGCGGCAGCGCCGGAGCTGAGCGCCCGGGGACCACTGGGCCGCCACCCGCGGGGCCTCGTGCTCGGTGCGGCCCGGCCCGGAGCCCGCGCCCGCCCTCCTCGGCGGCTGGGGCCCGACTGACCCGCTTCCCGGGGTCTCGGCGGCGGCTCCTGCGGCGCCCCTGACCTTGGCCGCGCGACGCCGCGCCGGCGGGGGAGGGCGAGCGCGGCTGCCGGGAATCCCCTCCCGCCCCCGCCCCCGCCCCCGCCCCCGCCCCGCGCCGCGGAGTAGTAATTTCCCGAGCGGGGAGTGGTGGGGGAGGGGACGGCGGAGTCGCGGGCTCGGCGAATGGGCGCTCGCCGCTTGCCGCTGGGGGATCGGGGGTAATGCTAAGGGCTTCGCAGAGAGGATCATTGTTAATAACGAGCCATTATTTGGAAGGAAATTGCATCTTGAATTAGCACAACGCCCTGCCCGCCCCGCCCCTGCCATCGTCTCCCGCGCCCCCGCCCATCGCCACGCAGGGTAAAACCGGGCCCGCAGCGCCAGCCGTTCAGAAAGGGACAGGCACCCGCTTGGACAGTCGCTTCCTAAAACTATGGCAAAGCAAAAACATGCAAGTCACAAAATGTCGCCAGCCTGAAGTCACAGGGTGAGGTTTTATTCGTGAATTGAACCACGAGCCATTTTGTCTCTGCGTTCCGCGCCGGTCGGTGCGGTGCCCAGGCCGGGCGAGGACGCGCGGCGGGTCACACTCGGGGCTTCCCGGCGGGCGCGAGAACGCGCGCGGTGGGTCCCGGCCCTCGGAACCGAGACCGCCCGGCCAGGCCCAGCCCGCCGCGGGCGTGGCGTTGCGCTGCGGGCGGGAAGTCGGCGCGCGGGGATGCCAGTTTTATGAATGGAAAAAACCTCCACGTTCTCCAACGCCAGCCGCGAGCGGCGGGAACAGCCGCCCCCCGGGAGCCCGGGTGTCGGATCCGCTGCGGCGGGGAGGCAGGGCGCGGGGTGGGTCAGGGTGCTGGGAGACAGGACGCAGGGGGGCGGGGCAGGGCGCGGGGAGGCAGGATGCTGGGGGCTGGGTGCGGGGAGGCAGGGTAAGGAAGGCTGGGTGCTGGGAGGCTGAGTGGGGGGCAGGCTGCAGAGAGGCTGGGGCGGGGAGGCAGGGCAAGGGGAGGCAGACTGGGAGGTGCTGGGTGCGGTGAGGCTGGGGGGCAGGCTGCAGGGAGGCTGGGGGCGGGGAGGCTGGGCGGGGAGGCAGGCTGGGGGGTTCTGGGTGCGGTGAGGCTGGGGGGCAGGCTGCGGGGAGGCTGGGTGCGGGGAGGCTGGGGGGGCAGGCTGCGGGGATGAGCAGAAGGAAGGACTGGCAGCGCAGCCGGCTCTGTCTACAGAAGTTTCACGCTGGCATGAAACAGACACAAATTAGGACATCGTTTATTTAACAGCGATATGAATATTGAAGGCACGCGTCCCGCTATTTCCAGGTCTCTCCAGTACTCCAAACAAAGACAGGAGCTGAGCCGGTCATGGCCACGGGGCGTGGGCCTCGTCCGGGTGAGGGAGCGGTGCAGGCCAGCCGGGTCACGCAGGAGAAAGCTGCAGCCTTCGCAAGGGCTCTCTGCGGTCAGAGGGATAGGAACAGTCCTCGGGGAGACCGCGGGGGGGGGGGGGAGAGGCGTGGCCACACGCCCCTGGCAGAGAGCAGTAAGGCTAGAGCCCTGGGAGTCAGGACTCTGGTGAACAGCTCTACTCTGGGCAGCTTGATCCTAGATTGGGATCCTGACCTGTCAAATGAATATTGTAATAACAGGTGTAAGAACTAAATGAGGTAATTATAAACACAGACAACACGTCCACTTTCTGTTTTAAAACCCTGAGTCTTCAGTTCAGCTTTGCCCACCGTTGGACAGCTTGCTTCCACTTTGTCCCAAAGTCCAAGAGCAGGCCAGCCTAATGCCAGCTAGAGCATCACACAGCATTGATGGACCTGACTCCCCCCTCAACTAGGTTGGGGGTGCTAGGGCAACTATTTAACCAGGCATCAGTAGCCCCAGGTGGGACATGGTGACAGCCCTGTCCTAACCTGCCTTGCATAGATAAAGCCACAATACGCCAGATCCTGCCTTGCAACTCTTTGATAAGCCTTCAAGAAAGTTGCTAGGGAATCCGCAGTGTTGGGTCAGAGATGCTGTCGCCTAGGTATAGGTAGGTCTGTAATTGGATGCACTTAAAGATGCATTTCTGTGACTCCAGCGGTGTAATCATGCACTCCAGGTCAGCCAACCTCTTGGTGACTACAAGGGAAGTCTTAATGGTTCTTACTGTGAACAGGGCTGCCCCAGACCAACAGTCATATGCCTGAGACCCATTTGGCTTTGTCCTTTTCAGACCAAGGCAAATTGCTTTGTAGGGGGGTCAGGTGGCAATGAAACTCTTGCCCTGCACAGAAGGACTTGCAATTCAAGCAGCTCCACTCTGGCTGAGCATGATTTTTTTTTCCCATGGGCAGGAAGCCCATCTAGTACATCAGATTCTACTCATATGCATTTCTCACATGCCCTTGTCAACCTAAATAACAGAGAGAGGCTCTCTCTCTCAAAAAAAGATATTTATTTGGGAAGAAAGCATTGCAGTGGAAATACACATGCCATAGTAAGCTATGTGTGTGTTCAAGGAGGTCAAGAAAGACAAAGGTTTTTAAAGGAAAACATGAGGAGGGTTAAACAATTGTTTTGAAATAATTACCTTTGGCTACAAAGATCAATAACGAGGGTGACCCCAGGTTGGACAGGCAGTTGTTGGGCAGATGTCCTTGAAGAAGTATTTTTGTGTGTGTAAAGTTGCAATGGCCTTTGTGCAAGGCTGTGGAGTCTTTTGTGACAGTTTTTGTTAGCAGGCATTTATGCATGAGCACCCTCCCTTCGAGGCCTTCTCCAGCTCTATTTGTCAGGGTTTTTTTTTTTTTTTTTAACATTAGTGACTCCATTTTGATTCTGACAAGTTTCACACCCTTAAGCCCCCCTGCCTCAATCCTATGACCTGAATCAGCTTAGCCTTGCACTGTACTGTCGCTAAGGCATTGTGCATCTGGGGGACTGGAGTCCTACACCTGCTTCGCCTGAGCTGAGGTCACACAGCTAGTTTCAGTGCTTCGCTGTATATAACCATAGTTATAATTGTCAATGTCATCTATAAAAAGTCCTCTTTCTGTCCCAACTGTGTCAGGAACCATGTTATATCGAGAAGTCATTTTATTTCTCTGAACCTGTTTTTTTCCTCTTATAAAAGTTGGGGATAGAATTCACTGAACTTCTGGTTCTAAAGTCTCTGTGTATTAGCTGTTGTTAAGAACCACAGATCCCTCTTTAAAAATGACTCTCATGAAGAAATCGGATCCCAAAATTGAATGACATTTCCAATTTTTTCAAGTCACTAAAGTACATTATTAAAGGCCGGGCTGTGCAGTGGATAAAGCCAGTAATAATATTTGCATTGTAACACTCAACAGTATGAAATGATATTCTCACCCATGAAAATCTCATTTAATCCTTCCAACAACCCTGGAAAGTAGGCATCATACTTCCTCAATTTAAAGATGTACATATTTTTACATTTTAATGTTGCTAACACCAAAAAGTATATACTACCATTGACACATACTCCTCCTATCCCCATTGCGACCTTGAAAATTTCTTATTAAACTGATAGTGCATCTTACAATCACTTAAAGTCATGGGAACGTCCATTAGTAGTTAAAACTCCACAATCCACTGCCATCAAGGCAGAGACAAACAGAATTTATCATGAGTTGCTTTTGGATAAAGTAATCCAGGATGGTTTTTACACTTACGTGTCCTAGAAACACTCTAGAGGCAGACTAACATAACCCCTCCTCCAAAAAAAGCACAAATAAGTTAAATAATTTACTACAGCTAACACAGCAAGTGAGAAGTCAGTCTGCATTGCCTTCAGAAGCCTTTGACTTTCAAGCTTGAAGTAGAATGGAATTAAAGGCTTTATCAGCTAAAATAGGTGCTGTAATTTCAAGTATAAGAATCTCTAAAACGAATTTTTTAATTACATGGTATATTTTAGTTTAATTTTCTTATTTTGTTTGGGCTTTTTTGGGGTTTTGCTTTGTTTTGTTCTTATAAGGTAACGAATGCAGGGAATTTAACAGAAATATACAGCCCAGGGACCATAGGTCTAAAGTAGTTTGCATTTAACTCAAAGAAAGTGACCACAACGAACATCTATGCACTGGGCACCAAAGCTTCTCTGTGGCAAAGTTAATGAGGAACAATTATCACTAGCAGCACAAAGCACTCTCTCCAGGGTGTACATTGGCCTCTTTTCCAGAAAATTGATGCTATTGACTAATCATAAAATCTAGCCACTTTCCCCTTCAAGCATCCTTGATTGCTGCTTGCCAACCTTCTGTTTGAATTTTTTGAATACCAAATGATGACCACATCCTCTCATTCTGACACCCATCTTCTCTACAGGTCAGGGGACCTGGGCTTAGAAAGCCTGCCTTTCCCTCATGGCATTTTTTGCAAGCAAAAGACTTTAGAGCCAAACCCCAGATGAAGCAAATTGATTTCAATTTACAGGAAAGTTTATATACCCAGGGTATCTTTATAGTGCATGAAAACTAAATATTATTACCAGAAAGGCAATTTAGGCTCCATGTACTTCTTCCTGGTTACAAATGTCAGACCTAAGAATTATAATAGCATTTTACACTTTTTTTTTTTTAAGAGACAGGATCTCACTCTGTTGTCCATGCTGGAGTGCAGTGGTGTGATCACAGTTCACTGTAACCTGGAACTCCTGGGCTCAAATGATCCTCCTGCCTCAGCCTCCAGAGTAACTGGGACCACAGGCACGTACTACCATGCTGGCAATTGTTTTTTGTTGTTGTTGTTTTGTTTTGTTTTTTTTGTAGTAGAGATGAGATGAGGGGCTCCTGGGGGAGGGTCTATTTTGTTCAGGCTGGTCTCCAACTCCTGGGCTCAAGCAATCCTGCCTCCATCTCCCAAAGTGTTGGGATTACTGGCATGAGCCAACTCACCGGGCCCATACGTTACTTTTCTTCCTGGAACGTGGAGTTGGAATCCAGAGTAAGCACCTGGATGGGCCTTTAACACGCCGTCGTAGAGAGTCATCGTGGTCCTGGAAAAAAAACAAAAGCAGAGAGTAAAGAATAAAGCAAAAAAGCAGACAGAGAAGGGACGAGGACGCCAGAGGGTGTCACAACCTCACTTCTGAGACACAGCTGTGTTCATGGCCTTGGGTTCCATAAAATGCCCCTCTACTCTTAGGATAAACATAATTTCCTTTCTTTTCCTTCCTTCTTTTCCCTCTTTCTTTCCTTCTCTCTCTCCCTCCCCCTCTCTTGGAAGATAAGATTGGCTGACCCATCTGCTTACACAAACAGTTAAGGGGACCCCCTTATTTAGTGAGATACTTTAATCACCTCTCTGGATGTTGAAATGTTTCTGCTCCTCAAACTGTCTCTATTGGATTCTGACCTTGAGTACTCCCTGGTGTTGCCCTTTCCATTTTTGGATGCTCTTCTCTGCCTGTAGCTTGACCTCTCTGGTCTGTTAAGCTCAGCCTCTCCCTCTGCTCTCACCCCAACCACCAGCTCTCATGGGCCATGTACTCCCTGCGGGCTCCCTGTTTCCCCTGACCGGCCGCAGCTCTCCGGTCACTTGGCCACGTCTCCGCGTCTCCACTCAATATTCTCTTAGACGGGAAATCAATGGGATGTTAGCAGGTTCTTGGAAGTGCCTGTAAGTCCAGCAGCCGCCCTTTTTAAAACAAATGGCAAAACCCTAAGGTTTGTAAACCGCAGACTGCTTTATGGGGGTAAACATTCCTTGTTACTTGGTGGGAACATGAGATATAAGAGTAAAAAAGTTGTGGAATATTGTGTGGAAATGCTTTCAAACTCTGGGAGCTTTACTCAGCCATCTCTCCTGGTGGCTTTACCATCACAGGAAAAAAAAAAAATCGATGCCACCAGGCAGGGCATCTTCAACATGGCAAAGTGTCAAAGACCACGTAGAACCATGTTACCATCCAATTCACTAGCCAACAGCATCATTTTATGGCAGAGAAGCCACTGCATGCTTCAGCATGGTGACTGTAGTCTCCTAACATCAACATTGCCTGATTTTTAAGGATCCCTCAAGGTTTGGTAGAAATTTGACAAACCTTCTGAGTTCTGTAGGCAGCACGATGGGTGGGAGCATGGGCTTGGGATCTGGGCCACATGGGTTGGAATCCTGGTTCCATCACTTTCTAGCTGGGAAAACTCTGGCTGGATGTTTAACCTCCCAGAGACTTGAATTCCTCAGCTATAAAGCAGAGATAATGAAAGTATATATCTCAAAGAGTTGGGACAGCACAATAAAATAACATATGTAAAATACATAGAAAAGTGGATGGATATAATGATCAACAAACATTAGGTACTGTCAGCGTTTTAATTTTCTGCGCTCAACCCCCCACAATATAGGACATAGTGTCTGTCATACGGCTGATTCTCAATACACTTTTGTGAATAAATGAGTTGCAAGCACATTTTTTTGGCCGGAGTGTCAGACTGCATTTGACAATAGTGGGCAAGGTGGCCCACCTGTCTTGTGTGAGTGAGAAGGGACCCTGGAAGCGCTATCAGAACCAATCTGTCAGGAAATGGGTGCAATATCTAGAAAAAATACAGTCTCTGCTCTCGAGGAGCCAAGTATCTAAGGCAGCTATCACAGTCAGAGACAAAGAAAGCATAGAAGTAATTGCTAAAAATAGAGAGCAAGATTTAAAAAAAAAAACAAAGGCAGACATTTAAGTATTTATAGATTAAGGATTAAGAGCACTGATTTAAGGCTTTTAGTGAAAGAATTCTAAATAAAGAAATTATGAGCAACTACACTGGTGCATCTTTTATATAATGTCACTAGATTATATTTTGATATATTAATCAAAATATTCTCAATAATTTTTTCAACATTTTAAAAATTTTCAATAATTTCTCTTTATCCCTCTGTTTAAACTTAGCACCCACAGCAAAGGGATGATGATGGTAACAGAACCAGAGAGGAAGAAGAGAATCAAGTTACGGCTCATGATTGCCAAATATAGTTTTTCAGCTTATGGCAAAGACAATATCTTAAGATAAAAATTAATTTTCAGGCCGGGCGCTGTGGCTCACGCCTGTAATCCTAGCTCTTGGGAGGCCGAGGCGGGCGGATTGCTCAAGGTCAGGAGTTCAATACCAGCCTGAGCAAGAGCGAGACCCCGTCTCTACTATAAACAGAAAGAAATTAATTGGCCAACTGATATATATATAAAAAAAATTAGCCGGGCATAGTGGCGCATGCCTGTAGTCCCAGCTACTCGGGAGGCTGAGGCAGAAGGATCACTCGAGCCCAGGAGTTTGAGGTTGCTGTGAGCTAGGCTGACGCCACGGCACTCACTCTAGCCTGGACAACAAAGTAAGACTCTGTCTCAAAAAAAAAAAAAAAAAATTAATTTTCAAAAAACCTGGGTTTTGAGTATGTAAACATTCTGAACTAGGCCAGGCACGGTGGCTCACGCCTGTAATCCTAGCACTCTGGGAGGCCGAGGTGGGTGGATTGCTCAAGGTCAGGAGTTCGAGACCAGCCTGAGCAAGAGGAAGACCCCGTCTCTACTAAAAAAACAGAAAGAAATTAATTGGCCAACTAAAAATACATAGAAAAATTAGCAGGGCGTGGTGGCACGTGCCTGTAGTCCCAGTTACTTGAGAGGCTGAAGCAGGAGGATCACTTGAACCCAGGAGTCTGAGGTCGCTGTGAGCTAGGCTGACACCAAGGCACTCTAGCCCGGGTAACAGAGTGAGACACTGACTCAAAAAAAAAAAAAAAAAAAAAAAGAAGGAGAACTAGAGAGCTGAGATATTGGTGTTTCTCGAAGAAGGACTCACAGATGCCGGTCCTCACTCTGGCCCCATGAAGAGGGATAAGGAATGACAGATCCCTCCTCATGTAGGTCAGAGGACCTGAAAGGAGAGGGACTCAGCTTTAACTGCTGGGTGTAGGCTGAAAAGGTGCCAGTGTGTATGAGGATGACAATGACAGAACCCTGGATACTTAGCCTGCCCATGCAGACACACACTCTCGCAATGGAAACACTCCAGAACCCAGGTTTACCCCAGGGAGTAGAGAGGGGAGGGGAGGAGGGTTTGCCTAGAAACGACTGAGAGAACACTTAATTGACTGATAATAAATTTCCATCATCCAACAGAATGGTGGCTGAAATAGAAGCTAAATTCATTACAGAAACAACAAAAAAAAAGTTACATTTCTTATTGCTCTAAGTTTGTAGCCTGAGATTCCCATCTGATTCCTACATTCCACTATTGAATCATTATGATGACCATGTGAAGTGAGACTGTGATCATCTCACTTTACAGATGAGAATGTGAGGGATGGAAAAGATTAAGTGGCTGCTCAAGTATGCTTGGCCATTCAGTGGGGGGACTGACATTCAACCCATGCCTTCTGATTTTGCGTCATCATTCATTTGAGAATGTTTGTGTACCTGCTGTACATCAGGCACTGTTAGTGAAGAAGGCAGTTACGGTTCCTGTCTTCATAGAACTCTCAGATTGAGTGGAGGAAACAGCAATTTAAGATGCATAACAGATATCTTCTAGGCATTCTTGCCCCTTTAAATTTAGATATTTTCGGTTCAAATTGGCAACTCCATATTTTATGACAGTCCAGAGCCCTTTATTGAGTTGTTAAGAACTCACAGGGTGCTGACATTCTCAATGTCACCTCTGCTTATGGCCATCTGTGACAACACAAGTCCTTTCTGGTCTTTACCCTCATCGTCTAGGACGTGGTACCCAGCTCCTCTTAAATTTCCTAAGGGCCGATTCTCCGCTCTCTCTGACTCTGAGCCAATAGCTGGACTCAAGACTTCAGCCCCTTGGACCTGTGTTTGGCTAGTCTGGCTGACTTCTGCTCTTAGCAGACACGCACTACATAATTTCAAGACTTACTGTAAAATTACAGTAACCAAGAAAAAGAGTATGGCTTGAAAATAAATATATAGATAGGCTGGGTGTGGTGGCTCACCCCTGTAATCCTAGCCCTTTGGGAGACTGAGGTGGGTGGATTGCTTGAGGCCAGGAGTTCAAGACCAGCCTGAGCAGCATAGCAAGACCTCATCTCTACCAAAAAATAATTAGGCAGGTGTGGTAGTGTGCACCTATAGTCCTAGCTACTTTGGAGGCTGAGGTAGAAGGATCACTTGAGTATAGGAGTTGGAGGTTGCAGTGAGCTATGATGATGCCACTGCACTCTAGCCCTGGCAACAGAGTGAAACTCTGTCTCAAAAAAAATTAAATTAAATTTAAAAAATATAGATAAGTGGAATAGATTTACATATATGTAGTCAATTGGTTTTTTACAAAGGTGCAAAGGCAATTCAATGGAAAAAAATACTCTTTTAACCAAGCGGGTTCTGGAACAATTGGATATTCACATGCAAAAAAAACCGTTCCTATTACTTTGCATTATATGCAATGACTTTAAATTGCTCATAGATCTAAATATATAAGAATAACTATGATAAAACTATTGAAAAAACTCTTTGAGACCTTCAGTTAGGCAAAGATCTATTAGATATGACACAAAAAGCACAAACCATTAAAAATACTGACAAATTGGGCTTCCTCAAAATTAAAAACTCTGCTCTTCAAAAGATACTGTGAAGTAACAGGAGGACAAGCCAATGGTTAAAATGTCAAAGTCTGGACCAGGTTTAGTGGCTTAGGTCTGTAACCCTAGCAGATTTGGAGGCCAAGGTGGGAGGATCCCTTGAGGCCAGGAGTTTGAGACCAGCCTGGGCAATAGCAAGACCCTGTCTCTACAAAAAATTAAAAATTAGTTGGGCATGGTAGCACATGCTTGTAGCTCCACCTGCTTGGGAGGCTGAGGCAGGAAGATCACTTGAGCCCAGGAATTTAAGGTTGCAGTCAGCTATGAGGACACCACTACATTTTAGCCTGGGCAATAGAGTAAGATTCTATCTTAAAAAAAAAAAAAAATTTAAAGTCTGACAATATGAAGTGTTGATGAAAAGATAAAGCAACTGAACTTCCATACATTTCTGATGGGAATACAAAATGGAACAGTCACTTTGGAAAACACTTTGAGAGGCCTGGCATGCTGGCTCATGTCCATAATCACAGCACTTTGGTAGGACAAGGATCACTTTAGGCCAGGAGTTCGAGACCAGCTTAGGCAACATGGTGAGACTCCCATCTCTACAAAAAGTAAAAAAAATTAGCTGGGCATGGTGCTACATGCCTATAGTTCTAGCTAATTGGGCAGTGGCTGAGGCCAGAGAATCACTTGAGCCCAAGAGTTCAGGATTGCAGTGAGCTTAAACTATGACTGGCCTTTGCATTCTAGCCTTGGCAACAGAGAGAGACCCCTGTTTGAAAAGAAAGAGAAAGAAAGAGAGAAAGAAAACAGTTTGACAATTTCTCATAGGTTAAACACAAACTTAGCATACAATCCAGCAATTTTACACTTAGATATTTGCTTGAGAAATAAAAACATATATCTACACCAAAGATGTTTATACCAATGTTCAGAGCATTTGTTCATATTGCCAACAACTGGAAACAATCCAGAAATACATCTACCGGTGAATGAATAAACCATTTATGATACAATGAAATAAATTTGTCAAAACTCATTGTGCTGTCCACTTAAAAGTGTTGAACTTATTTTATGTAATAAAACATTAAATATTATTTGTGTATTATGTAATTTATTTTATGCCCTGCATGAGCTTCTATTGCTGTGTAACAAATCACTGCAAAGTTAGCAGAACACCCACTGAGCTCACAGCTCTGCCAGTCAGAAGCCAGGTAGGCTGCAGCTGGGTCTAGGTGCAGGGTATAACAAGGCTGAAATCAAGTGTCGGTTAGGCAGAGTTCTCGTCTGGATCAACCCGCAGTTCCTAGAGGCCTCCTGCACTCCTTGCCACATCCTTCCTGGCCTTCAAATCTCTGCCTTCTTATTCTACAACCAGCCAGAGAAAACTCCCAGCTTTAAAGGTAATAAGGTAAGGCCCGCCTAGATGACCGCCCTATCTTAAGATCACCTGTGCCATATAACTAATTATGAGAGCGAAATCCATCACATACACGGGCCTGGGGATTATGCAGGGCATATACAGGGGTTCGGGGAAGGAATTCTTGGGGGAGGGGCGTCTTAGAATTCTGCCTGCCACATTGCCTGCCTTTGAAAATTAAATTGCATGTAATTACACATTTAAAATGTGACCTTCTTGAAAAGGCTAAAATTATATCTGTGTTACTTAACAATGGGCCTAAGTTCTGAGAAATGTGTTCTTAGGTGATTAGCCATTGTGTGGATATCATAGGGTGTACTTCCACACCTAGTCTGCTACACACCTAGGCTACATGGGTAGCTTATTGCTTCTAGGCTACAAACCTGTCTAGCATGTTGCTGTACTGAATACAGCAAGCAACTGTAACATAATGGTGTGTATGTATGTTTCTAAACATATCTAACCATAGAAAAGGTAGATTAAAAATAGGGTATTATAATCTTTTGGGACCACCATCATGTATGTGGTCTGCCATTGATCAAAACGTCTTTATGCTGTACATGACTTATTTAAATTTGGGGCTGTCTCAGAAAATCTGGGATATATTGTTGGCATATGATCTAGTTATTTTCCTCCTACATATGGGACTGAGCTAACATGCTTTGAATGCTTACCATGTGCCAGACACATGCTAAACATTTTACACAGATAAAGCATCAAACGGCCTGTGATTCAAAAAAAAAAAATGGTGAGGGTGGGAGTAGAGAGGGACAGAAGGCAATTTCCAATTTCCAATGCACAGTGCTGGGGTTCGGGGACTGTCAGAAAGCCAAGCTGGGCCATTCTGGGATTCTGTCTGCAACAAGGCAGAGAAGAAGAGAACAAAAAATCAGAGGTGACAGTGATGAATCCGTAAGTCGTCTCCATGTAGGTGTCTGGGGCAGAGCTTCCCAAGCAGTGTGTGGCTGGACCAGCCTCCTCTGTCTCCCCTGGCGAGCTCTACCAATGCATCATGCGTAACATGTGCTATTGGGTAAACAGTTTGCAAAGCACTGGTCTGAGGTCTCGTGCGAGGCTCCTGCGGAAGTGAGAAAGAAGACAGAGGACCTCGCAGAGCAGCGCCATGCTTCATAGGAAACGGTCCTGGCGTGGGAACCTGTCCTTCAATCCCATGAAGCTCTTGGCACATCTTTTCTCTGCTAGAAAGCGGTAGAAGTCTCTGGGACTTAGGAGTTGGAGGACCAAGGGCCACTGATACACTCCCCCATCGCAGACCACAAAAAGAGGAACCAGGTAGGGACTCTGAGACTGCAGAGCAGGTTGAACGGTGAACTTTCCACTGGGGCTGCTGCTGTCTGGCTGTCCCCAAGGAGTCAGCACTAATGTCTCGGCCTGCAGAGTGGGCTCCACCCAACTCCGAGCTGAGCTCGGCAGAGGCGAGGAGCTCTGGTAGAAAGGGTCAGGGTTCCAGACTGAGATGCACCTGGGATTCTTTCTGACTCCACCACATACCAACTTTGAGCCCCTTAGACAAACTACACAACTTGTCTGAGTCTTGGTGTTCACATCTGTAAAATAGGACTGCTGGTAGCACTTCCCTCCTGGGACTGTTGTGAACGTGACACTGAGTTGATGTCTGGCACAGCTGCTGGCATGAGCTGGTGTTTGGAGAGCCCCCAGCTAACTGGGGTTCCAGTCCCGGAGTGACTGGCCACTTTCCCTAATGAGGAACAAAGGGGAGCTGAGCATCGGTGTTGACAGTGTGCCTTTCGTGGGATATTCCTTTTACGTGGTGGGCAGCCCGATGACTAGTTGTCCCACCCCTCGCGTAAGAAACTTGTTTCTGCGCGCAGGCGCCCTGTGGCTCCTGTCTGACCCGTACCCAGTTTCTGCCTGCCTGACTGTTGCTCTGGCACTAGAAGCCTGACCCTGTGTTCTCCCCAGTGTCCTGGGAAAACCTGGCCTGGGGCAGCCCTGGGCTCTTCAGATGGAAGGTGCAAATTCAGTATGCCACCACAGCAGGGAGCAAGTCCAAAGATTGTTTTTACTTACAGATCCTGGGCAGGGAGGGTGCAGATGAGACAGGAAGAAGCACTCCTTCCCTGCGGGGTCACGTGAAGCAGGAATGAAGGTGAGGAGGTGTAATTAGCAGGATAAGCACTATCTATAAGAAAATAGAGTCTGGACCACTTTAAATTCCCAGGAAAATACCTGAGTGGTCCATTTAAAGAAACAGTGGGTAAGGGAGGCACATGGCCTGCTGGGCAGAAGTGATGACTCTAAGTGCTAATCCACAACCACTGCTTGAGCCACTTGGGTGTGGTGTTGTCCTAGTGCCTGGGCAGCCACCTTGGCTGTGTTGTTCCCATCGCAGGAGGACACTCAATAGATTGGAGCTTAGGTACACCTGGTAGAAAGAACTGGCATTATCGTTGTCCGGGGGTATGCTGACCTTTGCAGACCGGGGCAATCACATACCTGTCCTGTGCTGCAGGGACCCAGTCTGTGTGTAAGGACTTGGGCCCCAGTCTCTAATTCTCTGTTCGGTTCCTTTTGTTTCTTAATTAATTTTTTATTTCTTTAAATTGACAAATAAAATTGTATATATTTACAATGTACAACATAATGTTTTGATGACTGTATACATTGTGGAATGAATAAATCAAGGTAATTGACATACCTATTATATCACATACTTATCCTTTTTTTTTTTTTTTTTTTTTTTTTTTTGAGACAAAGTCTCACTTTGTTGCCCAGGCTAGAGTGAGTGCCGTGGCGTCAGCCTAGCTCACAGCAACCTCAACTCCTGGGCTCAAGCAATCCTTCTGTCTCAGCCTCCCGAGTCACTGGGACTACAGGCATGCACCATCATGCCCAGCTAATTTTTTCTATATATATTAGTTGGCCAATTAATTTCTTTCTATTTATAGTAGAGATGGTATCGCTCTTGCTCAGGCTGGTTTCGAACTCCTGACCTTGAGCAATCCTCCCGCCTCGGCCTCCCAGAGTGCTAGGATTACAGGTGTGAGCCACTGCGCCTGGCCCATACTTATCCTTTTTTGTATGTGGTGAGAACATTTAAAATGTACTATCAGCAATTTTCAAGTATACAGTTCATTATTACCAACTATTATCACCATGTTGTATAACAGATCTCCTGAACTTACTGCTTCTACCTAACTGAAATTTTGTATTCTTCAGCCAATATCTCCCTAATCCTGCCTCCCCGCCCCCAGCCCCTGGCAACCACCATTCTACTCTCTGCTTCTGAATTCCACTCTTTGAGATTGCACATAGTGAGATCATGCAGTATATGTCTTTCTGTGCCTGGCTTATTTCACGGTCCTCCTGGTCTACCCATGTTACGGAAAATGGCGGGAGTTTCTTCTTTTTAAGGCTATATAGTATTCCACTGCATGTATATACTACATTTTCTTTATTCTTGTGTGGATGGACATATGTTGATTTTGTAAGTTGGCTATTGTGAATAATGCTGCAATAAACATGGGAGTGCAGGTATCTCTTTGACATACAGATTTCATTTTTGTTGGACATATACCCAGAAATGAGATTGCTGGATCATATGGTAATTCCATTTTCAATTTTTTGAGGAATCTCCATATAGTTTTCCATAATGGCTGTTCTAGTTTACATTCCCACCAACAGTGTGCAAAGGGTTCCTTTTCCTCCACATTCTCATCAACACTTGTTATCTCTTGCTTTTTTGATAATAGCCATCCTAGGAGGTGTGAGGTGATATTTCATTGTTTCTGTATTTCCCTGCCAAGTAGTGATGTTGAGCATTTTTTCGTATACCTATTGGCCATTTGTATATCTTCTTTTTCATTGTACTTATTAGTATTATTTTAATTAAAACATTTTAGTTGGCACATAATTGCACACATTTATGGGGCACAGTGTGTTATTTTGATACATGTGTGCAATGTGTAATAGTCAAGTCGAGCTAATCAGCAAATCCATCACCTCAGACAGTTTTCCTTTCCTTGTGTTGGGAATATTCAGATTCCTCTCTTCTACCTATTTGAAAATATACAATAAATTGTTGCTGACTATAGTCACCCTACAGTGCTACAGAACACTATGATGTGTTCCTCCTACCTGGCTGTAATTTTGTGTGCATTAACCAGTCTCTCCCTATTCCTTATACTCATCAGCATTTCCAGCCTTTAGTAGCCACCATTCTACTCTCTACTGCTATGATATCAACTTTTTTTAGCTTCCACATATGAGCGGGAACGTGGTATTAATTATATATTTCTGTGCCTGGCTTATTTCACCTAACATAATGTCCTCCAGGCTCACCCATGTTGCCACAAATGACAGGATTTCATTCTTCCTTATGACTGAACAGTATTCATTGTGTTTATATGCCATATTTTCTTTATCCATTCATCTGTTGATGGACACTTAAGCTGATTCCATATCTTGGCTATTGTGTATAGTGCTGCGATAAACACGGGAGTGAAAATATCTCTTTGACATACTGATTTCCTTTCCTTTGGCTATATACCCAGAAACAGGATTGCTAGATCATATGGTAGTTCTATTTTTAGTTATTTGAAAAACCTCCATACTGTTTTTCATAATGGCTGTACTAATTTACATTTCTACCAACAGTATATAAGAGTTCCCTTTCTCCACATCCTTGCTAGCATTTCTTGTTTCTTGTTTTTATAGTAGCCATTCTAACTGGGGTGAGATGATATCTCATTGGAGTTTTGATTTGCATTTCTTTGATGCTTAGAGATGTCAAGAATTTTTTAATGTATTTGGTCATTTGTATGCCTTCTTTTGAGAGATGTCTATTCAGATGACTTGCCCATTTTTAATTAGGTTATTACTATTATCAAGTTATTTGAGTTCCTTGTGTATTTGTATGCCTTCTTTTGAGAAATATCCATTTGGATTTTTTGCCCATTTTTTAATTGAGTTATTTGTTTTCTTGCTATTGAGTTGTTTGAGTTTCTTACATGTTTTGGATGTTAACCCCCTCATCAGATGTGTGGTTCACAAATGTTTTCTCCCATTCTGTAGGTTGTCTCTTCATTCTGTTGATCATTTCCTTTGCTGTGCAGAAGCTTTGTAGTTTAACTCAATCCCATTTGTCTATTTTTGCTTTTGTTGCCTGTGCTTTTGGGGTCATATCTAAAAAATATTTGCACAAACCAGTGTCAAGAAGATTTTCCCCTATGTGTTCTTTTAGTAGTTTTACAGTTTCAGGTCTTACATTTAAGTCTTTAATTCATTTTGAGTTGACTTTTTAATATGGGGTGAGATAAGGGTTCAACTTTATTCTTCTGCATGTGGTTATCCAGTTTCCCCAACACTATTTATTGAAGAGACTGTCCTTTCCTCATTGTGTGTTTTTGGTAGCTTTGTCAAAGATGGGTTTATTTCTGGGTTCTCTATTCAGTTCCATTGGTCTCTATGTCTGTATTTGTGCCAGCAGTATTCTGTTTTAAGTTACCGTATCATTGCAATAGATTTTGATACGTCTAGCTTTTTTCTTTTTGCTAAAGATTGCTTTTGGCTATTTGAGGTCTTTTGTGGTTCTCTTATGGTCCCATATGAATTTTAGGATTTTTTTCCTATTCCTGTGGACAATGTCACTGGCATTTTGACAAGGATTGTATTGAATCTGTAGATCACTTTGCACAGTATGGACATTATAGCAATATTAATTATTCCAATCCATGAACATGGGACATCTTTCCATTTATTTGTGTCTTCAATTTCTTTGATCAATGTTTCATAGTTTTCAGTGTAGAGATCTTTCATAGCTTTAGTTAAATTTATTCCTAAATATTTTTTTTTTTTTTTTTTTTGAGACAGAGTCTCGCTTTGTTGCCCAGGCTAGAGTGAGTGCCGTGGCGTCAGCCTAGCTCACAGCAACCTCAAACTCCTGGGCTCCAGTGATCCTTCTGCCTCAGCCTCCCGGGTAGCTGGGACTACAGGCATGCACCACCATGCCCGGCTAATTTTTTTTTATATATATATCAGTTGGCCAATTAATTTCTTTCTATTTATAGTAGAGACGGGGTCTCGCTCTTGCTCAGGCTGGTTTTGAACTCCTGACCTTGAGCAATCCGCCCGCCTCGGCCTCCCAAGAGCTAGGATTACAGGCGTGAGCCACAGCGCCCAGCCTATTCCTAAATATTTTAACTTTTGATATTATTTTAAATAGTATTTCATACTATTTACAATAATACTATTTTATTAATATACTAATATTAACAGTTTTTTGATGTTTTTCAGATAGTTCGTTATTAATGTATAGAAACACTACTGGTTTTTGTATGTTGGTTTTGTATCCTCAACTTTACTGAATTTCTTTATTAGTTCTAACAGTTTTTTGGTGGCATCTTTAAATATATCTTTCTATATATAAGATCTTGTTGTCTGCACACAGAGACAATTTCACCTCTTCTTTTCCCTACTGGCCTCCTTGCTATTCCCATAATGCCCCAAATCCTTTCCAAACTCCTGCCTTTGCTCTTTAGGTTCCTGCTACCCAGAACACTCCTCACATGCACCCCACCCACCTGGCTGATGGAGAGCAGCCTTCTCTGATCATGCATATAAGTGGCACGGCCCCTTCTCTTTACTGCTATTTACCCTGTTATTTTTGTCTTTCTTTAAAGAACTTTTTACAATCTGCAATTCTTTTGCTTTCTGTTTAATTACTTTTTGGTGCTTTGCTCCCTGACCAGAAAGTGCAGTTTTGCAGGCAGAGACCATGTCAGTCTTGCTCATTGTTCTATCCTCAGAGCCTAGCAAAGTGTGTCACACAGAGTAGGTCCACAACACTATTTGATGTTGAACGAGTACATGAATGAGTAATAGATGAGTGAGGGAGGCAAAGCTCTGCCTGGGAGGCTACTCAAGGCGGGCACATGACCCACGTTGTTGAACACAAGAGGGAGGCTTGGGGCATGGGCTGGGAGGAAGAGAAGCCTCTCTCGAGCTTGGGAAGGTGCCAGGGCAAACACCAGTGCTATGAATGCCTAAAACTCAATGAAGTCAGAGAACGTGCCCTTGGATTTCTGTTTGAATGAGGAGCTGAGCAAAGGGGGTCCCCACTTCCATGCCAACTCCTTCTGGCTGGGTTAGCAGGTAAGCTGCAGTCCCACAGGTGGCAGAGATTAAAACTCAGCTCCAACGGGCCCATTAAGAAGCTTAGCTCCAAAATCTGCCTCTGCTATTTGCCAGACATTCCAGTACATTCCACTTACCCTTCTCTGTGGCCCCCAGCAGGGACAAACACATAAGGGCCTCTTTCATCTCACACACACACACACACACACACACACACACACACACACACACACACACACACACACACAAAATGTACCAGCTCCGGGCTATTTAAGCAAGGCCCAAAACTGGCTACACTTCAACTATGAAGTGATTCTGATATTTATAGCTTTGGTGAGGGCTTTGGACCTTTTGAGTGGAAAACACTAAGTAAACTTTAGCTCTTAGAGCTCAGTTCTATCTGATGTTCCTGCATATAAAGTAAGATTTATCAGTAGTTCCGACTGCAGCCTTGTAGAGAATCTCATGGCTTGCTCTCTGTGGTCTGCACGCAGCGCACAGTTCCCCGAGCAGCGCTAGGAGGGCATTCTCAGAATTCATGCTTTGTACAGCACTTCTTATTTCCAAGGAAAGGGATAAGTTCTCTTTAAGTGGAAGACCATGTAGCCCTGAAAGCCAAGAGTAGGATTTGTGAAATTGCCATTCTCTTCTTCTTTTTTGCCCCTTAAGGCGTTTTGGAAAATCTAATCACCATTATGAATCCAAGTAACCTTGTCTACACACGGGGCCCAGAACCGGTCTGCATGGAGCCGTTCTTCTGATGAATGCGGGGAAATGATCCCGTAAATGCTAGGTATCTTTACCAGCAATGCTCTGGCCACCAAGCTTGCCAAAAAAAAAAAAGAAGAAAATGAAGAGAAAGAACTCAGACATGAGCTGGATCTGTTGAGGGCAGCCAAAAGACAAGGATATTCGAAATGTCAATAGCTGGAGGTATTTAGGGAGAAGCTGCAGAAAGGAATATATGAGTCATAGAGGAAATGAAAGCCTCCCTGTTGGCCAGAAAATAAAGTCACAGGACAACTTATTGAAGGCTTTAATGTTCTCAAATATTTATAGCAAAGAAAAGAAATAAGTAGTTTGGTCGAAAGGCTGCACATGAAGTCTCTGTCCAAGGTCACAGAGCAACTTGCATTTGAAAGGGGAGGCCAAATAAGGAGCTGAAGGCCACACACGCTGCTGTTTATCAAAAGCCCGTGATGGGCCGGGCGCTGTGGCTCACGCCTGTAATCCTAGCTCTTGGGAGGCCGAGGCGGGCGGATTGCTCAAGGTCAGGAGTTCAAAACCAGCCTGAGCAAGAGCGAGACCCCGTCTCTACTATAAACAGAAAGAAATTAATTGGCCAACTGATATATATATATAAAAAAAAAAAAATTAGCCGGGCATAGTGGCACATGCCTGTAGTCCCAGCTACTCGGGAGGCTGAGGCAGAAGGATCACTCGAGCCCAGGAGTTTGAGGTTGCTGTGAGCTAGGCTGACGCCACGGCACTCACTCTAGCCTGGACAACAAAGTGAGACTCTGTCTCAAAAAAAAAAAAAAAAAAAAAAGCCCGTGATGTTCCAGGGCATTACATTCCTTGTCATGAATAAACATTACAACAATCCTGGGAAGTTGGCATCATGATCCCTATTTTATAGATGGGCAAACTGAGGTTCAGAAATGGTTACATTTTTCTTTTTTTCTAAAGTCACTTTTTCTAAATCTACCAGAGCTGGTAGCCCACAGGTTCTTCCCTTAATAAGAGGCAGCCTGGCATACTGAAAATGGCAGGGACTCTGGAATTGGGTTGGCTTGGGTTTGAGCCCCAACTCTAACCACTTACTAGATGTGTGACCATAGGAAAACCTCTTTGGAGTTCAATTTTCTCATGTATAAAAATTGGCATAACTCCTCAACAAAACACTAGCAAACAGAATTCAATAACACATTGAAAGGATCACACACCATGAGCAAGTGGAATGTATTCCTGGAATGTAAAGACAGTTCAACACATGAAAATTAATCCATGTAATACATCACATTAACAGAATAAAGGGAAAACAAACACATGATCATCTCAATTGCATAAAATGTATGTAACAAAATTCAACACCTTTTCATGATAAAAACACTCAAAAAATAGAAATAGAAGGAAACTACTTCAACATAATAAAGGCCCTTTATCACATGCACACAGCGAATATGCTCAATGGTGAAAGATTAAAAGTTTTCCTTCTGAGATCAGAAGCAAATCAAGGATGCTCACTTTCACCACCTCCATTTCGCATAATTCTGGAAGTCTTGGCCAGGACAATTAGGCAAGGAAAAAACAAATATATAAAAGGCATCCAAATCAGAAAAGAAGTAGTTAGATTATCTCTGTCTGAAGATGACATAATCTTTTATGTAGAAAACCCTAAAGATTCCACAAAAAAATCTGTTAGAACTAATAAGCAAATTCACAAAGTTGCAGGATACAAAATCAGCATGCAAAAATCACCTGCATTTTTATACACTAACAATGAGCAATTCAAAAGGGGAATTAAGAAAACAATTCAATTTATAAAAGCATCAAAAAGACTAAAATATTTAGGAATTAACTGAACCAAGAAGGTGGGAAACTCGTACACTGAAATTTACAAATTATTGCTGAAAAAAATTAAAGAAGATATCAATAAATGGAAAGATATCTTATGTTTATGGATGGGAAGACACTATTATTAAGATGTCAATACTACACAAAGTGATCTACAGATTATATGTGATCCCTATCAAAATCCCAATGGCATTTTTTTGCAGAAATAGAAAAAAAATCATCCTAAAATTCATATGGAATCTCATGGGACCCTGAATAGGCAAACTATCTTGAAAAAAGAAGAACAAAGTTGGAGGTCTCATATTTTCTAATTTCAAAACTTACTACACAGCTACAGTAATCAAAAAAGTATCATATTGGCATAATTTTGGACATATATACAAATAAGATAGACTTGAGAGCCCCAAAATAAACCTTGGATATTATGGTTAAGTGATTTTCAACAAAGGAGCCAAGACCATCCAATGGGGGAAAAGACAGTCTTTTCAACAAATGGTGACAGGAAAAATGGATGTTCATGTGCAAAAGAATGAAGTTGAACCCTTATTTTACAACATAAACAAAAATTAACTTGAAATGGATTAAAGACCTAAAATTATGAAACTCTTAGAAGAAAACATAAAGGAAAGGCTTCATGACATTGTATTTGGCAATGGTTTCTTAGCTATGACCCCAAAAGTACAGGAAACAACAATGAAAAAAGATAAATTGGAATACATTAAAATTTAAAACTTCTACACATCCAAGGACACAATCAACAGAATGAAAAGGCAATCTATGGAATGAGAGATAATATTTACAAATCATATATCCGATAAGGGGTTTGGTATAGTTTGCATGTGGTTTGTTTGACCCCTCCAAATTTGATGCTGAAATTTGATCCCCAATGTTAGAGAGGGGGAGGTGCTGGGGTCAGGAGGGCTCGTCCTTGATGAATGGCTTGGTGCCATCCTTGTAGCACTGACTGAGTTCATGCTCTAGTAATTCTCACAAGAACTGGTTGTTAAAAAGAGCCTGGTGTGCACGCTCCCTCGCTTCCTCTCTCACCACGTGATCTCTGCACATCCCAGCTCTCCTTTGCTCACTACCAGGAATAGAAACATCCTGGGGCCCTTACTAGAAGCAGATGCTGCTGCCTGCTTCTTGTACAGTCTGCAGAACTGTGAGCCAAATAAGCTTTTTTTTCTTTATAAATCACACAGCGTCAGGTGTTCCATCATAGCAACACTAAATGGACTAAGACAGGGTTAATATACAGACTGTAAGATGAATTCCTGCAGCTCAACAACAACAACAAAAATTTAAAAGTTGGAAATAGACTGGAATAGGTATTTCTCCAAAGAAAATACATGAATGGACAATAGGCAAAAAAAAAAAAAAAAAATGCTCAACATCATTAATCACTAGGGAAATGTAAATAAAAACAACAGTGAGACACCACCTCATACCCATTAGGATGGCTACCATTAAACAAAAAAATCTGTAACATAGCAGGTGTTGATAAGGATGTGGAGCAACTGGAATTCTGGTGCCCTGTTGGTGGGAGTGTAAAATGATGCAGCCACTATAGGAATAGTATGATAGTTTCTCAAAAAACTAAGCATAGAATTACCATATGATCCAGCAATTCCACTTCCAGACATATACCCCAAAGAATTAAAAGCAGGGACTCAAACAGATATGCAGTCAGTCCTCAGTATCTGTGGGGGATTTGTTCCCTCCACCACCTCTCACTAATATAAAAATTCACAGATGCTCCAGTCTTTTATATAAAATGGTGTAGTATTTGCATACAACCTAGGCACATTCTCCCGCATACTTTAAATCATCTCTATACTACTTATAATACCTAATACAATGAAATTGCTATGTACATAGTTGTCATACTGTATTATTTAGGGAATAATGACAAGAAAATAAAGTCTGTACCTGTTCAGTACAGATGTAGCCATTCTTTTTTCCCCAAATATTTTTTCTGTCTCTCTTTTTTTTTTTTATTAAAAAGAAAGGGAGTCCTCGGGTCTGTTCCATCCAAACACTGTCGAAGCAAGAGACAGAGCCATGAGACCAGCCAACCCGCTGCGAGTCCCCAAATATTTTTGATGTGCAGTTGGTTGACTCCACAGAAGCAGAGCCCAAGGATACGGAGGGCCAGCTGTGCACCAATATTCGCAGCAGCAGGAGCACTGAAGCTAAAAGGTGGAAGCAACTCAAGTGTCCATTGACGGACAAGTGGATAAAAATAACATGGTATATACACACAATAAAATATTATTCAGCCTTAAAAAGGAAGGAAATTCTGACACCTGCTACAACATGGATGAACCTTGCAAACGTTATGCTAAGTGACACAAGCTAGTCACAAAAGGACAAGACACAGCATGATTCCACTTATGTGAAGTACCTAGGGGAGTCAAATTCATAGGGACAGAACATAGAATGGTGGTTGCCAGGGGCTAGGGGAGGGGACATGGGGAGTTAGTGTTTAGCACGTGCAGCGTTTCATTTTGTAAGATGAAAAGAGTTCTAGGGATGGATGGTGTGGATGGTTGCACAACACTGGGAATGTATTTAATATCACTGGGAATGTATTTAAGATGAGCTTGGCGTGGTGACTCATACCTGTAATCCCAGCACTTTGGGAGGCTGAGGCAGGAGGATTGCTTGAGGCCAGCAGTTCAAGATCAGCCTGGGCAACATAGCAAGACCCTGTCTCTAAAAAAAAAATTTTTTTTTTTTAAAATTACCCAGCCTTGTTGGTGTGCACCTGTATTCCCAGCTACTTGGGAAGCTGAGGTGGGAGGATCACTTGAGCTCAGGATTTTGAGACTGCAGTGAGCCCTGATCATACCACAGTACTGTAGCCTATCAACAGAATGATACCTGTCTCTCAAAAACAAAAAGGCTAGGATGGCAAATTTCATGTTATGTGTATTTTATCACAATTGAAAATAACGATTTTAAAAATTGGGATCACAACTTGTATCTTGCAGAATTGTTACGAAGGAATAAACAACCTTTGGGAGAGACCTGGCTCGCTCCCTGGCACAAGACAGATGTTCAGAACATGCTAAGTAACATTCCTTTCTGAGAACAGTGAACTTGGAGCTTGCCTGGAGCCCATGCTTCTCAACAGCATGATGACTTGAGAAAAATAACCGTTTTCTTTATTGTTTTCATTGGTGTTTTCCCACGTGGCCCACATCTGGGCTGCAGGGGTGAGGTCCACGTTCAGGGAGCACCGGATGTGAAGGCGGCAGCCTCGGCAGCGTGGGCTGCACTCCTGCCATGTGCGTGTTGAGTGGCACCCACTGAGCTGAAAAATACATGCCAGCACGAGAGCCAAGCTGGCTGCAGCCTGGGCCAAATGGCTCCACGTGTCTCAGCTGAAGATGAGCCCAGAGACCAACGGTTCCCAGAGGGAGTTCAGGTAAACAGAACACTTGGAGCAGCCGGGGCTGATGCCCCGGCCAGCACAGGGGGCCACTCTCTCTACAGGAGACATGGAGGTCACCGCGAGGGAGGCCCCCTGAAACCCTTTTCCCAGGAGCTTCCTTGGGCATATTTTCTTGGATACTGGAGACACACACACACTTTTGATCATGTTGCTTTTATTGACTTGGCGTATTGATCAGGTCGGGCTGCCGTAACAAAATACTACAGATTGGGCGGCTCAAACAACAGAAATGTATTTTCTCACAGCTCCGGAGGCTGGAAACCCAAGATCAAGGTGCTGGCAGACAGGTCCATTCTGAGGCCTCTCTCCTGGCTCGCAGGGCCACCATCCAGTTCTGTGCTCACCTGACCTCTTCTTTGAAGGACACCAATCCTAGCAGGTCAGGGCCCCACCCATATGACCTCACCTCACCTCTACTACTTCTGTAGAGGCCTCTTCTCCACACATAGCAATACTGAGGCTAAGATTTCAACATAAATTTCAAGGGGACACAAACATTTGGTTCATAGTACCTGGCAATCCTGGGAACAGCCAGCAAAGCTGCAGTTCCCAGGGGGTGGACATACTGTCCTTGCTGACAGTAGGGACATTCGGTGACCCACATAGACCCATAGTAGCCTTTCAGGCAAATGGCACATCTGAGGCTCTGGCTTATGGGCTCTAAACTTACCCAGAAGTAATCAGTGCTGAGAGGAGAAGCAAAAAAAGCTCTGGATTGAGAAGACCTGCTTCACAATATACTGACCTTGGACACAGCATAAATCTTTGGAGCCTCAGTGTGCTCATCTTCAGAATGGGATAAATTACACCTGCCCTTACCTGAGTGTTGCAGGGATCAGATGAGATTTGGGATGTGCTAAGCTCTAGAAGTTTAAAATCCTACACAAAATTTCTGGCATTTTAAAAATTGTAAATATGCATATCATAAAAGTTACCATTTTAACCATTTTAAAGCATACGGGTGCAGGTGGGTTGAGGCTGGGGCATTCCAGGCCCTCACTTAGCTATTTAAAAGAAAAAAGTGGGCCGGGCATGGTGGTTCACGCCTGTAATCCTAGCACTCTGGGAGGCCGAGGCGGGCGGATTGCTTGAGGTCAGGAGTTCGAAACCAGCCTGAGCAAGAGCAAGACCCTGTCTCTACTATAATTGGCCAACTAATATATATAGACAAAATTAGCCGGGCATGGTGGTGCATGCCTGTAGTCCCAGCTACTCAGGAGGCTGAGGCAGCAGGATTGCTTGAGCCTAAGAGTTTGAGGTTGCTATGAGCTAGGCTGATGCCACGGCACTCACTCTAGCCTGGGCAACAAAGCGAGACTCTGTCTCAAAAAAAAAAAGAAAGAAAGAAAAAGAAAAAGAAAAAAGTGCACAGGTCAGTGGCACTAACCACATTTTCAGTGTTGAGCTGCCATCACGACCATCCACCTCCAGAACTTTTCACCTTCCCAAACTGAAATCCCACACCCATTAAACACCAGCTCCCCATCTCCTCTCCCCCACAGCCCCTGGCAACACCCATTCTACTTTCTGTCTCTAGCAATTTGACTCCCCTAGGCTCCTCCTGTAAGTGGAATCATGCCATGTCTTGTCCTTTTGTGACTGGCTTATGTCACTTAGCATAATGTCTTCGAGATCCATCCATGCTGTAGCAGGTGTCAGAATTTCCTTCTTTTATGGAGCTGTATAATATTCCAGTCTATGGATATACCACTTTTGCTTATCCACTCATTCGTTGATGGATATTCCGTTGGGTTATTTCTACCTTTTGGCTACTTTGATTAATGCTGTTACAAACATGGTGTATAAATATCTATTTGAGACCCTGCTCTCCATTTTGGGGGGTACATACTTAGAAGAGGAATAATTGCTGGACCATGTGCTAATTTTATGTCTAACTTTTTGAGAAACTGACATCCCATTTTCCAACAGCAGCTTCACAATTTTCCATTCCCACCCACAGTGGGCCAGAGAATTCCAATTTCTCCCATATCCTTGCCAACACTTTTTTTTCTCTATTTTTGATAGTAGCCATGCTAATGAATGTGAAGTGGTATTTCATTGCCTTGGTTTGCACTTCCCTAAAGTCCAACAATGTTGAGCCTCTTTTCGTGTGCTTATTGGCCACTTGTGTGTCTTCTTTGGAGAAGTATCTATTCAAGTCCATTGCCCAAGTTTGAATTGGGTTGTTTGGGTATTTTTATTGTTAATTTCAGGCATTTTCTAATTCAACATAAAGGCTGCCGTATGCAAGAGTCCAGCTAGGCCACTGGGAAATCCAAAGATGAGTGTGGGAATGCATGAGAGTCACGCATGCAGACAGAGGGCACAGGGGAAATAGGACGCTCCCCACCCCAGAGGAGAGAGTCCAGGGGACTTGGATGGGCTTCTTTTGGAAAGGTGAGGTGTGGCTTATTCACAAAGTGAGAGGGATTTCAAAGGATAGCGAGAGGGCAGGGAAACAGGCCTGGTGAATTGTGAGCAAAGGAATAGTCTGGAAAAGATTTTGTCATGTTTATGTAGTTGGAATATTTGGTGAAGACATGCAACTCAAACTGACTTAAACAAAATGGGTAATTTATGAATTCACATGTTTAAAAAGGCCAGCAGTAACTGGCTGGATTTAGGGACACAAAAGAGATCATTCTCACCGTCTCCTAGAAAGGCACTCTTTAGGAGGAGAGCGTGAATCCAGCATCCCACTAACTTTGCAGTCCTCCAGTGGTCCTTCTCAGGGAGGGCTCTGATAGGCTGGGCGTAGGTCCCTGTCCAGTGTCCTGTCAATCACTGAGCCCACAGGCTGGGGCCATGGGGTAGTCCTGGCTCACATGCCTGCAGAAGGGGTGATCAAGCCATGCCCTCCCGAAGAGATTCCTCAGATTAGTGCAAGAAGGAGGAGGAAGAAAGCCCAGGAGGGGGGAGCAACAGGAGTGCGTTGCAGATTAGCTCTTTGGGAGGGCTCAGACTGTGTAAGATGAGGATGGGGAGGAAGGTCTTCGAAATCTGCCTTCTTCTAATAGTAAGTGATACCCAGACCATGCCCAGACCAGTGATGCCCCAGTCCCTGAGGCCTGCTGTTCCCACCTGTCTACACTCTCTCTCTACACACACACACATGTGCACACACTCGCATGGGCCCTGGACTCAGGTTTGCACAGGCGGTCCTGCAGTGCAAGACCACCAGTGCAAACTGGTAGGGCTCCTGGGCTGGGCCAGTTGTTTGTTTTCAGCTCCTCCCACCAGCATGCCGTTCTGCCATCCCCTCTACATCGTACAAGGGGAACCCAAGCAACATTTCCCAGAGTGCCCTCCGCATAGGGTCCTGGTTAGAGTTTTCTGATAAGAGGCATGCGTGAGACTTAGCAGACAGGTGAGAAGGAGAAGCGATTATTGTTTGGAGGCATCTGCAAGCAGATGTGAGAGTCGCAGCAGGTTCTGGGCAAACTCCTGTGAATCACCCACTTTGGGGGCACAGACAGAGGAGAGAGCTGGCAGCTGCTGCAATGATCAAGAAGGTCCCAGAAGCCCTCACTGTATACCAGCTCAAAGAGCGATTCTCAGAAGGGGCTTTCCAGCCAAAGGAAGACTTCCCCTTTGCCCTCTGTCAGAGGCAAGACCTATGGCCAAACTCTTATTTTGTCCCATTTGTTGCCAGGGTGGTGTGGCTAGCTGCCCTAGGTCCATCCAGTCTCTTGGAGGGAACCCTGTGACTAAGAGGACTGAAGAGCCAAAAAGGGAATTGTGAACTAAAATAAATTCTTAAGGCTCCCCCCACCCTCCCCCCCAGCTGACTGAATGGATCCCGTTGTGGCCAAAGGAATATTCTTTTTTTTTTTTTTTTTTTTTTTTTTGAGACACAGTCTCACTTTGTTGCCCAGGTTACAGTGAATGCTGTGGCGTCAGCCTAGTTCACAGCAACCTCAAACTCCTGGGCTCAAGCAATCCTACTGCCTCAGCCTCCCAAGTAGCTGGGACTACAGGCATGCGCCACCATGCCCAGCTAATTTTTTCTATATATTTTTAGTTGGCCAATTAATTTCTTTCTATTGTTTTAGTAGAGATGGGGTCTCACTCTTGCTCAGGCTGGTTTCGAACTCCTGACCTTGAGCCATCCACCCGCCTCAGCCTCCCAGAGTGCTAGGATTACAGGCATGAGCCACCACACCCAGCCCAAAGGAATATTCTAAAACTAAATTGCCTGCAGGAGGAGAGAGGTCAGACATGCCTCATCATGCCCCCCTCTCTTTTGGGGACATCCTTTGTAACCCATTAACAGGCATAAAGGTGTGCAAGACAAACCTGCAGGTCCTCAATTTACACAACAAATATATGTCCCTTGGCTTATCTCTGATTAAAAGCTTCTTATCTTAAAACATTCCAAACCTTTAGACAAAGCTTCTTGTCTTCAACCAATTACAAGTCAAAGAATTTTTAAACCCACCTATAACCTGTAAGCCCCTGCTTCAAGATAGCCCACCTTTTTTGGGCCAAACCAATGTGTGTCTCCTACGTATTGATTTATGACTTTACCTGTAACCCCGTGTCTCCCTGAAATGTATAAAACCAGCCTGTAACCCAACCCCAGCAAGTCCACTTGCTCAAGGCTTCTTGGGCGTGCCTCCAGGTCACGGTCCTCAAATTTGTCTCAGAGTAAATCTCTTTCAAATTATTTTACAGAGTTTGGCTTCTTTTCCCTTAACACCTGCAACCAAAAGAGCCCTGACTGAACTAGAGGAGATCCAGGATTCTTTATTTTGATCATGAACTGGCATAGTCCCTGGCACACGACCACTTTAAAAAACATTGATTAATTCTTTAATTAAAATCTAACCAAGCTCTATTCCTGGACAAAGCATAACCACTGAAACAATTGGGCTTGGGCAAGTAGACTGGGAGGAAAAAAACCTATTGCTGAATCTTTAAAAAAAAAAAAAGAGAAAAGAAAAGAACAAAGAGCTCCCATACTCATCAATAAAAAGTCTTCAGCTACCTAATACAGCTGTACACTTAAGGGAACAAACAGCACACGAGGTCTAGGCCAGAAATAACTTGGACTGGGACCTTAGCGCTTGTAATGCATGACGTCTGTGTCGTACAAACGGCTAAAACTGCTGTAGCCAAGGTCATGGGCGCTGCAGCCTTCCATCCCTTTGCTCCCAGCGCCTCGGGGTGGCTGTGGTTTGCTCTCGAGCTGCTTGAACAGGCTGCCGGTTTGCAGTCCCTGCCATCCTCCTAAGGAGGAAACCAGCCCTCACTGCTGACCCTCCCAGGGAGCTGCCCTTCTTGCCTGCCGCCTCTTTGCAGGGGACACATGCCTCTCCTGTGGGACACATGACCGATGGAACTCAGCCCAAAACCAGGCCCAGAAGTTCCCAGCACAGCCTTGGAAAGGATGTCTTTAAATAGCATAAATTATTTGAGTAAAAAGTGTTTTTTGTTTCTGAGCGAATTTTTTTTTTTAGTAGGCTTGTCTTCATAGTCTGCACGTTTCAAAATCATATTTATCACTTACTCCTCATCCACCAGTGAGGCTGGGAGTAGCAGTTTTTATTTCTTCCTATGGAGAGAAAAAAATTGAGCCACCCCCCCCTTACCTTCCTCCCTCACCAAAAAGATTAAATTACTTATTCAGATTATATAATGAGTTGGGGGCAGAGCCGTCATTTCGGGGGACAAGCACTTAGCCATTTATGTTTTATGCGTAACACAATAACAAGTGCCAGCTTTGACCAACTTCTTACTGAAAAGCTAAGCCAATTAAACCTCCTATCCTGGGTGACTCAATAAGAAAGCGCTGAGCTGAATCTATAGGTATTTATTAATTTTTATAATAAATAATGTTTGAGTGCCTACCACATGCTGGGCACTGCAGATATTGCAACAAAAGCAACAACAACAAAGCATTTCCTCCCCGTGGAGCTTATAGTCTAACGGAAAAGGTAGATTTTAAATAAACAATCATACCAACTAATATATATGTGACAGGGTTGCAAATTTATCCACACTGTGCTCAGCTATGGAAAGAAATAAAGGCTCCTTGTTTTCCCAAACCTGATCTAATCTTCCTCAGAGCCACCTGCTGTCTCCTGGAGGAAATTTAAAAATTCATTTCCGTCTGTTGAACTCAGTCCAAACCAGCACTTTAAATTCAGTCCCCTTCAGAAGAATTCGGTTTTCATGTTTCCTCATCTTTTATCGACTTCTTTCTAAAATGGCCTCTGGGTGTGTAGGAGGCTTATAGGACCAGGTAGCGTGGGGGAAAGGGGTCGCCTGTCGCTGGCCGGGTGTGAGTAGGGAGGCCCGTAGCAGTGCTGGTGTCAGGGGCAGCTGAGGTCTGAGGCAGGGTGACACAGCGCGGGCTGTCTCTTGGCTTGGTGTCCTCCATCTTGGTCTGACCTAACCCAGCACTTGCTCTCACCTCAGACCCATGGTGCAGTCCCAGCCTGGCCGGCCTGTCTGTAGCCCCTGGCCCAGTTCTTCTTTTTTTTTTTTTTCTTTTAAATTTTAGTGTATTATGGGGATACAAGTGTTGAGGTTAGGTATATTACCCATGCTCCCCCTCCCCCCTCGAGTCAGAGCCTCCAGCGTGCCCATCCCCCACACGTTGCCCATCTCACTCACTGTGTTTGTATATACCCGTCCAGTTCTCTCCGCCTTTGTCTCCACAGTGACCTCCTTTCTGGCCGGCTCCCCGCACAGTCTCAGAAACTGCTGGTCGCAGGAGACAATGGGGACTTCTGTGCCCGTCCCATGGCACAGGGGTCCTGGCAGGTGCAGGAGGTCCCGGCAGGCTCAGGGAGGCTGGCTCTGCCCGACTCCCCGCAGCTGCCCCAAGTTCAGCGAGGGCATCTCCATCCAGAGTCCCCGTGGGAAACGGGGCCACTTTCCCTCTGCCGTCTGCGCTCCCTTCGTTCCACGTGACGTTCTCCCTCTCCCTCAAACTCAGCCAGGAACAGGGGCCACCGCGCGCGGGTGTCCACAGGCTCCCACTGCCTCCCTCCGCCTCTCGCTCCCACAGACAGCCAGAGCAAAGGCAGTGACGTTTCAGCTTCCCCGTTCCGCTGGGTCAAGACATTAGAGTCCCCCTCCTTTTGTTTTATTTTTATTTATTTATTTACTTTTGAGACGAGGGTCTTGTTGTTGCTCTGTCTCCCAGGCTGGTGTGATCACAGCTCACCACAGCCTCAAACCCCTGGACTCAAGCAACCCTCCTGCCTCGGCCTCCTGAGTAGCTGGGACTACAGGCTCAGGCCACCACACCTGGCTAATGTCCTCCCTTTAAAGTGGGGTCTGCCCTCCTGCTTTTACTGGAGACAGAGTAGAGGGCAGGCAAGGATAGAAAAACTGCTTACCAATCAGGAAACCTGAATGGGGAGACATTTCAAGAGCATTAAACGCACCACTCCTAATTCAAAACTGCAACAAGAAGGTATGAAGAAGAAATTGGGAGCACTATTATGAGAGTGTTGAAGAGGGAAATGTAGACTAGATGATCAAGGAAGATTCCGGCCGGGTGTGGTGGCTCACATCCATAATCCTAGCACTCTGGGAGGCCAAGGCAGGCGGATTGCTTGAAGTCAGGAGTTCAAAACCAGCCTGAGCAAGAGCGAGACCCTGTCTCTACTAAAAATAGAAAGAAATTAATTGGCCAACTAACATATATAGGAAAAATTAGCTGGGCATGGTGGCACATGCCTGTAGTCCCAGCTACTCGGGAGGCTGAGGCAGGAGGATTGCTTGAGCCCAGGAGTTTGAGGTTGCAGTGAGCTAGGCTGACGCCACGGCACTCACTCTAGCCTGGGCAACAAAGCGAGACTCTGTCTCCAAAAAAAAAAAAAAAAAAAGAAAGTAAAAAGAAGGAAGATTCCTTTGAGTAAATGATGTTTAAGCAGAGACTTTAGAGATGGTGGGGGAAAGAGGAGGGGGTGTCAGTGGCTATGACAGGGTAGCCTGAGGGTCCTCATGCGGGACGCCTGCTCTGTATCTTGACCCATGGTGGTGGCCGTGAATCCATTCATGTGATAAAATTTCATAAGAATTAAATCCACCTATGCCCACATGCCCACCACACGTACCATTGTTAGAACGTGAATGTCGAGGAATGGTGTACACGTCACTTTGTGGTTGTGATGTCATGCTATAGTTACACAAGGTGTTATCATTGGGGAAAACTAGGTAAAGCATACAAGAGATCTCTCCATATTGCTTCTTACAACTGCAGGTGAATCTGGAATTATCTCAGTTTCAAAGTTTATTTAACAAGAGAAAGATGACCGAGTGTGAAGACTATTCTAGGCAAAGGGAGCCCCATGCATAAAGGCCTGGAGGGGCCGGAAGTGGTGGCTCACACCTGTAATCCTAGCACTCGGGAAGGCTGGGGGGGCGGGGGGGATTGCTCAAGGTCAGGAGTTCGAAACCAGCCTGAGCAAGAGCGAGACCCGTCTCTACTATAAATAGGAAGAAATTAATTGGACAGCTAAAAATATATAGAAAAAAATTAGCTGGGCATGGTGGCGCATGCCTGTAGTCCCAGCTACTTGGGAGGCTGAGGCAGAAGGATCACTTAAGCCCAGGAGTTTGAGGTTGCTGTGAGCCAGGCTGACGCCACGGCACTCTAGCCTGGGCAAGAGAGTGAGACTCTGACCTGGAGGGGGAAAGGGCTTGACAAGTGGAAGGAAGGGCAGGAAAGTGGCTGGAGCAGGGTGGCCTGGAGGAGTGTGCCAGCGATGAGACTGCGGAGGAGGCCCGAGGGCACACGAAATGCCAGGGTGGCAGGGCCCATCGGCCACGTGTGTGGGAAGCAGGACAGTGGTGTGATTAGATCTAACCTTTGAACATCTCCGATTGGGTGGGGAGCCGCTGGGAGGGCACAGGAAGGGAAGGGGAGAGGCTTCCTCGGAAGTCCAGGTGAGCAGGGATGCCCACAGCACTCTGATGGTTGCCCGTGATTGCAAAAGGCATGGACATTTTCTAGAGGCATTTTGTAAGTAGCCCATTTTGCCCAATTTAGTAATGAAATATATGGCGAAGGGGATAGAAGAGGGGTGTGGCAAAGATGACATCTGTGTTTCTGAAATGAGCAACTGGGTGGATCGAGGTGCTTTATTTTCTCGAGTGGGGACGAGCAGAGGAGCAGCACAGACTCAGGGACATCACAATGGGTTTATTCATGCCCTGGTACCACACTGTCCTAAATCCCTAGTTTTTCAATACGTTTAATATCTATGGGGCAAATTCTCCCAGCTTCGTTTTTCTTTTTCAGACTTTACCTGGTTTTCCATGCCTGTTTGTTTTTCCATATGGCTAGACTCAGCCTTATCTAGTTCTGAAAAAAAAAAAAAATTTGTGCTGGTGTTTTTACTTGGATTACAGTTAATATGCAAATTAACTTAGGATAATTGACATCTTTATGAGCCTGACTTTCTCTTCAAGAACAAAGTTGACCTTTGTTCAAGTCTTCTTTGCCGGGACTTCTATAGTATTTTTAAGTTTTCTCTAATTCTTGTACATTTCCTGTTACGCTCATTTCTAGTCAATTAGTCTTTTATTGCTGCTGTAACTGGGGTCTTTTCTTCCATTTTATCTTCTAACCAAATATTGTCTGAAAATTTGAAGGCTGATGATTTATTTTTGTAATTTTGTTTCTACCTTACTAATTTCTCTAAACTAATTTTTGAGGTTTCCTAGGTATACAATAATATCATTTACAAATAAGGATGACTTTACCTTCTCCTTTCTAATTTTTATTCCACTTATTTCTTCTGCTAGTCTGTTCCTTACCTAGTACCACAATCATTGTTAAATAGTAGTGGGGGTAATGGACATTTTTGTTCCTGACTTTAGTGGAACTTTTGGGAGGGTTCCATAAGCATTGTGGCAGATTGGGTGAAGTATAATAGATACCTTTTTTTTTTATCATGCTAAGGAATTATCTTGTAATTATTAATCTATTCAGAATAGTTATCAAGAATGGATGCTTATCAAATGGATTATCTATGAAGATAATCATACTATTTTTCTTTCTTGGGAATTGCTTCAATATTGAATACCTTTATTGAACTAATCTTGTATTCCCAAAATAATCTCCACTGGTTAAAATATTACTTTTTAAACATTTGCTGGATTCTGTTAGTTAATATTTTATTTAGGATTTTTGCATCAATATTTACAGTAAGTTTGGTCTGTAGTTTTCTTTTTGTGATACCATTATTAGGTTTGATTTGCTAGCTTCATACAAAGAATTTAAAAGATTTTCCTCCATTTATGTAGACTGAAACATTTGAAAGTGCGTTGGAACCATCTGTTCCTTAGAGGTTTGGTACAATTCCCCTGTGAAACCTTTGAGTCTAGTTCTTTTGGGCACTAGGGTTAATGGTCAATGATATTATAGTTAACAAGTAGCTCTTGGATGTATTCCTCTATTTCTTCTATGGTAATTGATCTGTTTAGATTTCCTTGCTCTCCTAAAAGCAGTTTTATAAATTTTTATTTTCCTGGAAAATAATTTTCTCTACCTGTAACCACACCAGACCAATCTGGCTCAACTTTCATACAACAAAGTTGTGAGTTGTTTTTCAGTTGCCATGGACCCCCACATTGAAGGTCACATAACCTGAGCATGCCCAGATGAACCAAGCACCCAACCACAGGTGGAACTTACATGCTTGGATAAAGGAGTGGGGACTGAATTAAGAAGCGGACATCACATGGCATGATCCAGGATCCAATCAGGCGGAGCCTCTTCATGGCGTGGTCAAGTCAGGTCATGCCTCTCGGTATTACCCACTGCAAGAGCCAATGAGATCATGTGTCATTACCCTCTGCATGTAAAAACATGCCCCAGGTCCCAGCTCAGGGTGACAGATTTGAAAGTTTCCTCCTGTCTTCTGGCTAGTTGACTTAACAATACAGCTTTTCTTTTCTCAAAAGCTGGTACCATGGTATTGATATTGGCTTCTATGTGCATCAGGCAGCAAGCCCACTGATTGCTTGGCAAGACATCGAGGAATTGAGATTTATTTGTATACAATTATTAACAAGAAAAGTCGTCTCTATTATAAGGTACTATTATCAGGTACTCTTAATATAACACACCTGTACTACACAAAAGCAGTATAATACTGTTTGAAGGATTTACATTTAGATTAGATTAAAAATGAATAATGAAAACTCTTGGGCAACCACTTTTGTTATATAGTGTTTTTCTTTATCATGAAAAACCTTCTGGGCATATTTCACAATGTTTGTTCTTCCTCTGACCCTACCAGAGATGCTAGATGATCTTTCTCGGCTCTTCACTATGAGAACCTAGTGGAGATTCTGGAGGTGAAGCCCATAAAAGTGTAGCCCTCCCCCCTCCAAGACTACAGTCCCCAGGAGCTTCCTACTCTCCTGCTGGTCCACACTTGGCCTGCAGCAATTGTGGAAGTAACCATGTATGTCTCCTACCAGTTGATGGCTTCTGCTCAAGTGATCAAGCCTTATCATGACCCTCCAGACTCCGCTGTCTCTCCAGATTTGGGGGTGAGAGTTTGCTCTGCAAATTTAGTTCTCTGATGGGCATAAGCAGTTATTAATTGTCAGTTGGTTTAGCTTTGTCTTGTTGTAAAAATGGGAGTGATGACTTCCCAGCCCCTCACTTGTCAGAGCTTGGAATGGTGAAGGGTACAATTCAACAAGGCATAACAATTCTAAATATTTATGTACCTAACTCAGGTGCACCCAGATTCCTAAAGCAAATCCTGCTTGATCTAAACAAAATGATAAACAGCAGCACCGTAATAGCCATGGTCTTCAACACCCCTCTGACAGAACAGCACCGATCCCCCAAAACAGAAAATAAACAAAGAAACAATGGCCTTAAACAGAATTCTAGAACAAATGGGAATGACAGTCATTTACAGAACATTCTCCCCCAAAACTACTGAATATACATTTTTCTCATCAGCTCACGGGACATTCTCTAAGATTGACCATATCCTAAGCCACAAAACATGTCTCAACAAATTTTAAAAAATAGAAATTATGCTATGTGCAACTTCTCAGACCACAGTGGAATAAAATTAGAAATCACAGTAAGTACTGCAGACTGGGTGACTTAAACAACAGAAATTTATTTTCTCATACTTCTTGAGGCTGGAAGCCCCAGATGAAGGTGTCAGCAAAGTTGGCTTCCCCTGAGGCCTCTCTCCTTGGCTTGCAGATGGTGCCTTCTCCTTGTGTCTTCACTTGGTTGCCCTTCTGTGTGTGCCTGCGTCCTAATCTCCTCTTCTTAAAAGGACACCAGTCAGACTGGATTAGGGCCCACTCTCATGACCTCATTTTACCTTACATCTTTAGAGACCCTTTCTCCAATACAATCACTGGGCGTTAGGACTTCAACATATGAACTTGGAAGGACACTGTTCAACCTGTGACACTTGGGTCCCAAGGTCCTTGGCCCATCTGCCTCTGTCCTTCTTTCAGAGATTTCTCATGTTCATCATGTATATAATGGCCAGGGTTTCCAGCTGTACTTGATGGGAGGAATAGGGAAAAGTACTTGTACTCTATCTTCCCAGAAGCCAAATCCCCTACTGAATTGTCAGGCTATGAAATATCTATTTGATGGCCTGGGGAAGGTCTTCATTAAGGCCAAGGAACAAAGAATGACAATGGAACTCCCGAAAGGTGGCTCAACATAAAGGAAGAGGGTGATGAAAAATCAGAACTAGGATCCAAGAGTCTGGGGATGATCTTTGTAATAGCAAGCCCTAGTTGCAATAAGCCAATTATGCTCTAAATTATGGCTTGGGAAATAAAACAGAGGGACCTCAACTAGCCAGAGGACCCAGGAAGGCTTGGTTCTAAGCATGGAACTAGAACTCAGTACTAGAAACCATTCAAACTACCCACCAAGGACTGTGGGCTCACCCTGGGAAATGACTCTACCGTGAATCTGAGGAATCTTAATACCATGGAGGCAGACCACTTTGTTGGGGAGAGTGAACCCCAATACATAGTGTGGTGCAGAGAAGAGGCCACTTCTCATATATGGGATGGTTGTTACCTTGGCAAACTGACAAGAGTCTTCACCAAGGCCAGCAGTGTCCATGCAGCAACACCTGTGGCAGTGGCGGATGTCCTGCTGAGTTGACCAGACTGACCACAGACCCCAGGCCCTGCCTAGCAGATGCAGCTCTGGTGCCCATGAAGCTGAGATCAGCAGACACCATAGGCTCAACTCCAGTGAGTGGCAGCTCTGGTGGCTGCTGGGACAGGTCTAAACTATCTTCCTGCTCCAAGATTCCCCACACACAACTGGGGGAGTTTATCCCCTGGTAAAAAAAACCCTACATTTCCTGCTAGTCATGCAACTGGCTACTGATGTAAAAATGACCTGACTTGCAGTTAGCAGGTATATGAAGGAAAGCACATTAGTCATGCTCCAGCCCTTTTCTGAGTCTCTGGGTTACTGCCAGGAGGGGAAATGTGGATTTTAAAAATGAAAACATCATTTCCTATGCAGGAAGTACTCTGACATCTCCTGTTTCCTCATAGTCCTTTGGCCCATCTGGTTGCTACCTTGTCACAATATTTGAACTAGGACGGTGTGACATGCTACAGCATTACACAAAAGGGAGACCTATGTGGGGCTGAAAGACCTCTGCTGGGGTTGGCAAAACATCCTGATTCCTGCATTCACTTTCCTGGGGAAAAGGAGAGAGAGCTGGGCCTTCGAATGCTCTGCAGACACCCCCACCACCACCCCTGGAACATGTTCGTCTCTTGCTCACAAACATCAGCTCAGTAGTGAACTCCTCTGAAGGCACTTGACGGAGGGCAGGGTGGAATTTCTCCTTCCTTAGTCGCCTGGAAAAGGCCCTCCTGGGGAATTAGGAAGAAAACTCCCCTTTATGGACCCAAGGCCTCTAACAAAACGAAAAGAAGTAACAACGCTGCCACCTGCTATCTTGGGGAGATTCCTTAAGAAGAGAAAAGTGGTGCCATTTTTGCGGAAGTGTAGTTGCAGAGTAACATTTTCAATCGTCTTGTAAAACTCAGGCCATTTTAGCTTTGTCTTCCTCTCCTAAGGACTTGTCTCCTTCAGTCGGCTGCCCGTAGCTTGAAGCTAGCGCCCCCCACAGGCCTGCACTTCACCTCGCAATAATTATGCTCCGACATTCCCTACGCACAAGCAATGTGTCCTTAGTGTTTGAAGTGTTCTTTCTGCATGCAAATCTGATCCTGTCACTCCCCAGCTAAAGCCCCCCATTGTTCCCATTGCCTTTGGGACAGAGCCCACGTTCTTCAGGATGTAGACAAGGTCCTCCTTCATTGGGCCTTGCTACCCTCTTTTATTTTTCTAATTATTTATTTATTCATTTTTAATTGGCATATAATAATGGCACACATTCATGCGGTACATAGTGATGCTGTGACACATACGCTGTATGGTGAACATATCAGGGTAATTACCATATCCATAATCTCCAATATTTATCATTTCTCTGTGTTGGGAGCATTCAATATTCTCCTTTTAGCAATTGGACGCTGTATATTCCTATTTTTTTTTTTTTTTTTGAGACAGAGTCTTGCTTTCTTGCCCAGGCTAGAGTGAGTGCCGTGGCATCATCCTAGCTCACAGCAACCTCAAACTCCTGGGCTCAAGCGATCCTCCTGCCTCAGCCTCCCGAGTAGCTGGGACTACAGGCACGAGCCACCATGCCCGGCTGATTTTTATATTATATATATTAGTTGGCCAATTAATTTCTTTCTATTTTTATGGTAGAGACGGGGTCTCGCTCAGGCTGGTTTTGAACTCCTGACCTTGAGCAATCCGCCCGCCTCGGCCTCCCAGAGTGCTAGGATTACAGGCGTGAGCCACCGCGCCCGGCCTGTATATTCCTATTAACTGTAGTCATCCTGCAGTGCTAGAGAACACTAGAACTTACTCCTATGTAGCGATAGTTTTGTGTCCTTTGACAAATGTCTGGTGGATTCATGTCTCGCTTTCTCCTGTGTCTCTCCCACGACCGTCATCCTGTGCTGGCCGAGCTGGGGCCTCCCTGAGCTGTCTCCCTGCAGCTCCACAAAATTCTGTGCCTCTCACATCTCCATGCCAACACACACACTCTTCTTTCTGCCTCAGTGTATTTTCCAGACCAGGTTAGATGCCCGGCCCCTGTGCTCTGTGATGTATATATGCCATCAGCTCTCTCACCACACTGGACCCGAATCCTGGCTTACTTGTCTGTCTTCCCCACTCGGCTGGGAACTAAGCAAGGACGGGCACTGCCTAGGACTCATCTCTACCTCCTGGCTCTCAGCAGAAAGATGGACACATAGGCTCAGTTGGCATCTCAGTACATTCTTGTTCATTAAATGAAGGAATGAATGAATGAATGAGTTACCCATGTTTTTCCCTGAAGGGGAGTTCAACATGGTACTACTTGCTTATTTCCTAAGTGTTCAGATGTAAAGATTCAATTAAACTCAGCAAATATCTATAGGACGCTTGTCTTGTGCTAGTCCCGTGCCAGGCACTGGAGATACAAAGACAAAGCAGCACAGTCCTGGGGACCAGCAAGCAGCCCCCCCCCCCCCCCCCCGCCTGGGAAGCGAGGCTGCCCACTGCACGACAATGGCCACACCTCACGTGAGGCGTGGCTGGGTTTTCCACAAGAGGGCTCAGTTCAGGGTAGGAGCTCCTGCTCAATGGCTTGTGAAAACAACAGCCGGCCTTTCCCAGGCTCCGCTCCCGGACAGGGAAGCAGTAAAGAGCTGGGTACTGCAGCCATTGTGTCCACCCACGGAGGGACAGTAGGAGCCAAGTGACCCTGGGACGAAGACAGGAGGTGGCCGACCGCGGGGCCTGCAGAAGACTGCTGCAAAGGACTGGATTGTGAAGCCGTGTTTCCTTAGAGCTCTGACTTATACCACCTGGACATTTGGACGGACTTTTAGTGTGTCTTTCAGAGGGGTGTTGACAGAATCAAGGAACACTAAATCCTCCAGAGCCACCAAGCGCGCCACCACTGGGGATGAAGGCTTTCGTCCCCTCCCGAAGTATTATCATGCATCTGTGATGGGGGTGGGGGGCAGGAGGTTGGGGAACTTGGAGCCGGAGGACCCTTCCCAGCATCCGGAAAACCATATCAAGTGAAGGGATACTGACCAGAGAGGGTCTTGTCCATGTTCATTATTCCTTCAGAAGCTATTATAGCAGGACACAGTATAGAATCAGGGTTAGCAAGGAAGATGGGAAAACTCTCAGTCCACTCAACTGCTTTTAACTTATTAGTCTTATGTCTGTCCCCACACTTCCACACTGTCTCACGATGTCGCAAAGTTCCGGAAAGAAGGTGACTAGCCCTGGGAGAGTCAGACAGAAGTCAAGCTGCAGGTGGAACATTTAGTTCCTGACGGGAGGGCGACCAACCTGTAGTCCAGACACACGATAGAAGCCTCGACCGCCTCCCCTTTGCAAGAGGCTTTGAAGAGCAAATGCACAAACGGGGACAGAGGCGGGGAGAACGAGGGGGAGGAGGGACAGTGAGCGCGCGAGCAGCGAGGACAGCCCTTTGGAAGTCTGGTATGGTTCTGTCATGTTGCATCTTCATCACAAAGGGGCCAAATCTAAAGTAAAAAATAGAAAAGACTCAGAGAAAATAAATCATGCAGACTCGCGACGACCTAATTAAAAAGCTACTCTATCTGCTGCCATGTTCTATTTATAGCCAACATAGGAGCATTCCTGACAGGAAATCTAAATGACAGCAAACCTAGGGTTTTAAGGCCATCAGTGCGGGTTTGCTTAATAAATCATCACTGTGCTCGCAAGCTTGGGTCTTTTTATTCATATGAAAATTCTTCTATTCTAATGAAACTGTTAGTTCCGTTCTCTTTTCTGCCCAAGATGACATTGGTGGAATGTATTGTTACCCAGGAATTGGGGGTAAAGAAGTAAAAGGATCCCTTTATATAAAATCTTTTGCTAAATACATATGGACTTCATAATACAGCATTACCCTCAATACACCCTCCCGCTTGTCCAAAATCCTGTCTTTTCCAGGTTATGTCATACCTCGTATTTTCAGTGATCATTGTAAGTAACTTTATTATGTTTCACTGAAATCACAGAAACCAAACCAATAAGGGAAAAAAAAAAAACACCTTTTAAGAAGAAAGATGCAGAATCTTTTACCAGATGTTAAGAGGAAAAAAGCAGATTATATATAGTGTAAGAATCAGACGTGTAGTTCTGAAACCCGGATGTCTGGGGCCTGGAGGCAGCTGCCAGCAAGTTCTGTCACTGCACGAGGAGCAGAGGTAGAATTCATCTCTCAAGGACAATTGCTTTTTAGTTTTGGGGGGAAAAAGTCTTTAACAAGCCTTTCAGTTCTGGAAACGGCATTCTTCAGCCCGAGAACAGTTCAGATACTTGTAAAAAAAAAAAAAGTATAGACATCCCCCAGTGCTAAGTTAAAGTGTTTTTATTATGATACTTCAAAGATATGTATTTAAGACAAGATTTGAAGTCCTGATCCTCGTGGCTCTTGTACCAAAGCAAACTGCAATGTTCAATTTTATGTGTCAGCTTGGCTGAGCCGCAGTACTCAGCTGTTTGGTCAAACACCACTCTAGCTATCTCTGCGAGGGTACTTTCAGATGAGGTTAACACTCAGATGAGTAGACTTTGAGTCAGGCAGATCACCTTCCGCAATGGGGATGGGCCTCACCCAATCAATAAAACTCCTTAAGAGAAAAAAGACTGATCTCCCCCAAGCAAGAAGAAATTCTGCCAGCAGATGGCCTCCAGGCTTGAACTGCACATCAACTCTCCTGGCCTGCCCTGCAGATTTGGGACTTGCCAACCTCCATAATCATGTGAGCCAATTTCTTAAAATCAGTCAATCTCCCCTCCTCTTATCTTTCTCTCTCTCTCTCTCCACACATCCTATTGCTTCTATTTTCTTTGGAAATCCCTGACTAATACACAAATCTGCAAGTTAAATACCCCCGAACTACAAAAACAATACAATTGCAACGAACAATTCTAATGCAATGTAACAGATACTGTTAGCTTTGTAGAGTCACTGATATTAGGTTTCATAGAGGAAAGATGGCTTCTTAGAACTGTTTCGACATTTCATCTATTTCTACATTTGATTTTAAAAACTCTAATGCCGAGAAAGTTTGTGTATATAAATGCATTGTACAAAGCAATATAAATAACGTTAAGCTTTTTTTTTTTTTTTGCCAAACCTAGAAAATTAGAACTCACACTTAATTAAAATTTTAACCAATAAGCAATCTTCAAATAATAATTCTATTTTAGCAGTTTTACTGATTGGAGGATAAAATTAACATTGTAGCCTTACTTAAACTTACATTAAATATTATCTAACTCAATTATTGCTGGAATTGGGAAGAAAAACATTCTTTTCTGCTAATAGACTGTTTTATTTGGTGCATACAAATATGGAACACTGAATACAACCACTTTTAAATACGAATATGGTACTGACTGCCAGAGAACAGGATCTTTAGAATTCCTCATGCTTATATTATCATATGCGATGGCTCATTCAATTCTTCTACCACTTTATTCAAGCAGTTACAAACCCTTTGTTTATACAGCGTGCCATGATACCATTTGGGCTTTGGTTCACAAACTTCACAAATGCAAATGCAGACACTAAAAATCCTTGCCAGTAATCATTTATAAGCTGGTCCACCAGATAATCCAGAATGTATTTTCAAACAAACATTTCATTGAAATGAAAACACAGTATATTTAAAACAATCTTACATGTAAAGAGCTCTTAAATATTAGTAAAGAAAGATGAATAATCTTATCCGTGGAGAAAGAACATGCATAGGTAAGTCATGAAAAAAATGGAACATGGCATATAAATATCTAAAAAGACTTCTGCTTAAGTATGGCAAATGGAACACTCATATCTGTCTTTGCTCCCATCCCTACCCTACTAAAATTGCAAAAAAGTGTTAAAAAGTATAACTCCATCATATGAGGGGAAGACAGCCTCTGAGGAATATGGACATCGTTTTGGAAGCTGGGGAGCTGGCAGACCAGTGACAGTTGACTTAGCGGGCAGAGCGGAACCCAAGACCACAAGAGCGGGGAGTAGAAATGGACACAGAAGCCAAGAAGCAAACCAATTCCCACGGCAACCCCCAAAAGGCACCGAGATTGGATGTCCCAGGTACCTCTGAAAACATGATTATGAGGTCAGGGCAATGATGAGTGAATTCACTGGCTATACTTCAGGACACCCTCTGCTCCACTGCACAGCTCAGCGACTGCCTCCACCCTGCTGCAGCAGGAAACCGAGGTGGATTCTCCCTCTGAATGTGGGACAGCAGGTGCAACTGGACATGAGGGTGTAAGTAATGTCCTCAGGCTGAATGGAGATGCCCTCACCCCCAGCTTTCTCCACATTTGTGAGCGCAATGTTAATAGTCGGGCAGGGGTTGGAGGATTTTTCTCTGGGGAAATTAACAAGCCCAAGAGAAAAGAACCAACGTTAAACACCCTTGGGGAGCTTCCAAAGCATTTCCCACCTGATCACCCTACATGGAAGCTAAAAAGTCAAAAATTCTTACTCATGTCCATAAAGTTTCCAAGCAAAGATTTTGGAGTCTCACTTTTAAATGTGAACAAACAATTAGGAAGTATCGGACATCTCAGAAATGCCTATGACGTGAAATATGGGGGCACTGGACCCCTCAACAGCAAACCCAGAGGCTCAAAGACAACGGACTGATGCCGTCAGAGTGCTGGGGAAGCTGTCTCCAAAAACTGGAACTCCATACGCTGTGACTTAAAATGTAGATAGGATAAAGGCATTTTCAAATACTGTAAGGTCTCACAAATTTGAGTTTCATGTACCCTTTCACAAAAAACTACTGGATGATGTTCTTCACCAAAACAAGTTAATAAACAAAGAAAGAGGAAGAGAGGTGTTCAGCAAATAGGGAATCCAGCAGAAGTGAGTGGAAGGAATTCCCAGATCGCTGAGGGTCCTAGGGCAGCAGCAATGGAGCAGGCCTGGAGAGAACTGACCAAACCAGTGCGAGAAGACAGGGGATTCCAGAAAAGATGTTTTTGGAGGTGGGTGGGCCACCATACTATTATGTTTGAACATACTGGGGAAGATTTTTTCTAATTCTGCCAGATATCTTGAAGATGAAAGATACATAAAAAACTAAATAAATAAAATATGAGGCAATGAATAACTCCAGGAAAAACAAATGATACAAGGAAATGTATCATAGTATGCAACACAGCTTCCTTGTAACTAATATTTACAGGGACACAAATTTTAAAAACATTCTATATTGATTTAGCCAAACAAGAGTTAACTAACTATACTGCAAAGAGGGAGGAAGTGTATGGTGAAGGGTGTAGCCAAAAGGACAACACAGGAGGTAGAGGGTCTAACTCCACATCTGCTGCAATAGAGAGTCAACCGATAGTAACCCAGGAATTAAGATAACATGTTATTTAGAAAGGTAGGTAAATGAAAGAATAGAATGAAGAAGTTAACAGCACATTCAGGCAATCGTTGTCTTTCATTGTACGCTTGGCTATGGCGCTGGGATTGTTCAGCCACGTAAGTATCATTGATTCTTGCATCTCGGGTTTCACACCCTCATGCAGTCCCCTCTCACGAGGAACAGGCTGTAAACCAACAGGATGTTGTGGAAGCAGCAGAGTGTGGCTTTGAAGGCTGGGTCACAAAAGATACAGTGATGGCCGGGCGCGGTGGCTCACGCCTGTAATCCTAGCTCTTGGGAGGCCGAGGCGGGCGGATTGCTCAAGGTCAGGAGTTCAAAACCAGCCTGAGCAAGAGCGAGACCCTGTCTCTACTATAAATAGAAAGAAATTAATTGGCCAACTGATATATATATAAAAAAAAAAAAAATTAACCGGGCATGGTGGCGCATGCCTGTAGTCCCAGCTACTCGGGAGGCTGAGGCAGAAGGATCGCTCGAGCCCAGGAGTTTGAGGTTGCTGTGAGCTAGGCTGACGCCATGGCACTCACTCTAGCCTGGGCAACAAAGTGAGACTCTGTCTCAAAAAAAAAAAATAAAAAAATAAAAAAATAAAAAAAAAAAAAAAAAAAAGATACAGTGGGAGCTGCATGGCTCACTTGGGCCTCCTGCTCTTGAAGAAGCTGGCTGGCTCCATGCTGCAGGGACACTCGGCCAGCCCGATAGAAAACGCATGTGGGAGGGACGCAGCCAAGTCAGCCTTTCTGCCCCTACCAGTGAGCATTTTGGAAGCGGCTCCTCCAGCTGCAGTCGAGCCTTCAGCAGATTGCAGCCCTGCCGCCACCCCGGCTGCAACCACAGCAGGAACCCGGAGCCAGAAACCCTCATCCAAGCTGCTCTTGGATTGATGAGCCCCAGGGACAGTGAGATAACAAATGTTTTTGTTTTTGTTTTTGTTTAACTTTTTAGAAAACACTGTCGGTGTTTATGGTTTTAAGTTTCGAGGTAATTTGTTCCATGGAAAAGGTAACGGTTGTAAGTGACAGGACACTGGAGAAGCTCATTATGAAGGCACAAGAAGTGACCGGACAAGGAATCTCATGGAACACCGACAGCCCAGTGTGAGTGTGACTGGCCTCCAGGACAGGTGACCCCAGAATGGATCTGGGAGACTTGTGAACTCCTCTTGGAGACCCCTGGAAATTCTATGGTGTGTAGAAACCAGAAGGTGGTGATCAGAAGGCTAGATTCCCATTAACAGGAAATGTGAGGTTCAAGTTGTTCTGCAGTGCCATGGTACTTACTGCACGGTGACTCTACTAGAAGGAAACTTCAATAGAAGGTATCTGGGATGATAAGTAAACATTCACCTGCCTTCTTGTACTCTGCTAAACTTTCCATTTTCTGCAGTAAGCTTGTGTTGGTTTTATAATCAACATAAATTCATAAAATTAAATTTAAATGAAGAGGCAGCTCAAATCAAGGTGAAAAATCATCCTGCAGGCTGGGCGCGGTGGCTCACGCCTGTAATCCTAGCTCTCTGGGAGGCCGAGGTGGGCGGATTGCTCGAGGTCAGGAGTTCGAAACCAGCCTGAGCAAGAGCGAGACCCCGTCTCTACTATAAATAGAAAGAAATTAATTGGCCAACTAATATATATAGAAAAAATTAGCCAGGCATGGTGGCACGTGCCTGTAGTCCCAGCTACTCGGGAGGCTGAGGCAGGAGGATTGCTTGAGCCCAGGAGTTTGAGGTTGCTGTGAGCTAGGCTGACGCCATGGCACTCACTCTAGCCTAGGCAACAAAGTGAGACTCTGTCTCAAAAAAAAAAAAAAAAAAATCATCCTGCAAAATTATCTTCTAAAGTCAATCACCTAAATACATTTAAGCCACCAACAGGGAGTTGGCCCCTGACATCTCCTAGTGGATTTGATGGCTGCAGAGTCGGTGCGTGGAGCCCTGGCTGCCTGGAACTGGAGGCTGATCAAGGCGGCTCTAACACACAGAAGCTCAACTCAAAAGGGAGACTTCCTGCGAGCAGGATGGCTCACAGATTTGAGGGGTGAAGTGGTAAATAAGCCTCAGGAGGTAGAGACCAAGACCACCTGGAGTCTCAGGGACTGGAAACGGGGCCTCAGTCACCCATGGGCATTCCTCGCTCTCACCACCCCTCCCTTACTCTGCTTGGACTCATTCTCTCCTCTCACCTGCTGTGACAGAGCCCAGAATCTCCGACTTCCAAATCCAGGGCTTGAGAGTAGAGGCTCTCCCCATCAGCTCTGCCAGGAAAAAAAAAAAAAATGAATCCTACCTGGCTTGTTCCTGCCAGTCGCTGAGGCTATGGCCAGGGGTAAGGACTACCATGACAGAGCCACACGTCCGTCTCTGTGGCCAAGGGCTGGACCCGTCACCAGAACGAAGGGAAGAACGCAGGCAAAGACAAGAGACACCTCGGTGACTTCGTTGAAGTATAAAGTGCTATATAAGTGTCACTTAGGATGAGTATTAATGTGTAGCTCTTTTGAGACTCGGTTTCCTTACTTTTAATAGAGGGGAATATTTCCTACCTATATTACAACATTATTGGGGAATTTAAGTGAGATAATGGATGTGGAGGTATTTTGTGAATTATGTAGTGTGTACAAACCTAAAAGATTATTATTGATAAGACTATTTCCTTCCCCTTTAGGCTGGAAACTAAGCAAAAAGCAAGAGTTGTCAGATCCCGAGTTTGCAGGTGGAAATGATAACGTCTTCATTGGATGGTGACTTTCCAGGCCTTGCAATCATTATATGGCTTTGATTTCCCCCTTGACTTTATAAGAACAGTGCTATTGGTCTCTTCCACTGCCCTTCTGCAGTATGTTGGATGCCTGTATGGATGTGTCCACCACGTGCAGCTCTGAGGTCACATGCAGATGCTTCACGGTGGCTTTGCAGCCGGTGGAGGCATGAGTCACTGTCCAGGCAGCCAGCAGGGCCCTGCCTGCCCCATGAGCATGTCTGTGATGGAAAGGCCAGGTGCAGAGGTTGTTAGGGATGGAGGGAGCCAGAGACATGCTCCAGTTCAACTCACCCTGAATGATGCTGAGTACTTCATGATCCCAGGGGCAAACTGCAGCCAAAGCTGGTGGCCATGATGGGTTTCTCCCCGACCTGCAGATGGACAACTTTGAGGGGTTTCTACACTCTCCTCCACAGGCCCCGGTGAGACTTCAGGTGCCCCAAGGGAGCCTGGCACACCCTTTCCTGACTTTTCTCTCTCCCAGCCTCACATCCCCACACCCTCACTGTGCTCCCTGGGACCAACTCTCAATAAGCCACCTGTCCCCAAGTTCTTGTCTCAGAGTCTGTCTTCAAGGAACCCAAACTAAGACACCCAGGAAGTGACACTCAGCTAGGGATGGAACTGGTACTAGAACCTAGGCCATTTGCCCTCACTTTAAATTGTAATTGTCAGAGCAAATGTGGGTGTGCAATGAGCCACTCCAATCTTACCTCTGCAACCAACCAACCAGACCACCAAACAAACAAAAAACAAACTGACCAAACAACCAAACAACTGAACAACCAACCAAACAACTCAAACAAAAACCAAACAACCAAATAAACAAAAACCAAAACAGTACACTCTGAATCCACCAAAATCTCTATGTGAAAATCCATGTAGAGACTGAACTCATGACTTCCAACTTGCTGAATATCAAATGCCAATAAATCGAGCAGACATGCTTATTATAACTAAGAAAGGAGTTCCATTTGCAGGGTGACTTACCATATGCTTTAGGTGGAGTTCTGTGGGTGGGAAGTACTTTGAACAGTCTCCATGGTTCAGGGTTGGGGATCTAGTTTTAAAAGCCAGACATATAATTTTTATCCTTCCCCTAGAGTTGATGAACCTCTGCAGGACAGGCTCACTGGCCAAATTCACTTGGCACATGTTGACAAGCCAAAGAATTCCTTAGAATGAGAGTATTTGCAGAGGGAGAACATGGGCTGCCATCTCCCTAGGATGTTCCATGGGGTAAATGATACGGGAGACAGTTCTCGGGTCAGAAAGCTGCACTTTGAGCACAGAATTAGAGCGGGGGAAATAGGTGGTTATGCAGAGACATCTCTATCCACCCACAGCAGATTGAAACAAATGCCCTTCTCTCCCCTGGAGGTGTTTCTGGCTAAAGAATAAGAGTATTCTTCCAGAATTAAGACAATCTCCTCCTGTGTGGGACACACAAAGCACACATCCTAACACTCTGCCTCCCTGTTCTTTTGGCCGCCATATACAAATCACCCCAACCCTCATGTTAGTATTACACATCTTGTATTCAGACATGGGGGTGCCAAAATTGGTTCAGGCA